>NW_028225179.1:84575897-85103790 GCF_052327205.1 Somniosus microcephalus | reverse complement strand
GCCCATATACAAAAGTGGGGACAAAATCGACCCAAACAACTATCGAGGCATCTGCGTAAACAGTAACCTGGGGAAGGTATTCTGTAGCATCATAAACAAAAGACTTATAAACTTCCTTGAGGAGCACAATGTCTTGAGTAAAAGCCAAATTGGATTCCTGCCAAACTATAGAACATCCGATCATATCTTCACCCTACAGACCCTAATTGACAAACACGTTCACCATAACAAAAGCAAAATCTACGCATGCTTTGTAGATTTCCAGAAAGCTTTTGACTCCATCTGGCATGACGGTTTATTCCTGAAACTTATCGAAAGTGGGGTAGGAGGGAAAACATATGATGTAATTAAATCAATGTATACAAACAACAAATGTGCAGTTAAAATTGGAGACAAACAAACAAAATACTTCCCACAGGGGCGGGGGGGTGACGCAGGGCTCGCCAATCTCACCGACACTCTTTAATATTTACATAAATGGATTGGCAAAACTACTTGAACAATCTACAGCACCCGGCCTCACCCTATATGAATCCAAGGTTAAATTCCTCCTCTATGCAGACGACCTGGTTCTGCTGTCACCAACTAAAGAGGGTCTACAGCAGAACCTGGACCTGCTGGAGTCGTACTGCCAGACTTGGGCCCTGACAATAAATCCCCAAAAAACCAAAGTCCTTGTGTTCCAGCAAAGATCCAAACATCAGGGACCCAAAATAAATTTCACAGTAGGAACAACCAAAATTGAACAAACCACTAACTACACATACTTGGGCTTAAAAATCAGTTCTACGGGAAACTTCAAACTGGCTGTGAATGAAATGAAAGATAAAGCAAGAAGGGCTTTCTATGCCATCAAAAAATCAATCCAAATAGAAATCCCAATTAGCATTTGGCTCAAAATTTTCAAATCAGTAATTGAACCAATTGCACTCTATGGCAGTGAAGTATGGGGACCGCTAACTCAACAAGAATTCGCAAATTGGGACAAACACCCAATTGAGATCCTACATGCAGAATTCTGTAAAAGTATCCTCCGGACTCAAAGGAAAACAGTAAACAATGCATGCAGGGCGGAACTAGGCCAATATCCATTACTAATCACTATCCAAAAAAGAGCCACCAAATTTTGGAACCACCTACAAATGAGCAACCCCCAATGCTATCACTACGACGCCCTGAAATGCCAAGAGCTGACCATAAAGAAGAATACCCTCAGTCAACTAGTCCTGGGACTCAGTGAAGTAACTACTAACAATAACCAGCCCCAGGACAGTGACAGGGTAACACAAAGAATTCGACCCAACACAATCGTCGCTAAGCAAAAGGAAAAATATCTGACATATTGGGCAGAAACAACAAAAACCCAAAGCAAACTCAATTGCTACTTGGCCCTAAACAGACAATACAACATAGCTGATTACCTGACCATGGTAAAGGATAACAAACTGAGAAGAACCTTGACAAGGTACAGACTTAGCGAACATAGCCTAGCGATCGAAAAAGGCAGACACAGGCAGACCAGGCTGCCAAGAGAAGATAGGATATGCTCTCACTGCAATCAGGGAGTAGTGGAGACAGAGATGCACTTCCTCACAGCCTGTGGAAAATATCAGGACATCAGGGAGAATTTCTACCAAAAATTCTCAAAAATATGCCTTGAATTCAGAAATCTGAATGACAACCAAAAACTCCGATTCCTACTGGGAGAGGAGAGAAGCTGTGTAACACTGGCGGCACACTATGTTACAGCTTGCCATGAACAGAGGGACAACCAGTAAACTAAGAAATGAATATATATAAACAATGCGAATGTATATTTATACACTCAGGGATATACCTGTTTATACAATGTATGAATAGAACTGCGTTTATGTGCTCAACCATAAATGTATTTTGATGCTTTGGCAACATAAGATGTAACTTATCATGCCAATAAAGCGATTTGAATTGTGAATTGAGAGGAGGGGGGAGCAGGAGTGGGGAGGAGGAGGAGAAGGGGGCGAGGAGGAGGAGAAGGGGGCAAGGAGGAGGAGAAGGGGGCGAGGAGGAGCAGGAGGGGAGGAGGAGGAGCAGGAGGGGAGGAGGAGGGGGGAGGAGGAGTGGAGGGAGGAGGAGGAGCAGGAGTGGGGAGGAGGAGGAGCAGGAAGGGGGCGAGGAGAAGGGGGCGAGGAGGAGGGGGGGCGAGGAGGAGAGGGGGGCAAGGAGGAGGATGAGAGGGGGGCGAGGAGGAGAGGGAGGTACTGTTCATTTGTTCTATTGATGTTTAATCAATATGTTTGTCAATTAGTCTAAGCAAGGCCCAGTGTAGTGTTATTCTGCCACCTTCTGAAGAAAAGGAGAGTTCTGTGATGACAATTGGAACTGGAAACAGACTGAAATAATTCTGAAAAAAGTTCTTCGTTCATTACCTGGGGGCACTGTGAATTTTACCTAAACTTAACGCAAACGAAAACTTCTTGGATGGATGGAGGGAGTGAGTGTTCATCTACGAGATTTTCTGAAATGTGGAGATCAGAATATCTGGAATAAGAAAGGTTCGAGAAATCCGAAAAGAGAAGTGGGAGTACAGAATTTCCAGCTGTTAACGGAGGTGTGATTAGACTAACTGAATCTAATCTGGTCCCCAGATATAACAACATCATGGCATAGATGGTTATTTGAAAGCATTCACATAAATGATTAGGACTTAGGAAGCGGAAGTACAATTTTAAAATTTGCAGATGACACTAGATTGGGAGGTATAGTTAATACTGAGGAACACTGTGACAAAATGCAAGATGTAAATAAACTTTCAGAATGGACATGTAAATAGCAAATTAATTTCAATATAGATAAGTGTGAGGTGGTGCATTTTGGTAGGAAGAATAAGGAGGCCATATTCACCTTTTAAAAAGTAAGAGTCGAAATGGGGTAGATGAGCAAAGCAATTTAGGGGTACACATTCACAAATCATTAGAAGTAGCAATGCAGGTTACCAAGGCTGTAAAAAATGCAAACAAAGCACTGGGGTTCATTTCTAGAGGAATAGTATCCAAAAGCAGAGAAGTTATGTTAAACTTGTATAGAACTGTGGTAAAACCACACTTAAGAGTACTGTGCACAGTTGTCGTCTCCATATTATAGAAAGGATATAGAGGCACTGGCAAAGGTGCAAAGAAGATTTCCAAGGATGATACCGATGAACTGAGAGGTTATAACTATCATGAAAGACTGAACAGGCTGGGGCTCTTTCCTCTAGAAGAGAAGGCTAAGGGGTGACCTGATAGAAGTCTTTAAAATTATGAAGGGGTTTGATCGGGTAGACGAAGAGAAGATGTTACCAGTGGTCATAAATATTAGACAATTGTCACACCATTGTTCAAGAAAGGGTGTAGGGACAATCCTAGTAACTACAGGCCGATCAGTTTAACATTAGTGGTGGGTAAAGTTTTAGAAACACTTGGAGAGGTTTAAGCTAATTAAGGAGAGCCAACACGGATTTGTAAAAGGCAGATCGTGTTTGACTAATTTCACTGAATTTTTTGATGAAGTAACGGAGGATTGATGAAGGGAATGCAATGGATGTTGTCTACCTGGATTTTCAGAAGGCATTTCACGAAGTACCACATGGAAGGCTAGTTAACAAAATTGAGGCTCATTGAATAGGTGGGTCAGTGACAGCTTGGATAAGGAATTGGCTTAAGGACAGAAAACAGCGAGTTGTGGTAAATGGCTGTTTTTCAGACTGGAGGATGGTAGACTGGTGCTCCCCAAGGGTCAGTGCTGGGGCCACTGCTTTTTCTGATATATATAAATGACCTGGATATTGGAATACAGAGTAGAATTTCTAAATTTGTCGATAACACCAAACTTGGGGGTGTGGCAATCAGTGATGATGATACTAATCGACTGCAACAGGACATAGAAAGGCTAGCAGAATGGGCAGACAAGTGGCAGATGGAATTTAATACAGAGAAGTGTGAGGTGATGCATTTTGGCCGAAGGAACAGGGAGCGGCAATACACACTTAATGGCACAGTTTTAAAGAGTGTGCAGGGACAGAGGGACCTGGGAGTTAATGTGCATAGGTCCCTGAAGGTGGCAGGACATATTGAGAGAGTGGTTAGCAAAGCATATGGGATCTTGGGCTTCATAAATAGAGGTATTGAGTACAAAAGTAGAGAAGTTATGCTTGGTTAGGCCACAACTGGAGTATTGTGTCCAGTTCTGGTCACCACACTTTAGGCAGAATGTGAAGGCACTTGAGAGGGTGCAGAGGAGATTTACCAGAATGGTTCCGGGGATGGGGAATCTTAGCTAGAAGGACAGGTTGGGGAAGCTGGATTTGTTTTCATTAGAGCAACGGAGGTTGTGGGGTGATTTGATAGAGGTGTACAAGATTATGATGGGTTTGGATAGGCTAGATGGGGAAAGGCTGTTCCCACTAGTTGATGGTACAAGGACTAGGGGACACCGATTAAGATTTTTGGCAAGAGATACAGGGGGGGACGTGAGGGAAAACTTTTTTACACAGCGCGTGGTGAGGACCTGGAACTCGTTGCCGACGGAAGTGGTGGAAGCGGACACACTCAATGTTTTCAAGGGGAGACTGGATAGGCACTTGAGGGAAATAAACTTGCAGGGCTACAGGGATAGAGCGACGGAACGGGACTGATGGGATTGCTCTACGGAGAGCTGGCATGGACTCGATGGGCCGAATGGCCTCCTTCTGTGACTAATACAGTCACTAATAAATCAAACAGGAAATTCAGGAGAAACATCTTCACCCAATGTGGTTAGAATATGGAACTTACTACTACATGGAGTAGTTGAGATGAATAGCATAGATGCATTTGAGAATATAGAATGCAAAAATAAGGTAACAACTCGCTCCGCATGGCCAAGGACCCTGCCAACCTAAAATGGAGGACCCTGTTAGCCTAAAATGGTGGTGCAATGTCGACATCGCTGAGTCACTTGCATATTGTAAGAGATGATCATGTTAACTCGGGAAAAGCTAAACTGATCTGTGGCTGCTAATATGGCTGGCACCCACGATGTCACACCTTGCTGGTGGAAACAGTGTAGGGCGGAGTGCAGAGGATATACAGACAATAGGCGATCAGAAAACACATTACCATTATTGAAAATGCATTACCATACTGATTAGGTGATCGTGAAACCATTACCCGCATATTTCCTAAACTATAAACCATTCAATGAAATGTGACTTCTTTATTTCAAACTGCCAGGCCAGGAAATCAATTTAAATGTGTACGTGCCCAGCTCGGGATTGGTGCAGACTGTAAGATGTGTTAATGTCTTTTCAAAAGTAAAGTATAATAATGTGACCCACAGTATGAAAGATTGCTTGCTCTGGTGGAACCTGTCGAGACTCTGCTGGAGTCAGAACGGTGCTATATCAGAGTAAGTCTCCCGGGACGACAGAATAAAACAACTGTTGAACTAAACCAGTATTCGACTCAGTGTTTGTACTGAACCAGATTGAGGACCAAAAAATCCGTTTCAACATTTGGTGTCAGAAGTGGGATCTCAACGGACGATCACCGAGAATTCGCGAAATTAAGAGCCGAACTAGTTTTGGACGTGAGAGGAGGAAATGGGCCCCCGGAGTGAGTATGTTTAAATTTACCACTTCGGTTTTCCTCTGATCCGTAAGTCCGATAAAAGTTTTGCCACTCGCTAATTCTTGTGTGGTGTCCCGACGAGATCTGGGTCAATCTGGCGAATACTGTGTAAATTTAGGAAATAAGTATCCAAGTCGGGTAAAGCGCCGGCCTCGTATTTCACTTGGCCCGCTCAGGCTCCGATTGGACTAAAAAGTAGATAAGTGATTTTAAAGAAAGAGAAAAGGAATACTTGAAAGAAAGTAAAAAGAGAGAGTCGGGGACTCTAGAGCTATAGCAACTTGTACTCGGGGAGTGCAAGATAAGGGTCGTACGATTAGAATAATTAGGCTAAGAATACCTGTACCAGGCGGTGACAGAGGCTAAATTTACGATTTGAATAATTAGGCTAAGAATACCTGTACCAGGTGGTGACAGAGGCTAAGAATACCTGTACCAGGCGGTGACAGAGGCTAAAATTACTATTTGACTATAGACGACTCACTGTGTTTTTGTTAAGTCTAAGTGTTGTACTGTGTTTTTGTTAAGTCTAAGTATTGTAGTGTTGCGTTTCATTTTGTGTGCCGGTATCCGTGAAATATATAAGACACGTGCAAAAAGTAACTCGAATCCTGAAAAAGAACCCTTAGTGTAAGAGAACCATGGGTAATTACCTAGATACCACAAGTGATGAGGGCAGTGCCTTACAAACCTTATGTGACAAATACCCGGACAAAGCCCAACAATTGAGACAACTCTCAGGGGGTTTAAATAAAAAGTTAGGCAGCGAACAATGGCCACTAGGGGGTCCCAAAAGCTTAGAAACGGTTAAACAAGCTCAAGAAGTGATTTGGAAAAAGAATATGGGAAGTAAGACTAAGAAACTAATTGGACTCTGGCGACAGTATTGCCAAGAAATTAAAGACAGTTCCCTATTAGCCAGCTGGCAAGAGAACGCTGTTAAGTTAGGAATAAAGCTAACTGAAGGAGGGAATCCTAAACCCATTGAAATACTTAAGAAAGAATGTGCACATGAGAAAAGGTCAAAATCTGAAATGGCGCCAGATAAAAAGGATAAAAATGAACTACGTAGTTCAATGGTTGGCCTTAGGTTGACCGAGGGAGACGGAACGGATGAGGACTTAAACAATTGGACAATTAGAACTCCTACCGCGGCACCTCCTCAGCCACCCCAATATAACATTTATCCCGACCTACCTCTTACAAATCAGACTGGCTTGATCCCTATTACGTCCGTTACCAGTCCACCGACACCCTCCCTTACTGTCCCAAGTCACTCCCCAATCACGCCGATTTCTGATGTTTATATAGACCCTGTTGCTTGTCGAACCCGATCGAAAGATCCAACAAATCCCAAGAAAGACGTGAAACCGGGGAATACCCCTAGTCTGAATTGGCAGAAGAAGAAACGTAGACCTAGACAATTAGTACAAAATAAACCAGCAAAAGCAGAGGACACTGACTCATGTAGTGACCTTACCGATTCTGAAGACAACCTTTCACCCTTAAACAGTTCCGACTCAGAACCCGAAATTAGCCTTAGTAAACCAAAACGAACGCCCAGAAATCTGCCGGTAAGAACAATGCCAAACCCGAATGCAGCGGCTGCCGCAGCCAACCCCACCATAGATGTATTTTTCCCTTGGAAACCTAATGAGATAATGGCTATCCTAACCGGTATGCCAGACAGGAAAAAGGCGCCGGCTAGGTTTGTGGACTTTCTTCGAACCACGATACAGGTGTACAATGCAGACTCCCGAGATCTATGGGCTTTGATTCAACAAGTTTTAACTCCTTCCGAACACACTAGATTTTTGGAACGCCTGACTCACCCTAATCATGCCGCTTTAGAGACCGCCCACGCCCTCACAGCTGATAGGGAGCGACGCATGTTTGCAGCACTCAATGCTACACTCCAAAAACCTATCAATATATCTAATGTCCTAGATACTAAGCCAAAGAAAGATGAGGGACCTGAGGAATTTTTGGAAAGATTCTGTGAGGTTTATCAGGGACAGTCAGGGGACACCAATTACCAAGCAGGAGCCAATTCACCCCAATTCTGCGCCATTCTGATGAACTGTCTCCCGGCTGCTGTGGCGACAGCCGTTAAAACCAATAATATGAACTGGGCAGAAAATACTCCAACTCAAATGGCTAGAGCCGTAAAGTATCATTGGCAAGAGAGTAAAGGTTCAGAGAACCAACCCCAGAAGACAGTAAAAACAGAATATGTCGTGAAGGAAGTCCCAATTCAACCACACACGATAGACAAAACAGGGTATCAGATGGAACCTCAATACTGTAACCCTGGAGGGGTAGACTCTCAGAATTATGGATATTACCCTCATCCAAACGGCTTCAATGCTACTGCATACGGCCAACCCTACGCCACTCCACAACAGAATTACGGAGGTAGAGGAAGGGGTAGAGGACAAGGACGGGGATACCAAGGTCAAAGACAAGGGCAGTGTTATAACTGTGGAAAGGATGGACATTGGGTCAGAGACTGCCCATCCTTAGCCTCTGGAGACCCACCTAGGAGAGGCAGGGGAGGATGGAGAAGAAACGGAGGAGGACCTAGAGGCAGGGGAGGATATACCAATTTCTCCCAGAATAATCCATTCCCACAGAATTGACTAGCTAATCTAGTGACCAGCAGTTCACAGTCGGCCCAAGAACCCTTATTAATGTTGCAAATCCAGGATCAATGGTACCCCTTTTTAGTAGACACTGGAGCCGCCATGTCCTCTGTCCAATCGGACCTTAAACTTCCCCGATCCAACAAGACCCAGGAATTATCAGGCTTCCAAGGTCAAAGGACCAAGTGTGCTATGTCAGAACCAGTTCAGGTGACCTACAAAAATCAATCTGCAACCCACCAATTTGTAATCACTACCGGCTTGGACTGCAATTTAATGGCCAGAGACTTACTATGTGCATTCCAACTCAAACTTGATTGTGGTGATGAAGGAATAGCAATAGGACATTGGGCAAATAAAAGGCAATGTTATGTTTCGACTACACCTCAATGGTGGTCACTCGACCTCAATGCATCCTCCTATCATGTGACACTGGCATATGATCGAAGTGGAAAGGATAGGACCCTTGAGGAGTATTTTAAAAATCAGGAAGGTACGGAATGGACAATCTACCTCAAGGCTGTAGTAACTGGACCTGAGGGAAAAGCAGAGTTTGTGCAGGTCCCCTTACACTTGTGGAAGCAGCCTTCGACAGTGGCCCCTCATATCACGCGGGAAGTTAACCAGTCTTTCCACGCCAAAGATTTGGGGCCCATGGTAAAACGAGCAATCGATCAGGCAAACCCTGAATGCCACCAGCCGCAACAGTTACCCGGAGGTCTGATGGTCCAATTTTACCAAAACCCTGAGCCTAGCCTGACAGTGGTGCACCGTCATGTAGGGAAAGATATACTGGAGTATGTGAATCCCCAGGTATGGGCCGAAGACCCAACGCATGTAGGTCTAACCGGCATACAACCCATTGAGATCCCAGTGAAGGAAAATGTGACCTTGCCAACGGTACGACAATACCCTTTGAAGCAGCAAGCTATTCCGAGTATAGATAGACTCATTAAGGGATTGTTGGAGCAGGGAATTTTGGTAACATGCCAATCCAGTTGTAATACACCCATCCTAGCTGTTCCGAAAACTGGTAAGCCTGACCAGTATCGCCTAGTGCAGGATTTACGAACAATAAATGCAATTGTTCAGCCACTTCATGCACTGGTACCTAATCCAGCACACATCTTGGCCTCGATACCTGCTGATGCTAAAGTTTTTGCGGTAGTCGACCTCCAGCATGCCTTTTTCTCCCTACCACTGGCTGCTACTAGCCAATACCTTTTTGCCTTCACGTACAATGGCCAGCAGTATACGTGGACTCGATTACCCCAGGGCTTTGTGAATTCACCCACCCTGTTTTCGCGGTGCCTTCAACAGCAATTACAGACACTGACATTAAATCGTGGCTCTAATCTGATCCAGTATGTGGATGACCTTCTCATTGCCAGCCCTGATGAGCTAAGTAACAGAGAGGACACTATTCAGTTGTTGAACTATCTCTCAGAATTGGGATATGTGGTATCTCCAGCTAAAGTACTAGTGGCTAAGAAGACAGTTAAATTTCTTGGAGTTATGTTATCAGCAGAGAACCGCAGTCTGGAAACCAGTATTCGACTCAGTGTTTGTACTGAACCAGATTGAGGACCAAAAAATCCGTTTCAACATTGTGGAGTGCAAAGGGTATACTGACAATAGGCGATCCGAAAACACATTACCATGCATTACCATAATGATTAGGTGATCGTGAAACCATTACCTGCATATTTTCTATATTATAAACCATTCAGTGAACTGTGACTTCTTTATTTCAAACTGCCAGGCCAGGACATCACTTTAAACTGTGTACGTGCCTCGCTCGGGATTGGTGTAGAATGTACGATGTGTTAATGTCTTTTCAAAAGTAAAGTATAATAATGTGACCCACTGTATGAAAGATTGCTTGCTCTGGTGGAACCTGTCGAGACTCTGCTGGAGTCAGAACGGTGCTGTATCAGAGTAAGTCTCCTGGGACAACAGAATAAAACAACTGTTGAACTAAACCAGTATTCGACTCAGTGTTTGTACTGAACCAGATTGAGGACCAAAAAAATCCGTTTCAACATTTGGTGTCAGAAGTGGGATCTCAACGGACGATCACCGAGAATTCGCGAAATTAAGAGCCGAACTAGTTTTGGACGTGAGAGGAGGAAATGGGCCCCCGGAGTGAGTATGTTTAAATTTACCACTTCGGTTTTCCTCTGATCCGTAAGTCCGATAAAAGTTTTGCCACTCGCTAATTCTTGTGTGGTGTCCCGACGAGATCTGGGTCAATCTGGCGAATACTGTGTAAACTTAGGAAATAAGTATCCAAGTCGGGTAAAGCGCCGGCCTCGTATTTCACTTGGCCCGCTCAGGCTCCGATTGGACTAAAAAGTAGATAAGTGATTTTAAAGAAAGAGAAAAGGAATACTTGAAAGAAAGTAAAAAGAGAGAGTCGGGGACTCTAGAGCTATAGCAACTTGTACTCGGGGAGTGCAAGATAAGGGTCGTATAAGTAGAATAATTAGGCTAAGAATACCTGTACCAGGTGGTGACAGAGGCTAAGAATACCTGTACCAGGTGGTGACAGAGGCTAAGAATACCTGTACCAGGCGGTGACAGAGGCTAAAATTACTATTTGACTATAGACGACTCACTGTGTTTTTGTTAAGTCTAAGTGTTGTACTGTGTTTTTGTTAAGTCTAAGTATTGTAGTGTTGCGTTTCATTTTGTGTGCCGGTATCCGTGAAATATATAAGACACGTGCAAAAAGTAACTCGAATCCTGAAAAAGAACCCTTAGTGTAAGAGAACCATGGGTAATTACCTAGATACCACAAGTGATGAGGGCAGTGCCTTACAAACCTTATGTGACAAATACCCGGACAAAGCCCAACAATTGAGACAACTCTCAGGGGGTTTAAATAAAAAGTTAGGCAGCGAACAATGGCCACTAGGGGGTCCCAAAAGCTTAGAAACGGTTAAACAAGCTCAAGAAGTGATTTGGAAAAAGAATATGGGAAGTAAGACTAAGAAGCTAATTGGACTCTGGCGACAGTATTGCCAAGAAATTAAAGACAGTTCCCTATTAGCCAGCTGGCAAGAGAATGCTGTTAAGTTAGGAATAAAGTTAACCGAAGGAGGAAATCCTAAACCCATTGAAATACTTAAGAAAGAATGTGCACGAGAAAAGGTCAAAATCTGAAATGGCGCCAGATAAAAAGGATAAAAATGAACTACGTAGTTCAATGGTTGGCCTTAGGTTGACCGAGGGAGGCGGAACAGATGAGGACTTAAACAATTGGACAATTAGAACTCCGACCGCGCCACCTCCTCAGCCACCCCAATATAATAACATTTATCCCGACCAACCTCTTACAAATCAGACTGGCTTGATCCCTATTACGTCCGTTACCAGTCCACCGACACCCTCCCTTACTGTCCCAAGTCACTCCCCAATCACGCCGATTTCTGATGTTTATATAGACCCTGTTGCTTGTCGAACCCGATCGAAAGATCCAACAAATCCCAAGAAAGACGTGAAACCGGGGAATACCCCTAGTCTGAATTGGCAGAAGAAGAAACGTAGACCCAGACAATTAGTATAACATAAACCAGCAAAAGCAGATGACACTGACTCATGTAGTGACCTTACTGATTCTGAAGACAACCTTTCACCCTTAAACAGTTCCGACTCAGAACCCGAAATTAGCCTTACTAAACCAAAACGAACGCCAAGAAATCTGCCGGTAAGAACAATGCCAAACCCGAATGCAGCGACTGCCGCAGCCAACCCCACCATAGATGTATTTTTCCCTTGGAAACCTAATGAGATAATGGCTATCCTAACCGGTATGCCAGACAGGAAAAAGGCGCCAGCTAGGTTTGTGGACTTTCTTCGAACCACGATACAGGTGTACAATGCAGACTCCCGAGATCTATGGGCTTTGATTCAACAAGTTTTAACTCCTTCCGAACACACTAGATTCTTGGAACATCTGACTCACCCCAATCATGCCACTTTAGAGACCGCCCACGTCCTCAGCCGACAGGGAGCGACACATGCTTGCAGCACTCAATGCTACACTTCAAAAACCTATCAATATATCTAATGTCCTAGATACTAAGCCAAAGAAAGATGAGGGACCTGAGGAATTTTTGGAGAGATTCTGTGAGGTTTATCAGGGACAGTCGGGGGACACCAATTATCAAGGAGGAGCCAATTCACCCCAATTCTGCGCCATTCTGATGAACTGTCTTCCGGCTGCTGTGGCGACAGCCATTAAAACCAATAATATGAACTGGGCAGAAAACAGCCCGACTCAAATGACTAGAGCTGCGAAATATTACTGGAAAGAAAGTAAGAGTGCAGAAAGTCAACATCAACTTTATTGTCATTGTTAGTGCACAAGTGTAGTACAACGAAATGTAGGCTTGCGGCTCCCGAGAGTGTACATTTAGATTAAGACATTTAAACATTCAACATTCATTTGGCTTGTAATACATAAACATAATAAAGTGCATTGGCAGATGTGCAGGCTTTAGAGTTTATTTGTGGAGTTCAGTAGGATGACAGCCCTGGGAAAGAAGCTGTTCCTGAATCTGGTCGTTCGGGTGCAAATGCATCTGTCGCGTCTCCCAGATGGCAGGGGGGCGAACAGACTGTGGCTGGGGTGGGTAGGGTCTTTGATGATGGTCCGTGACCTCCGTAAACAGCGTTTCTGGTATATGTGCTCTATGGTCGGTAGCCGGGTGCCGGTAATGCGTTGGGCAGTTTTGACTACCCGCTGCAGGGCTTTCCGGTCATAGTAGCTACAGCTGCCATACCATACTGTGATACAGTTCGTCAGGATGCTCTCTATTGTGCAGCGGTAAAAGTTAGAGAGGATCAGGGGTGACAGGTTACATCCCTTCAGCCTCCTTAGGAAATATAGGCGCTGCTGGGCCTTCTTCACCAGAGAGGAGGTATTGAGGGACCAGGAGAGGTCTTCCGTTATGTGGACTCCGAGGAACTTAAAGCTGTCCACCCTTTCCACCACAGCCCCATGGATGTGGATGGGGGTGTGACTTCCGCCTTTAGACTTCCTGAAGTCCACAATGATTTCTTTGGTTTTCTTGATGTTAAGGGCCAGGTTGTTATCGGCGCACCACTTCACGAGATGCTGGACCTCCTCCCTGTAGGCTGACTCATCGTTGTTGGTGATCTGGCCTACCACCGTGGTATCATCCGCAAACTTGATGATGGTGTTGGAACCATGAACAGCCACACAGTCGTGGGTGAAGAGGGAGTAGAGGAGGGGGCTCAGCACACATCCTTGTGGGGCCCCCGTGTTCAGGGTCGGGGGGGGGGGACGGGGAGGTGTGGTTACCTAATTTGACAGACTGGGGTCTGTTTGTTAGGAAGTCCAGGGTCCAGTTGCAGAGGGAAGTGTTCAGGCCAAGAGTGTGGAGTTTGGTGGCCAGCTTGTTGGGGACGATCATGTTGAATGCTGAGCTGTAGTCTATGAACAGCATTCTGATGTTGGGTGAGGACAGCATGAGGCTTGGGCTCTGATGTGTCACAGCCTCCTGTGAGGAGTCAATATGTTCAGCAGAGACCAGAAAGAATTGGAGGAGCTGCATGATTTTTGTTTTTGTTTTACAGAATCATTGCGCTGTAATAAACCTTACTGGGATTACAGGGAGGAGACACTCTACAGATAGATCCTACTCATCATTGAAGGAATGGCTTCACAGTAAACTCATCGTCTGCAAATCTACTTTAGGTGTGAGTTTTTTTTACAAAGCCTTAGCGGCCAGTGTGTGTCCTGCAACATAAGGGCAGCTACATGGGAAAGAAACCGTACAAGTGTGACCTGTGTGGCTGGGCCTTTGCACAGTCATCGCAGCTTGTGAACCATGTGCGCATGCACACAGGTGAGAAACCATTCAAGTGCGAGATGTGTGATAAGGGCTTCAGTCATTCATCGAGTCTCGTGAAACACCGGCACATTCACACGGGCGAGAGGCCGTTCAAATGTAAGGTATGTGAAAAGGCCTTCGCACAAGCATCGACCCTCCTGCAACATTGGCGTATCCACACGGGCGAGAAACCATTCAAGTGCAAGGTTTGCGACAAAGCTTTCTTGAAGCAGTCACACCTAATGGAACACCGGAGTACCCACACAGAGGAGAAAGCGTTCAAGTGTGAAGCCTGCAGCAAAGCTTTTATAACGCCAGCGGGCCTCCTGGATCATAAGTGCATTCGTAAAAATGACAAACTATTCCGGTGTGAGATTTGCAACAAAGATTTCTGCAGCTCCTCGTACCTTGTAGTACACCAGCGTATCCACACCGGTGAGAGACCGTTCAGCTGTGAGGTTTGCAACAAAGATTTCTACAACATATCATACCTTCGAATACACCAGCGTATTCACACAGCTGAGAGACCGTTCAGATGTGAGGTTTGTAACAAAGAATTCTGCAACCCATCATACCTACGAATACACCAACGCGGCCATACAGATGAGAGACCGTTCAGGTGTGAGATTTGTGACAAAGATTTCTGCAGCTCGTCGTACCTTGTGGTACACCAGCGCATCCACACGGGGGAGAGACCGTTCAAGTGTGAGGTTTGCGACAAAGCTTTCTTGAGCTCTTCATACTTTCTGAAACACCATTGCGACCCCACACCTGATAAACCATTCAAGTGTGAATTTTGCAACAAAGGTTTCACACAGTTGTCAGACCTTCTAAAACACCAGCGCACCCACACAGGCGATAGACGCTTTCAATGTGACTTCTGCCAGAACTGCTTCACCTACTCCTCCTCTCTAGAGATACACAGACGCATTCACACGGGATAGAAATCCTTCCATCCTTCCTTCCAGTACATTGATTGGAAGCATACCAGTCTTCAGGTCCTCTTGTGATCTGGAATGCACTGCCTGAAAGGGTGGTGGAAGCAGATTCAGTAGTAACTTTCAAAAGGGAATTTGATATATACTTGAAAAGGAAAGATTTGGAGGCCCAAGGAGAAGGAGCAGGGGGATGGGACTAATTGGAAAGCTCTTTCAAAGAGCCAGCACAGGCATGATGGGCCGAATGGCCTCCTGTGCTGTAAGATTCTATTCTACGATTCCAGCATGACATCTGCCAGAATTGCTTTGCCAACTCCTCTTACAATATACCGGCATATCCACACTCTGAAGGGGGATGAGGAAATCATTTAGGAAAAAATTGGAAACAGACTGAGCACCCCAGAGTTACCTCCTGCTCTGCCCATCTGTCATCATTAGCCGTGTAGAGACTCTTGTCAGGAAATCGTGGGCAGCATGGGCCTGCATCTCGAATATGTGCTGCAAGAGGGTGAGAATCCCCTCAACATAGACTTATGAAATTTCCCATTTACTCTGCTTAAACAAAAGACTTGTGGTAGAGAATTCCACAGTCTAACTACCCTGTATGTAAAGACTTTTTTTCTAACTTTCCATTCACAAGTTTATTAGCATCTTGCTTTAAACTTGATTGGTCCAGACTGAGCACCCCAGAGTTACCTCTTGCTCGGTCTGGCCATTGGTCACTTTGAATGGTGTGGTTATGATGAATGGGAACACCACCCTATCTCATGCTGTAAAGAATTTCCATATTCTACTTGTTCGTATGAATTTGTAGCAGAACCACTGCACTGGAATTTTTAAGTAGAGCTTTCTGTTCACAGAATTTTTTTTATCTTGATGTGCGGGCTGAGCATAAGCAATCTGCACAAACTGTTTTGGAGTGGAGATTCAGATTCAGAAAGGATACCTAATTTGTTTGTGACATGGCAAATAGACACATGCTCATCATGTCATCATTGCTTGACTAGTACTTTGGACAATGTTGGCAAGATTACCATTGTGAGAGCAGGCATAGCTATTATCTCTATTGGCTGACTCAGAAGGATATTCAATGATGAAAGTAGTTGGTTCAATATTAACACCTATGACAAAACAGGTGTATTTCGATCAAAGAGGAGGAACCTGGCCTTTACTTCAAACAAGATTAAACACATATATCTGGGGACTGCCTCGGTTTCATGAGTTCGCTTAGCCCAACCGAACTTCAACATAACCACGGGCCGTTATAACTTCTTGCCGCTGTAGAACCCATGTTTGAGCCATCAAGGATTCTGTTAAAGATGGGAAAAAATTCCTAAAAATTTTGAAATATTTTGGTTTTAAAAAAAAATGGCTTAAATATTGGTGTCAGTAAAATATCTTGTTGCTGTTTATCTGCTGACTTCTGTATAAATGTACACCTTGCAATAAATTTGATATTTAGCTTTAGCCTAACCAATGTGGTCTGTTAGCGTGCTCTTTTCCACACATTGAAGCAATCAAAAACATACACTAAGCATCCCATATATCTTCTATTGGACAATAGTTCAATAAATTGTTATTGTTTTCAGCTGCACCTTACTAGCCCATGCTCTATACCTGCAAGGTTTATCACTTTCAGTTGGTAAATCTGCCCAAAGAAAGTGCCTCGTTGCCACTAACACGAATAAAGAGTATTGAAGGAATATAAGAAATAGGAGCAGAAGTAGGCCATTCGACCTTTTGAGCCTGCTCCACCATTCAATAAGATCAAGGCAGATCTTCTACCTCAATTCCACCTTCCCGTATTATCCTCATATCCCTTGGTTCCCTTAGTATCCAAAAATCTATCGATCGCTGTCTTGAATATACTCAACGACTGAGCATTCATAGCCCCCTGGGATAGAGAATTCCAAAGATTCACAACCCTTTGAGAAATTGCTCCTCATCTCAGTCCTAAATGGCTGACCCCCTTATTCTGAGACTGTGGCCCCCTAGTTCTAGACTCCCCAGCCAGGGGAAACACCCAGCATCTACTCTGTCAAACTCGTTAAGAATTTTATACGTTTCAATAAGACACCTCTCATTCTTCTAAACTCTAGAGAATATAGGCCTAGTCTACTCAATCTCTCCTCAAAGGTGGTGGTGGGCCGCCGCCTTGAACCGCTGCAGTCTGTGTGATGAAGGTACTCCCACAGTGCTGTTAGGTAGGGAGTTCCAAGATTTTGACCCAGCGACGATGAAGGAATGGCAATTTTTTCCAAGTCAGGATGGTTTACAGTCTGTATCAATGATTTAGAGGGTTTGAATGTAATGTAGCCAGGAGATAGGAAGAGATAAGTTCCGTGGGGTAAGAACAGGCTGAAACGATGGGTCTACCAGGGCAGTGCTGTTTGTGGATCTTGGGAAGGAGGTAGAAGCGGGCTGTGCAGGGTTGGGGAACTGAAGTTGGTGGCCGTGGGGGAAAGATTGCCAGAGGAGATGAGGTCAGTGACAGTCTTGGAAACGGTGGTTTGATGTTCGGTAGTGGGGTCATGGTCCAGGTGGAGGTAGGAGGAGGTGTCGGAGAGTTGGCGTTCAGCTTCCGTTAGGTAGAGGTCGGTTCGCCAAACAACAACAGCACCACCCTGTTCTTGCTCCACCGAACTTTTCTCTTCCTATCTTGACTCTCTTTCCTCCCCTTGTCCAGTCTCTTCCCACCTACATCCGCGACTCTTCTGACACCCTCCGCCACTTTAACAGTTTCCAGTTTCCTGGCCCCAACCGCCTCCTTTTCACCATAGACGTACAATCCCTCTACACCTCCATCCCCCACCAGGATGGCCTGAGGGCGCTCCGCTTCTTCCTTGAACAGAGGCCCGACCAGTCCCCATCCACCACCACCCTCCCCCGCCTGGCTGAACTTGTTCTCACATTGAACAACTTCTCCTTTGACTCCACTCATTTCCTCCAAATCAAAGGTGTTGCTATGGGTACCCGCATGGGTCCTAGCTATGCCTGCCTTTTTATGGGATATGTGGTACACTCTTATTTCCAGTCCTACTCGGGTCCCCTCCCTCACCCCTTTTTCCAGTACATTGATTAGTGTATCGGTGCCGTTTCCTGCTCTCGCCCTGACCTAGACAATTTCACTCACTTTGCCTCCAATTTACACCCTTCCCTCACCTTCACATGGTCCATCTCCGACTCTTCCCTTCCTCGACTTCTCCGTTTCCATCTCTGGGGATAGGTTATTGACCAACATTCACTACAAGCCCACTGACTCCCACAGCTACCTGGACTACACTTCCTCCCTCCCTGCCTCCTGTAAGGACTCTATTCCATTCTCCCATTTTCTCCGTCTCCGCCGCATCTGCTCCGACGATGCCACTTTCCACACCAGTGCTTCCGACATGTCTTCCTTTTTCCTCAACCGAGGATTCTCCTCTACCATGGTTGACACGGCCCTCGACCATGGTTGACACGGCCCTCGACCATGTCCGTTCTATCTCCCGCACTTCTGCCCTCGTTCCTGCCCCTCCCTCCCGGAACCACGATAGGGTTCCCCTTGTCCTTGCCTTTCAACCCACCAGCCTCCACATTCAATGGATCATCCTCCACCATTTCCGTCACCTCCAACGTGATCCCACCACCAAAAGCATCTTTCCCCCCCCCCCCCTCCCCTTTCAGCATTCCGTAGGGACCGCTCCCTCTGAGACACCCTAGTCCACTCCTCTATCACCCCCAGCACTCCTTCCCCTTCGCCGGCACCTTCCCATGCAAGTGCAGGAGATGCAACACCTGCCCTTATACTTCCCCCCCCCCCCCCCTCCTTCTCACTGTCCAGGGCCCTAAAACACCCCTTCCAGGTGAAACAGCGATTTACTTATACTTCTTGCAATCTAGTACATTGTATTCGCTGCTCACGATGCGGTCTCCTCTACATTGGGGAGACCAAACGCAGATTGGGTGACCGCTTTGCGGAACACCTCCGTTCAGTCCGTAAGGATGACCCCGAGCTTCCGGTCGCCTGTCATTTTAATTCACCGCCCCATTCCCACTCAGACCTCACCTTCCTCGGGCTCTTGCATTGTTCCATGGAAACCCAGCGTAAGCTTGAGGAACAGCACCTCATCTTCCGATTAGGCACTTTACAGCCTTCCGGACTCGGTATCGAGTTCAACAATTTCAGATCATAACCTCGGCGCCTATTACATTTTTACATATATTTTTTATCCACACTTTTGTTTTGGCCCTTCCCCCTTTTTTTTCTCCCACGTGGCAGCTGTTTCTCATTCTGCCAGCGCATTTCACACCTAATCTAGAACCGTCTTTTGTCTCCACTAGTCCTATCACCATCTCGTCTCATTTTGAATACCTCTTAATGTCTCTTCACTTCTCTTTTGTTCTCTCATCCCCATTTCCCAGCCCCCAAACTGGCCTTTTAATCTGTTTCATTTCCTGTGCTTTTTCAGTCCTGACGAAAGGTTTCGACCTGAAACATTGACTCTGTTTCTCTCTCCACGGATGTTGCCTGGCCTGCTGAGTTTTTCCAGCATTTTCTGTTGTTATTTCGGATTTCCAGCATCCGCTGTATTTTGCTATCGTACTATTTAACAAATCCATGTGGGCTCTCTGTAATCAGCTCAAATTTCTCTAAGTATTCAATCACTCTGTCCTTAATGATAGATTCCAGTAACTTCCCCACAACAAATGTTATGGGCAGAAACCCAGTGAGAATGGGCCCCTTCCAATCTCATCCTGGGAATGGCTCCATACCACAATTATGCCCCGATCTTGCTAAAAGTAGCCAGGGCCTGTATTTCTCTATCTTTTTTAAGGAATATTAAACCGTCTGTTTTCAAATTTTCAATCAACCTGTTGGGTTTATTAAGGTTTTTGAACTACCCCCCCTATTGAGCAGAACTGATATTTTAATCTAGAAAAAGCTTAATGGGATTTTATGGATTTTGTGAACTAGCCACTCAAACTCAAAAAGAAACTGGTCAGTCAAATACAAACTGAACTAATCACAGCCTCAGTATATTTGAAAATTGTATTTTAGATTCCCTTTTTGGCCTGTTACTAGCAAGACTATAACAACAAACTCTGTAATGTTTCCGACCCTACCTCACCTCATCTGCTGCTGAAATCCTCATCCATGCATTATTTACCTCTAGACTTGACTATTCCAATGCTGTCCTGTCCGGCCTCCCATTTTCCACCCTCCATAAACTTGAGCTAATCCAAAACTCTGCTGCCCGTATCCGAACTCCTGTTAAGTCCCGTTCTCCCATCACCCCTGTGCTCGCTGACGTACATTGGCTCCCGGTCAGGCAATGCCTTGATTTTAAAATTCTCATCCTTGTTTTCAAATCCCTCCATGGCCTCGCCCCTCCCTATCTCTGTAACCTCCTCCAGCCCTACAACCCTCCGAGATCGCTACGTTTCTGACCGCTTGCCCATCCCCAATTTTAATTGCTCCACTGTAGGAATTCATGAATTCCTGACGAAATTACTAAGAGCGGGGCAATCAGCTAACCAAAACGATGTTTAATGCAAACTGGTGGAAGTAACATTCAAAAACACAGGAGAACTCAAACACAGGTCTTTGCTTAAAGCTGGCTCCATGAGGACTGAGAGGGGAGGCTCCTCAGTCTAACGTCATGACGTCATCACGTTTCCTGCCGTTGGGAACGTCACGTGACCCACGTGGTGACGTCATTGTGGTGTATGTGCCTTTAAGAGCCCCTGTGTACTGTAATGCCGGTAGTGGCCACTTGGGCTATATAAGCCTGTATAGGGTCTTGTATCTTTTAGTTCACCTCCAGACTTTGTTCAATAAACACCTGTTAAACCAGCTCCTGCATTCCGTGTCTCCATTAACACACGGATACAACAGTGGCGACGAATTGGAAATGGACTTACCTGCAATTCTGCAGCACCTCAAGGAGATCGATTCCTCAGACGAAGGTCGAAGAAAAAAAAAGAAAAAACTCTGGTTTCACCAGCTAGCCGGGCTGGTGGCAGGTACTGCAATAATCCTTCCTGGGCGGCGGGCTGGGGCTCGATCGGCTGGCTCTGCAACGGGGCTGGCTCTGCAACGGGGCCGAGCAGCGAAGGCGGAGGCAAACAGACGGAGGGTGGAGCACTCGGGAGACGGCCAGCGCTGCAAAGCAGGTCGGCGTTCGGACCAAGCAGAGGGAGGGAAAAGTCCCAGAGAGTCCGGCGGGAACGAGTCTCCAACTATTAAAAATATCTGTATAAATAAAAACCGCGGAGAACAGCGTTGTTGGCAGCGGCGGGAAAGCACGGGAGGCGCCATTTTTTCTCGGCAGGGAAGAAAGGAAAGCGCAGGATGCGCCACTTTTTTTCCAGGCTGCCCAAGACTGGCAATATTACTGCTTTTGATAGTGATGTAGAGGATTGGACCACATATGTGGAAAGAGTGGAGGTATATTACACAGCAAATGAAATAGAGGATGATAAAAAGGCATCAGTACTTCTAAATCTAATGGGCGCAAGGGCATACGGGCTGTTACGAAACTTAATCACTCCAGCCAAACCGATGGACAAGAATTTTAAAGAGATTGTTGATACCCTACAGGCGCACTTAAACCCAACACCGCTGCTGATAGCGGAACGATTCAAATTCTTCAGGAGGAATCAGCACAAGAATGAAAGTAACGCTGATTACCTCACCGAATTAAGAAAGCTATCAAAGCACTGCCAATTCGGGGCAGGACTGGCAGATTCTCTTCGAGACAAATTCGTCTGCGGTCTCCTAAGTGAAGGAACACAGAAAAGGCTACTTTCTGAGAAAGATTTAACACTGGACAAAGCTTTCAGTGTGGCTGTATCATACAAAGCAGCAGCAAGAGGAGCTGCAGAGATACAGCAAAAGCCACAGGACTTCAGCGCCCATGAAATGACACAGGGTTTCGAGAGATGTTATCGCTGCGGCAGATCCACCCATGACCAGAGGGACTGCTGGTTCAAGGACAAAGCATGCAGGCAATGCAGAAAGATGGGATACATTGCACATGTATGCCGATCTGGAAACAAAAAATCCACTAACAGAAAAAAAATCAATAAGGAAAAGTACAGAAAGGTACAAATGATGACGGCCAGTAGCTCCGAAGACCAGAAGAGCGATAGCGACTCCGGAAACAAGAGACTGAGCTGTCTCAAATTACATAATGTAATTGCCAAAGAAGATTACCAGACCATTTGGGTTACCCTCACGATAGCGGGGTCCCCAGTTAAAATGGAGCTAGATACAGGATCAGCTCTGACCGTCATAAGTCGACGGGATTACGCGCGGCTATTTTCGCATATACCTTTGAAAGACACATCCATTATCTTGAAAACATATACGGGGTAGAAAGTATACCCCAGAGGGAAAATAAGGGTGCCTGTTGTATACAACGGCAAGGAAATACAGAAGTTGTATTTATACGTTCTGCAAGATGGTGGTCCACTGCTGCTGGGACGTGAATGGATCAGGAAGATACGTTTAGACTGGCACTCCATTCAGGCACTGACGGTGACCAGCAAGAAAAAAAAAGATGATGACGTCATACCTGAACGATTAAAAGACATCTTGGCCAATGCCAAAGAAGTATTTCAACAGGAACTAGGAACCTTGAAAGGCACCACCGCCTCAATAAAAGTGGAAGATGCGGCAATTCCCAAGTTTTTTAAGGCAAGGCCGGTGCCATACGCAATTCGTCCAGCAGTCGAGGCAGAGCTGGAGAATTTGGAAAAGGCAGGCGTGTTATCCAAGATAGATTGGAGCGAGTGGGCAACACCCATCGTCCCGGTCATGAAGAAAACGTTGAATAATGATAAAGCTGAAGAACAGAGAAAAATTTGCATCTGTGGGGACTTCAAGGTGACTGTAAACCCGGTCCTTCACACGGTACAGTATCCTCTTCCGAGGATAGAAGATATTTTCGCCTCACTATCCGGAGGGAAACGTTTCACCAAAATTGACTTGGCACAGGCATATCTACAGATGGAGGTTGAGGAGGCCTCTAAAAAGTATCTCACGATAAACACACACAAAGGCCTGTACCAGTACAATCGACTGGTTTTCGGAGTAGCATCAGCTCCAGCTATCTGGCAAAGAGCTATGGAGCAAGTCCTGCAAGGGATTCCGGGGACTCAATGCTACCTAGACGACATCCTTGTAACAGGAGAAAAC
This sequence comes from Somniosus microcephalus, assembly GCF_052327205.1. Taxonomy (NCBI): domain Eukaryota; kingdom Metazoa; phylum Chordata; class Chondrichthyes; order Squaliformes; family Somniosidae; genus Somniosus; species Somniosus microcephalus. The sequence goes on along the minus strand of NW_028225179.1, from coordinate 85,080,540 downwards.
GACAACGAGCACCTTGCCAATTTGGAGCAGGTGCTCACTGGGCTGAGAGAACGGGGCCTACGAGCAAATCGCCCCAAGTGCGAATTTTTCCGGAAACAAATATCATATTGTGGCCACATAATTAACGAAGAAGGGTTGCATAAGTCACCTGAAAAAATTGAAGCGGTCATAAAAGCCCCAGCACCTGAAAATGTCTCACAATTAAGGTCGTTCCTGGGATTGATAAATTACTATCATAAATTTTTACCGAACTTGTCAACTGTTCTGCACCCTCTTAACGAACTGCTACAAGCGGGAGTAAATTGGAAATGGAGCGAAGACTGTAAACATGCCTTCCATAAATGCAAAGACTTGATCACGTCCAAGGAAGTTTTGGCTCATTACAACCCATCACTGCCAATCAGACTGGTGTGCGATGCATCCCCTTACGGCATAGGGGCGGTATTATCGCATAGATTCCCTGATGGCTCGGAGCGGCCGATAGCTTTTGCGTCACGCTCATTGAACTCAGCTGAGAGTAACTATGCCCAGATCGACAGGGAAGCACTCAGCCTGGTATGGGGAGTGAAGAAATTCAACCATTACCTACACGGACAAAAATTTACCTTGTTGACTGACCATCAACCCCTCGTCTCCATATTCAACCCTAAAAAGGGCGTTCCCATTATGACAGCGCAAAGGCTACAGAGGTGGTCCCTTTTCCTAGGGGCACACCAATATGACATAGAATACAAAGGATCAAAACAGCATGGAAATGCTGACGGTTTATCGCGTCTACCGTTGCCAACGGTAGAAGAGGCACCTACAGTGGACCCAGTGGAGATGTTCCACTCAACCATAGTGGAATGTCTACCAGTAACAAATTCTACCATTGAAAAGGAAACGAGAAATGACCCGACTCTCTCACGAGTCTACGATTTAACGGTGAAGGGATGGCCAGCACATGGTGAACCACTGTTGCCAGCATTCTCGCAAAGAAAACAGCTGTCAGTGTGCCGAGGAACCTTGATGTGTGGATCCAGAGTGGTGATTCCACCCAAACTCCAGGATAAAGTGCTAAAGGAGCTTCACGAGGGGCATCTGGGTGGCGTGAAAATGAAGAACCTAGCCAGAGCGTTTGTGTGGTGGCCAGGTATCGATGGAGACATCGAAGAAATGACCAAGGGCTGTCTAGGATGCCAGAAGGTCCAAAACGCCCCACCACAAGCCCCTTTACATCCATGGGAGTGGCCCTCATCTCCATGGCAAAGGGTACACATCGACTTTGCTGGTCCATTTATGGACTCAATGTTCTTAAGCGCGGTTGATGCACACTCCAAGTGGCCGGAGGTAATAAAGATGTCCTCCACCACCACGGAAAAAACCATCACAGTATTAAGGACCATATTTGCCAGGAATGTGTATTGATTTCTTTGTGGGTTCAATGATGAGACATTTATGAAAGAGAATGTCTTTTAATCTAAAGTCTGTTCCACTCTTTATACAGCATTTCAGGAGACACCATGCTAGTGATGCATCTAGAACGAAACTGAAACTAAACTAAACTGCCTTGCTTGTCTCTGTCACATGCCCTCTGCTGGTCAGGCACAAGCAATCAATACCTGCAAACATGCTGGTAAGGCATCATAATCAAACAGGCAAATAACATCACTATTTGCTGATATCATTACATCTCCTTTTCTTAAAACAAAAGTATTTTACTTTTAACTAACAACATGTTTTCTTTGTATTAATCTGCATTTTAACTGTAACACTTAATGAACTTACATTATCATTATCATGATCAAGGTTTTTTAACCTTGCTTTGTGTGTTCACATGAAATATGTCAATACACTAGAACTTGAAGAAAGAATAAGATAACATTACTTCCTTCTATAACAATAGTCCTTAAACTTGCTCAATGAGTCTCTCAGGAGGCTTCACGTGTCTTGAGGATTTTCTGATTGATTGTCCTTGAATCTGAGTTGTTGCCTCAGATGATTGGTTCTCAGCTGTGTGATCAGGTTGTTCAACAGTATCAGTCTCTTGACCTGCTGTGGCTGGTCCCATGAGAAGATCTCGACGATTTCTTCTCAGAACAGCACCCTCATCTGTCTGAATGGTGTATGATCTTGGTTGAACTTCACTCAGGACAGTTCCCTTCTGAGTCCATGTGTTTGTTTTGTCTTTCAACCTTACTTGGTCACCAGTGTGGAGTTCAGGTAGGTTTTGTGTTCCTCTGTCATAGTAGTACTTTTGCTTTTCTTTCTGTTGTTCTTTGAACTTCCTCACTTTCTCCCCCTCTTTTGTTTTCAGGAGGTTCTCCGGGATGGGTAGGTTTGACCTTGGCTGACGTCCCACAAGGAGTTGGGCTGGTGACTTACCACACTCGAGCGGCGTTGTGCGTTATACAAGCATGCTCTGTTAGAAGTCAGTTCCACTGTCTTTTGCCTTGTACATCAGTCTTTTCACTGTCTGGACCGATTTTTCCACTAGTCCATTGGACTGTGGAAAGTGAGGACTTGACGTTGTGTGGACAAAGTCCCACTCTTTGGCAAAGTGTCGGAAACTTGCATTGTAAAACTGAGGTCTGTTGTCTGTGAAGACCTCGCTTGCCACGCCATGTCTGGAGAATATGGCTTTCATACATGTTATCACAGCATCTGCAGTGGTGGTGTGCAGTCTACAAACCTCTGGATACAGGGAGTAATAGTCTGTGACTACAAGATAGTCCTTCCCTTGACATACGAATAGGTCAGCGCCTACCTTCTGGTAAGGTCTGTCTGGTGCTGGGTGTGGCTTTAGTGGTTCTACCGGATTGCATGCTCGATATTTCAGGCATATTGTGCAGTTTGACACCTCATTTGTCACATCTTGGTTCATTCGTGGCCAGTACATCACCTCTCGTGCTCTTTTCTTATACTTTTCGATTCCCAGATGTCCTCCATGGATCCTTTTTAGCATCTCTTTTCTCAGACTCTTTGGGATAACTATTTTACTTCCTTTGTAGATGATGTCTTCGACCACTGATAGTTCCGCCCTGCAGTTCCAGTACTCTGCTATGTCAGGTGAGCAGTCTTGCTTCATGTTGGGCCATCCATCCAAGATGCTTTTCCTCAGTCATCTCATTGTTTCATCTTTGTTTGTCTCAGTCTTTGTGAGCTCCATTTTTGCATCTGCTATGGGCAGTGCACTTGTGATCATGTCCACGTAGGCGTTCACTTTTTCATCCATTGTGGTGTTTGCGGGCTCACTTGGGTCAACAGCTCTGGACAACGTGTCTGCTGTATACATCAGCTTACCCGGTGTGTACGCAACATTCAGTGTATAGCGTTGCAGCCTGATCATCATTCTTTGTATTCTAAGCGGACAGCTATTTAGTGGCTTTTGGAACAATGCAATCAAGAGCTTATGGTCAGTCTCTACACTGATTGCTTGTCCTGCCACAAACTGGTGAAATCTTTCACAGGCGTATGTGATGCTGAGCAGCTCCTTTTCTATTTGAGCATATCGCGTCTCCGCATCTGTCATTGAGCGCGATGCATATGCAATAGGTTGCCAGTAGTCATATTTTTGCAGAAGAACGGCACCGAGCCCACTCTGTGATGCATCTGATGATATCTTGATGGGTCTCGCTGGGTCATAAAACCTCAGAACTGGTTCCTCTGTGAGCAGTTTCTTTAGATCGCTCCATGACTTCTCATGCTCATGATTCCATTCCCATTCTATGTTCTTTTCAGTTAGTCTTCTCAGTGGCGCCATCTTTTCTGAGAGGTTGGATATGAATTTACCCATGTAGTTGATCATTCCATTAAACCTCTGCACGTCCTTTTTGCATTGTGGCTTTGGCATATTCTCAATGGCGGACACCTTTCTGGGATCTGGTCTGACGCCCTCACCGCTAAGGATATCTCCCACGAATGTCAGTTCTGTCACCCCGAGCTGGCATTTCTCTCTATTCAGCTTCAGGTTTGTTTTCCTTGTTGCTTCCAGCACTTTTTTCAGTCTCTCGTCATGCTCAGTTCTCGTGGTTCCCCATACTATGATGTCATCCATTGATGTATCAACTCCCTCCAGGTGCTCATAGATCATATGGATAGTCTTGTGATACACTTCAGGAGCTGAGGCAATGCCAAATGGTAACCTTAGGAATCTGTATCTGCCAAATGGACTGTTGAACGTGCAGTCTTGAACTTGCTTTGTCCAGCTTCATCTGCCAAAATCCTGATGATGCATCTAACTTGCTGAAATATTTTGCATTTGCAAACTGTGCCATGATTTCCTCACGTGTAGGAAGCTTGAAGTGCTCTCTCTTTATTGCTCTGTTTAGATCTCTTGGATCCAGGCAAATTCTGAGCTTTCCATTCTTTTTGTCCACTACGACGAGGGAACTCACCCACTCAGCTGGCTCATCTATCTTCTGAATCACGTTCAGGCTTTCCATCCTGTCCAACTCTGCCTTCAGTTGCTTTTGAAGAGCAAACGGAACTTTTCTGCATGGATGTATGACCGGTGTCATACTTTTATCTACTCTGATCGTGTGTTCTCCTGGAATGCAGCCTAGACCCTTAAATAGGTCTTTGTACTCTTTCATGAGTTCATCATAGACTGTCTCTCCTTCGCTTTCCACAACGAGGACTCTCTTTACCAGGTTCAGTCTCTCACAGGCTTTTAAACCTAGTATGGCTTGCACCTCCTTTGGCACCACGATTAATGCTAACGTGTGCTCTCTGTCCTTGTGTTTCACTTTGACAATGCATCTTCCTTTCACTGGTATTTCAGTACCTGAGTATCCTGTCACTTTCACTTTGATTCCATGTATCTTTGGTCTGGGTCTAATTTTCTTAAAATCAGTCTCTGATATCACATTAACTTGTGCTCCAGTATCCAATTTAAATGGAATGTTTATGTCATTCACTTTTAGTGTCAACATCCAGTCTCTTCTTTTTTGTTTTCAGATACAACATCTACATAGAACTCCTCTATGTCGCTTTCATCTACTGCATGGACCTTGCTTTGTTGCGCTTGGTTCTTGCAGCAACGGGCATAATGGTTGTTTTTGTTGCAACTATTGCATTTTTTACCATATGCTGGACACTTTTTTGGTGGATGCTGTGTACCGCATCGACTACATGACTTTCGATTGTCCCTTTCATTTTCGTTCGCTGGCCACGCCTCTTTTTTCACATTGGCGCTCGTTTTGTTAAACGGTTTGTATCCGTTCTTTCTCACTACATCCACGTTGCAGCTATTATCACTGAACAGCTCCTTTGCCTGCAACTTCACAGTCTCTGTAGCCCTACACAGTGCTATGGCTTTTCCCAGGTCTAGATCTTGCTCTCTTAGCAGTCTTTCCCTTAGACCATTATCTGGAATACCACACACCAGTCTGTCTTTTATCAGCGATTCTGCCAGTCCCCCAAATTCACACGATTTGCTTCTGTTTCTCAGTTCAGTCACATACTGATCAATAGTCTCACCCGTTTTCTGTACACATGTGAAAAATCTGTGCCTCTCAAACGTCACGTTACGTTTAGGTATGCAGTAGGCCTCAAACTGTTCCATTATTTTATCTAGCTTCATTTTGTCTCCATCAGCAGCGAATGTGAAGTTATTATACACCTCCAGTGCTTCATCACCCACGACATGTAAGAACAGTGACGATTTCCTTTTATTACTTTTCTCGTCAGCTCCGATTGCTGATAAATACAACCCCACACGTTGTTTGAATCTCCTCCAATTTTCAGCCACATTACCTGTCAACTGAAGCTTCGCCGGTGGGTGTAAACCTTCCATTTTTTCACTTTGTTTGCTATTCTCCAATGGTAAGCAACTATGTTCTCTTTTGGCTTGCTAATTTGTGGAGAGCTGATTTAACTTCAGATTTTTTCTCTTCATCTCTTTCAGCCACTTCTGACACCATGTATTGATTTCTTTGTGGGTTCAATGACGAGACATTTATGAAAGAGAATGTCTTTTAATCTAAAGTCTGTTCAACTCTTTATACAGCATTTCAGGAGACACCATGCTAGTGATGCATCTAGAACAAAACTGAAACTAAACTAAACTGCCTTGCTTGTCTCTGTCACATGCCCTCTGCTGGTCAGGCACAAGCAATCAATACCTGCAAACATGCTGGTAAGGCATCACAATCAAACAGGCAAATAACATCACTATTTGCTGATATCATTACAGAATGGGCTGCCTGAACAGATCTGTTCTGATAATGGACCGCAATTTGTGTCCGAAGAATTCAGGAAGTTCTTAAAAAACAATGGGGTTAAGCACTACACGTCCGCCCCATACCATCCCGCCACCAATGGATTGGCTGAAAGGTTTGTCCAGACCTTCAAGAAGGCCATAAAGGCCATGGGTAATGAAGACATAAATCTACAGCATAAGGTAGATAACTTCTTGTTTGCATACAGGAATGCAACACGTGGTTACAAACCAAACTCCCGCCATGATGTTTTTCAATAGAAGACTAAGATGCCGGCTGGATTTGATCAAGCCAAACATCAGAAGGGACGTAGAGAACCGGCAATTTCAAGGCATGAATGAAAGGCCAACTAGAACCTTCCAGATAGGTCAACCGGTTTTGGCCCGGGACTACCGTACTGAGAAATGGCAGCCTGGAACTATTTGCACACGACTAGGACCGCTGATGTATACCGTGGACATTGGCGAAAGCATAATAAGGTGCCATGCTGACCAGATCATAGAGTCATCCGAAAAAGGGCAACCTACACCACAACTCTATACGCCTAATGATGAAGCAGAGATACCCATAGTATCTACCTCCGATCCGGTGATACTGGAACCAGATGAACCCGACACTGGCATTCAAGCCGAATCGACCTTGCCAAAAGAACCTACTACACCACCGAGGCGTTATCCGGACCGAGTCAGGAAGCCTCCAGAGAGACTGACTTATAATTGATTAACTGCAGCAAATGTGTAGATTATTGTTCTTGTAAACATGTTAATTAATGATTACTTAAATGTTATGTACTGGTTGTCTAAAAGGGGAGGAATTGTGGTGTATGTGCCTTTAAGAGCCCCTGTGTACTGTAATGCCGGTAGTGGCCACTCGGGCTATATAAGCCTGTATAGTGTCTTGTATCTTTTAGTTCACCTCCAGACTTTGTTCAATAAACACCTGTTAAACCAGCTCCTACATTCCGTGTCTCCATTAACACACGGATACAACAGTCATCGCGCTCGGTCTTAACCCTTTAGAGACCGCGCTGTTAACATGCAGCAAACGAATACAGATACCGATTGACTTTGTTACAGGCAATTATGTACAACAGTATAAGAACCCCTTGGTGGCTCTGCCACACCACCATTGTAGATTCATTGTTTTTTGTTATGAAAAGCATTACAGAAGCTAAAATTCTGGGTTATTAATAATCAATAACCTGTAAAATAAACCAACTTGTTGATTTTATGTTAACCTCTTTTTACGAGAATGTTCCGCATCTTGTAAGATTAGAGGATCGCATGTGGGAGCATGTGTGAGGATCATTGTATCCAGTTCTTCATAGGGTTTCATTGTTACATTCCTAGGTCATGGTATCATAGAACTAGACATTGGGTAGTACAGGCAAATTCATCATTAGGGATATGGGGTTCTGATACAGGAGAGACCAGTGGCGCTGAACCCGACAGACTATCTAGGGCAGACGAGAGATTTGCAACAGATATTAATTATCCATTGGCAGGTTGCATCCCTGGGATACCGATGATGCAGAGACAGGCTGCCTCTGTTCTCATACTGATGATGAATTGACAGCTAGAGTAACAATGACCCATTGACAACTGCGTCTCCTTGGGAGATGAATGACTTATTGACAGATTGCCTCCTCAGGGGAACCAATAAGCCAGTGACAGACTGCCTCTCCTGGGGTACCCATGAACTAGTGACAGGCTGCCTCTCCTGGGGTACCCATGAACTAGTGACAGGCTGTCTCTCCTGGGGTACCCATGAACTAGTGACAGGCTGTCTCTCCTGGGGTACCCATGAACTAGTGACAGGCTGTCTCTCCTGGGGTACCCATGAACTAGTGACAGGCTGTCTCTTTCCAGTCCCAAAGACCAGAAGACAGCCTGCACATCCACTATGCTGTATCATTGCCCACTATGCTGTATCATTGCCCACTATGCTGTATCATTGCCCACTATGCTGTATCATTGCCCACTATGCTGCACAAAACCAACGCTCAGTTAACAGGGAAAAGCCAGTCTGACACCAGCCATTTTTCTTTCTCTTTCTTCCAGACAATGAACCCAGTGTGTGAGGGGAAGGAACAACCTGGGAAGCAGATGGAAACAAAATAGCCTAAAAAAAATACAAAAATGAATTTTCCTCCAGACGTTTACTCTGTTATGACACAAGAAGAAAAAGGGAAATAATCCTGGTAATGTTTACACTGAAGGCATTGATGGGAGGAAATCCTCCAGTTGATGTCTAGTATCCCTACCCACAGTGACCAGAGGAAATCTTCCTGCTGATGTTTACAGTGTCACTATCCACAGTGACCAGAGGAAATCTTCCTGTTGATGCTTAGTCATTACAGTACATACAGTGCAGAGGATACCTTACTCCTGATGTTTATTGTCACTGCACAGAGCGACCAGAGGAAATTATCCACTTGATGTTTACACTGTCACTCCACACATTGACCAGAGGAAATCCTCCTGCTGATGTTTACACTGCGTTCTTTCTGATTGCTGTCATAATAACATTCCTGACTCAACTGTTTCATGTTCAATTCTTGAGGTCAAATTTGGTTGAACACAATTCAATCGTGTTCTGAATCTCCTCTTCATCAAGAGTTCTGCTGGAGTTTGTCCAGTTGTAGTATGCGGAGCGGTTCTGTACTTCAGCAAGAAATTTGCCAAACGTTGCTTCCTGCTGAGTCCCGAACAACCCTGCAACACTTGCTTTTTGAGAGCTTCTTTCACTATTCTGACTGACCTTTCGGCTGCTCCGTTTGAAGCTGAATAATATGGTGGAACGAGAATGTGTTTGATACCGTTCCATTTCATGAATTCTTGGAATAGAGCAGAACGGAACTGAGGGCAATTGTCAGAAACAATCTCTTCAGGTAAGCAATGATATGCAAAGATAGACCTCAACTCATCTATGGTATGTTCAGTTGTAGTATTTGAACCTGTGTGTTTCACTTCAATCCACTTTGAGTGACTATCTACAAGTACCAGGAAATAATCATTTGCTTTCTCACAGAAGTCTACATGTACTCTCTGAAAAGGTCTACTTGGCCATGACCATGTTTGTAGTGGCGTTTTGGGTGCTTTGTTTCTACAATTTTGGCGAATGCTGCATTTGCTGACAAGTGATTCAAGAATACTGTCCAATCCAGGCTAGTAAACAAAGCTTCTTGCAATTGATTTCATACTGACGATCCCTGGATGTTCAGTATGAAGTTCGGCCAGAATTCTATCTCTCAAAGAAATAGGTACCACCACTCTGTTTCCTCACTTGATACAACCTTGCTCACAAGACAATTCAGTTCAAAAGATATGGAATGGTTTCAATTCTGTGTCCATACACTGATCAGTCCATCCATTCAAGGTATTTTCATACACTCTTTTCAGTACTGAGTCCTTTTGAGTCTCATGTGCAATCTCGGTTGCACTCACGGGAACGTCTTTGTCAATTGCATCTTCACTCCCAACACACGAGTCCTCATGTAGCAACCTGGACAAGGTATCTGTGATTGCGTTTTGCTTTGAAGTGTGATATTCAATCGTGTAGTCATATTGTGACAACACCGCCCAATGCTGCATTCTTGATGCGGCCATTGCAGGGATGGCAGATTTGGGCCCCAATATTGCTAGGAGTGGTTTGTGATCGGTTATCAGGGTAAATTTTCTGCTGATCAGGAACTGTTGGAATTTATTGATTCCAAACACTATGACGAGTGCTTCCTTTTCAATTTGCCTGTAGTTTCTTTCGTTCTTTGTGAGGGTTTATGATGCGAACACGACTGATTTCTCTTGGCCGTCATCCATTACGTGGCTTATTATAGCTCTCACGCCATACTGGAAGCATCACACGCTAACTTAAGCTCATGCTCTGTGTCATAGTGCACAAGTAGAGCATCGCAAGAGAGAATTCTCTTACAAGCATCATAAGCTTCCTGTTTTCATCCACTTCCACTGGACAGCCTTCTTGAGAAGCTCGTGCAATGGAGCTAACATGGTCACTAACTCAGGTAAGAAACGTGCGTAGTACCAGACCATTCCAAGAAAAGATCTTAACTCAGACACGTTCTGTGGCTTTGGAGCATTGATGACAACATCAACCTTTTCCCTCACTGACTGCAAGCCATTTGCATCAACTTTCAGACCAAGATACACAACCTCGGGCTGCACAAAAGCAAATTTGCTCCTTTTAAATTTGACATTGTGGGCATTCAATCTTTGAAGCACTATATCTAACAATTCTAGATTTTCTTCCTCGCTGCTTGTTACGATCAGCACATCGCCTTGATTGCATAAGCAATTTGGAACTCCTTGCAAAATCTTATCCATCGTGGCCTGGAAGATTTTGGGGGAGGTCTTTACATTATACGGCAGCTTGGCGTATGAGTACAGTCCCCCTTGTGTGTGTTGATGGTGAGATACTGTTGACTCTCTGTCAACATTCAGTTGAGCGTAAGCGTGCAACAGGTCAAGCTTGGAGAAAACCTTTGACCCAGAGAGTGCTGCATACAAATCTTGCAATGTAGGTAATGGGTACTGCTCATCGTCAACTGCTTGGTTGATAGTAACTTTGTAGTCACCGCACAAGCGTACAGTTTTGTCTGCTTTGGGCACTACCACAATTGGGGTAGCCCATTCACTTTTGTCAGTTTTTACTAGCACTCTGTTCTCTCTGAGCTTCGCTAGCTCTTCCTCCACCTGACTTTTCTTACAATAGACAGGCTTCACGTTGGACATGATGCAGATATGCCCTCATAACTGTCTGTGAATATGCTTTCGTACTAGTTCAGCATTGTGTCGAATCGCTTCTTTGACTGAAGATGTTTTTCCAGTCTAGTTTTAACTTTCTCAACCAGTCTTTGCCCATGAGAGTTGGCCTGTTGTTATAGCTTGCTACAATAATAGGCAGCTTTACTGACTGGCCATTACGTTGAACTATACATTTCATTTGTCCACATGTCTCTAGGATTTCTCCGGAGTAGGTTTTTAACTCTACGGTACTCTTTGTAAGTGGTACTTGATTAAACTTACTCTCAGATGTGTCCTTACTCATGATAGAGCAGTCCACTGCCTTGTTGATACACAAATCGATATATTGCTCATTGATCAAAAGTTTTGTACGGAAGTCTTTCTCACAACTGCTAGTGTTGCCGCTAGTGGCATAGATACTGTAGATGCCTAGTTCTTCAACATCAGGTGTGTTCATTTCAATATTGTTAACTCCTCCCTTTTGTTGTCACTGCTTTGCTTTGCCACTAGAATGGTTCTTACTTCCTGCTTTAGATCTAGTTCTGCAAGCTGTTGAAATATGGCCTTGCTTCTGGCAGTGAAAACACTTCGCATTTCGGTATGGGCAGAACTGTGGTGAGTGATTTCCATTGCAGTGATAACAATTCACTGAACTGCTCTCACCGACATGCTTTTGACTCAGTCTCACAGGTTTAAGTTTGGCAGTGGCTTTGTGACTGTAGACCTCAGCTGCACTAGTCACTTGAGTTGGACGGAGCTCCCTAGCATTTTTAGACGCCATCTCCATAGATAGGGCAATTTTGCATGCTATGTCAAACGTTAGGTTCGGAGTGTTCAGTAACTTGGACTGTGTGTGCTCATCCACCAGTCCACACACAAACTTATCTCGCAGCGCACGATCCAAAAATGTACCGAAGTTACAATGCAAAGACAAGTTCTTAAGAACTACAATGTACTCACTTTGTTTTTGGTTTCTGGTACCAAACTTATAGCTCTCTGCTATTTCTAATGGCTTTGGGTCGAAATGGTCCGCGAGTTTCTCGACAATATCTTCAAACAACACATCCTTTGCTTTCCCTGGCACGAGTAGGTTTGTCAACGTTCCGTAGATATCTGGCCCGATCTCTGTTAGAAAAATTGCTTTCTTCCGTTCACAAATTACTTTATTTTGAGCATAAATATTCTCACCTGCACCTTTGGTCTCAATAGTGTTATTGGCCCTAAAAACCATCTATATCCGCTCAATGTAAGAACGGAATGGTTCACCAGAACGGTCATACATGCCGAGGCTTCCGATGAATCCCATAAGCGCAGCCATGATTGTCCTGATCCCGTCGAACAGTGACTCAGCACGCTACCTGCATACATATGAGAATCAACGCCGCTGTTGCCATGTAGACATACATGTGAAGGCAAAGCACAGACAAGTCCGCAGGAGCATTAATGGTAAAACATCGCAAAAATTCAGTTTAGGTGTCACAAATTCACCTTAAACTTGTCCACTTGAAGGTTGAACACTGTGTCCTTCCATCATCCCTAAAAATGGCTTTGGGATCCCACCTTAGTCGCCAAAATGTAATATATGTGGGTATAACAAATGAAGGACAGAGACACGATGAGTTGCTAGTCCATGTGCTTGCTTTACTAGGCCAGAGCAAACTGAGCATGCTCATAATAAACCATGCGACAAACCATGTAATAATACATTACACTACAAACAGTGATCAGACGAAATATTCCTGCAGATGTTTACACTGTCACTCCCCACAGTATCCAGAGGAAATCCTCCTGCTGATGTTTACATTGTCACTCCCCACAGTGTCCAGAGGGAATCCTCCTGCTGATGTTTACACTGTCACTGCACACATTGTCCAGAGGAAATCCTCCTCCTGATGTTTACACTGTCACTGTACACAGTGTCCAGAGGAAAACTTCCTGCTGTTGTTTACACTGTCACTGTACACAGTGTCCAGAAGGAATCCTCCTGCTGATGTTTACACTGTCACTCCCCACAGTGTCCAGGGGAAATTCTCCTGCTGATGTTTACACTGTCACTGTACACAGTGTCCAGAGGAAATTCTCCTGCTGATGTTTACACTGTCACTGTACACAGTGTCCAGAGAAAATCCTCCTGCTGATGTTTACACTGTGACTGCTCACAGCGATTGTGGGAAATCTTTGTGCTGATGCTTACAATGTCATTATGCACAGTGACCATTGGAAATCTTCCTGCTGCTGATTACACTGTAATGACACCGTGTCGGGAGTGGAGAAAGCGGCGGTACCAGGCTCACCAATCTCGCAGACCGGCGGCAGCATTCCAGAGCCACGTCACGATTCAAAAAGTGACGCGGGCAAGAGGAAGCAGCTGATTGGGTGAGTATGGCCAGGTGAGTATTTATACTACTCTATAGTTTGACAGTTAAGGTTAATAGTTTATAAAGTTTAGAAGGTCTTAATTTTGTGGTTATAGTTTCTAAGGTCTCTGTTGTGTAGTGGGGAGTGCTCGTAAACAAGGGCCCTTGAGTATATCATTTAATTGTAGTGTAATTAGTGGTATTGATTTGATTTAATTTAATTTAAATTAATTAAAGAGTAAGTCATGGCAGCACAGCTCGGTCCCGTGGCATGCTCCTCCTGCACTATGTGGGAAATCAGGGATACTTCCTGTGTCCCTGATGACCATGTGTGCAGGAAGTGTATCCAGTTGCAGCTACTGGCAGACCGCATTGCAGCGCTGGAGCTGCGAATGGATACATACTGGAGCATTCGCGATGCTGAGGACATCATGGATAGCACGTTTAATGAGTTGGTCACACCGCAGGTAAAGGCTGCATAGGCAGGAAGGGAATGGATGACCGCCAGGCAGAGTAGTAGGCACAGGCAGGTAGTGCAGGGGTCCCCTGTGGCCATCCCCCTCTCAAACAGATATACCACTTTGGATATTGTTGAGGGAGATGGCTTATTGGGGAAAGTCAGCAGCAGCCAACTCCCTGGTAGCATGGGTGGTTCTGCTGCACAGGACGGGAGGAAAAAGAGCGGGAGAGCTATAGTAATAGGGGATTTTATTGTAAGGGGAATAGATAGGTGTTACTACGGCCGCAAATGAGACTCCAGGATGGTATGTTCCCTCCCTGGTGCAAGAGTCAAGGATGTCTCGGAGTGGCTGCAGGGCATTCTGGAGGGGGAGGGTGAACAGCCAGTTGTCGTGGTGCATATAGGTACCAAAGATATAGGTAAAAAATGTCATGAGGCCCTAAAAGCTGAATATAGGGAGTTAGGAGGTAAATTAAAAAATAGGTTCTCAAAGGTAGTAATCTCAGGATTGCAAGCAGTGCCACGTGCTAGTCAGAGTAGAAATAGAAAGATATTTCAGATGAATATGTGGCTAGAGGAATGATGCAAGGGGGAGGGATTCAAATTCCTGAGACATTGGAGCCAGTTCTGGGGGAGGTGGGACCAGTACAAACTAGACGGTTTGCACCTGGGCAGGACCGGGACCGATGACCGAGGGGAAGTATTTGCTAGTGCTGTTGGGGAGGGTTTGAAGTAAAATGGCAGAGGGTTGGGAACCTGTGCAGGGAGACAGAGGAAAGGGAAGCAAGGATAGAAGCAAAAGACAGGAAGGAGAAAAGCAAAAGTGGAAGTCAGAGAAATCAAGGGTGTAAATCAAACAGGGCCACAGTAAACAATAATTCCAAAAGGTCTAAGAGTGTTAAAAAAACAAGCCTGAAGGCTTTGTGTCTTAATGTAAGGAGCATTCGTAATAAGGTGGATGAATTAGCTGCGCAAATAGATGTAAACGGATATGATATAATTGGGATTATGGAGACATGGCTCCAGGGTGACCAAGGCTGGGAATTCAACATCCAGGGGTATTCAATATTCAGGAAGGACAGGCAAAAATGAAAAGGAGGTGGGGTAGCATTGCTGGTTAAAGAGGAGATTAATACAATAGTAAGGAAGGATATTAGCTCTGATGATGTGGAATCTGTATTGGTAGAGCTGAGAAATACCAAGGGGCAGAAAACATTAGTGGGAGTTGTATACAGACCCCCAAACAGTAATGCTGAGGTTGGGGATGGCATTAAACAGGAAATTGGAGATGCGTGCAATAAGGGCACAGCAGTTATCATGGGTGACTTTAATCTACATATAGATTGGGCTAACCAAATTAGTAACAATACAGTGGAGGAGGAATTCCTAGAGTATATACGGGCTGGTTTACTGGACCAATATGTAGAGGAACCAACTAGAGATCAGGCCACCTTAGACTGGGTATTATGTAATGAGAAAGGATTAATTAGCAATCTTGTTGTGCGAGGCCCCTTGGGGAGGAGCGATCATAATATGATAGAATTCTTCATTAAGATGGAGAGTGAAGTATTTGACTCAGAGACCAGGGACCTGAATTTAAATAAAGGAAAGTACGATGGTATGAGGCGCAAGTTGGCTAGGATGGATTGGGGAATGTTACTTAAAGGGTTGACGGTGGATAGGCAATGGCAAACATTTAAAGATCGCATGGATGAACTACATAATTTCTTCATCCCTGTTTGGCATAAAAATAAAACAAAAAAGGTGACTCAACTGTGGCTATCAAGGGAAATTAGGGATAGCATAAGATCCAAGGAGAGGACATATAAATTGGCCAGAAAAAGCAGCAAACCTGAGGATTGGGAGCAGTTTAGGATTCAGCAAAGGAGGACAAAGGGATTAATTAAGAAGGGGGAAATAGAGTATGAGAGTAAGCTTGCAGAGAACATAAAAACTGACTGTAAAAGCTTCTATAGATATGTGAAGAGAAAAAGATTGGTGAAGTCAAGCGTAGGTCCCTTGCAGTCAGAATCAGGGGAAATTATAATGGGGAACAAAGAAATGGCAGACCAATTAAATACATACTTTGGTTCTGTCTTCACAAAGGAGGACACAAATAAACTCCCAGAGATGTCGGGGAACATAGGGTCTAATGAAAGGGAGGACCTGAATGAAATCAGTATTTGTAGGGAAATGGTGTTAGGGAAATTGATGGGATTGAAGGCCGATAAATCCCCAGGGCCTGATAATCTACATCCTAGGGTACTTAAGGAAGTGGCCCTAGAAATAGTAGATGCATTGCTGGTCATCTTCCAAAATTCTATGGACTCTGGAACAGTTCCCATGGATTGGAGGCTAGTTAATGTAACCCCACTATTGAAAAAAGGTGGTAGAGAGAAAACGGGGAATTATTGACCGGTAAGCCTGACATCGGTAGTGGGCAAAATACTGGAGTCCATTATAAAAGATGTAATAGCAGAGCACTTGGAAAACAGTGAGAGGATCGGACAAAGTCAACATGGATTTACAAAAGGTAAATCATGCTTGACTAATCTCCTGGAATATTTTGAGGATGTAACTGGTAGAATAGATAAGGGAGAACCAGTGGATGTGGTGTATTTGGACTTTCAGAAGGCTTTCGATAAGGTCCTGCATAAGAGATAAGCGTGCAAATGGGATTGGGGGTAAGGTACTGACTTGGATAGAGAACTGGTTGGCAGACAGGAAGCAAAGAGTTAGAATAAACGGGTCTTTTTCCGAGTGGCAGGCATTGACTAGTGGGGTACCGCAGGGATCAGTGCTAGGACCCCAGTTATTCACAATATATATTAATGATCTAGACAAGGGAACTAGATGTAATATCTCCAAGTTTGCAGACGACACAAAGCTGGGTGAGCGTGTGTGCTGTGAGGAGGATGCAGAGAAACTCCAGTGTGATTTGGACAGGTTGGGTGATTGGGCAGAAGCATGGCAGATGCAGTATAATGTGGATAAATGCGAGGTTATCCACTTTGGTGGCAAAAACAGGAAGGCAGATTATTATCTGGAAGGCAATAGAAAAGGGGAACTGCAACGAGACCTGGGTGTCCTTGTGCACAAGTCGCTGAAGGTAAGCATGCAGGTGCAGCAAATGGTATGTTGGCCTTCATAGCAAGAGGATTCGAGTACAGGAGCAAGGCTGTCTTGCTGCAGTTGTACAGAGCCTTGGTGAGACCACACCTTGAGTATTGTGTACAGTTTTGGTCGCCTTATCTGAGGAAGGATGTTCTTGCCTTGGAGGGAGTGCAGCGAAGATTCACCAGACTGATACGTGGGATGACAGGAATGACGCATGAAGAGAGATCGAGTCGATTAGGCTTATATTCGCTAGAGTTTAGAAGAATGAGAGCGGATCGCATTGAAACTTATAAAATTCTAACAGGACTAGACAGACTAGATGCAGGAAGGATGTTCCCGATGGCGGGGGAGTCCAGAACCAGTGGTCACAGTCTAAGGATAAGGGGTAAGCCATTTAGGACAGAGATGAGGAGGAATTTCTTCACCCAGAGAGTGGTGAACCTGTGGCGTTCTCTACCACAGAAGGTAGTTGAGGCCAATTCATTAAATATATTCAAGAAGGAGTTAGATATATTTCTTAAGGCTAAAGGGATCAAGGGATCTGGGGAGAAAGGAGGGACAGGGTACTGAATTTGGATGATCAGCCATGATCTCATTAAATGGCGGAACAGGCTCGAGGGGCCGAATGGCCTACTCCTGCTCCTATCTTCTATGTTTCTAATATTTCTATGACACACAGTGACCAGAGGAAAGCCTGCTGCTGGTTACAGTCACTTCACAGTGACCAGAGAAAATCTAGTCGCTGGTATTTACAATGTCACTAGAGAAAGCGACTGAAGGAAATCTTCCCCCAGCAGATTCACAGATAGTATGAAGCATGGCTGGGTTTTTATATTAGTGAAGGTGTCAGGTTCACTGATTGTAAGTAGCTGGTGTTGGGACTCAGTAAATCAAGACAGATGTGCATTTATAGAGCCACTTTCACCATCTCAAGACATCCCAAAGTGCTTCACAGCCAATGAAGTACAGTCACTGTTTTACAGTGGGAAACGGCAACCAGTTTGGCACAGCAAGATCCCCCATACAGTAATGAAATAATGACCAGATAATGTTTTAGTGTTGTTGGTTGAGGGATAAATATTGGCCAGGACACTGGGGAGAACTGCCCTGCTAGTCTTAGAATATTGCCCAGGGATCTTTTATATCCACCTGAGAGGGCAGACGGGGCCTCGGTTTAATGTTTCATCCGCAAGGCGGCACCTCCAACAGTGCAGCACTCCCTCAGTACTGCACTGGAGTCTCTGGAGTGGGACTTGTCTCCGAATCAGAAAATTGAGGGTTCAAGACTGCTACCAGCTGAGCCACAGTTGACACTGACTCAGTGGATGAGATAGTTCCACCAGGCCTGTTTTTTAAATTGCCACTGAATTTAAGGTTTACCCAGTATTACACTGGCTGTTTTAAATTTTGTAATAGTTTTACAGTGTGAAGTAGAATTCCCACTCCCAGGCCAGTCTGATTGGCTAGGAAGTGTGATTGACATGTTAAGTGTAGGTTGGTTGTAAATATAGTGTAGCAGTTGATTGGCTGCTAGTGATGTCAGTCACAAAGAGTATACCAAGCGTTCCTGTAATTTTCTCCTCCTCCGTTCTGCGGCCTGTGCAGTATCTGACAGCATCTGCAAACAAAGTGAGAAGGGTGTAGACTGTGAGGGAAAGAACTGGGTTTGTACTGACTTTATACGGTAAAATACTCATTAATGTGCAGAGCAGTCTGATTATGCAAGTGAGGAAATTAGTAAAAATGCCCTTTGTGCTGTGTGAGAGGATCCAGCTGAGAGGCCTGTTTACTCCCTGCTTTGTGCTGAACTGTTTGGCTGGGACTGAGTGTTGGATATTGAATGTGTTTATTGGAAGCTGGGATTTGGACACAGCATTTCCCTCCTGATTTACAGGCTGAGTTTTTGTTGAGGGGTCATTGCTGAAAATGAGACGGTGAGGTGTGATTATCTGGGAGGTGCAGAGTGTCTGAGGATTCTTACAGATTTCCTGCCTGTGATGAGAATCCATTTTCAGCGAGAGACGTCTCTCTGTGAGGAGTCCTGCTGTACAGGGCAGTCTGATGCTGTCTAGTTTCTTGTAAATAAATTTGTGTAAGTACCAGGGCAAGCCTGATATAGTTGTAAGATTAAGATTGGTATTGGCTCCTTTAATTTTGCCATGGCACATGCAGGGTTAAAATGAGCTTCACTCCCAGGAAAACTATATTGAACCAAAAACATAAATGGCTGGTAATACAGCAGGTCAGTCAGCATCTACCAAGCGAACAGCCATATTTTTTGTGTCTGATTGGCAACGTTTGCAGAATTTTTTATTAACTTGTTACAAAGTTTGTCCAGGGGAGGGGCAGTTTGTTCAATGCTGTGTGAGTTGTTCAAATGTGTTTGATTGCTAGCCCTTTTTGAATGAGCAGTTATTTAAGCCCGGATTGTAACTCCCGGCAGGAGTCTTGCAGGCGGGGGGCTGAGGTGAACTGAAGTGAGACCTGGGGATTCTTACAGATTTCCTGCCTGTGATGAGAATCCATTTTCAGTGAGAGACGTCTCTCTGTGAGGAGTCCTGCTGTACAAGGGAGGCTGATGCAGTCTAGTTTCTTATAATCTAAAGAGTGTTTAAGAACCAGGGCAAGCCTGGGCCTAGTCTTCTGACATTGATTTTAGCTTGGGATTGGTCTCTTTACCAGTTAACACCAGCTTCACTCCAAGGAGACTGTGACAGCTTAGCTTGGTATGTTGAATAAACAGAAAAACTGGAAGCAGCTGTGGAAAGAACCAACATTTGATGTTTCAGTTTTTCATTTAAGATTTGCAGAATTTTACTTTTGATTAACTTGTTGGGGTAGAAATTCGACTTGGAAGGTAGTGCAAAACAGGCGGTATCGCCTGTTCTACCCCCCGCCCGATATTCAATTGCATTGACTGCAATTTCTACCCCAAGCTATGCCGTTGATTTTTTTTCCCCCCAAGGAATGTGTGTTTGGTTAGTAGCCTTTTTTAAAAATTGAGCAGCCAGTTACTTAAATTCTACTTGTTCCTTCTCTGAGCCTGTCTTTTTCTTCAAATCAGAGACTGTGCCAGTAGTCTTTGAAGAGAGTTTGAGCGACCTTAGAGCATTCGTCAGGCCAGATAGCTTCCATAAATAGTGAGAAAAATAAAAGGACCACTCTGTAAAGAAATTATTGATCTTTCATTTTAGCACAGGATAAGGGAACTATTCATTATTTTTACTATACAATTGATATAGTTTACTTATTCTGTTACTGTTTAATAAATTTACTTAGCAGTTAAAACCTGAAACCAAGTCCAGTGTACTGTTATTCTGCCAACATAACAATGAAGAGTAGGAGGGTTCTGTGAAGGCACAGGATAGGACTAGACGCTAAAATAATCTGACAAATGTTCTGTTCATTAATACAAAAGCAAAATACTGTGGATACTGGAAATCGGAAATAAAAGCCGAAAATGTTGGAAATACTCAGCAGGTCAGGCAACACCTGTGGAGAGAGAAACAGTGTTAACGTTTCAGGTCAATGACCTGACAAATGGTCATCGAGCTGAAACATTAAATCTGTTTCTCTCTCCACAGGTGCTGCCTGACCTGCTGAGTTTTTCCAGCATTTTCTGGTTTTATTTCCCTGTTCATTACACTGTGCATGTTATGAATTGTACCCGGATATCAGAGAAAGTGAAATTCCTGTCGGGGAGGGAGTATATCTGAAGCAGAGAACTAAAGATATTTTGATTTAAGAAAGGAATAAGAAACCCAAATACACGATTAACTTTTTAACACAGCAGGGGTATGGGGAAAGAGCAGGGGAGTGGGACTAATTGGATAGCTCTTTCAAAGAGTCGGCATAGGCACGATGGGCCGAATGGCCTCCTTTTTGTGCTGTAAGATTCTATACTTCTAACTGGCCAAAATATTGCTTGGGATTGAACGATGTGTGGGGAAACCAGTGCCCACACTCAGTAGGGCCGAGTAATGGCCAGAGAAGCTGGAATGGGATTGAGTAACAGGGCTGGGAAGTTAGGACCCTTATTCAGTACGACATGAGATATGGGTATGTGAAAGTACTGATGGCTTCTTCCCATGTGGAACCTGATGCGTGTGATAATTACAGAGTTTTAAAGTGTGCAATTCTAGATTATTGTATTCACTTCAGAATGTTACCATTATAAACTTGAAATGTTAAGGAAAGAATGCAATGGTACATAGAAGGAATAAGCATTAGTCTTTCACTTCTTCTGCGCATGTTCAGCTGGGAGTAAAGGAACACTTACAGGAGAAAGAAGGGGTTGTGTATGGTATTATGGTACCTCCTATACGGAGGTACAGATGATGTTCCGTGGAGTGAGGGCAAGGTGATTGCAACTGAGAAATGTGTTTACTAAAGTGCTTTGTTGCAAAATATGCCTGCCTCTTGTTACTTTGGCTGACCTCTCCACATCAGTCGATTTCTTCCAGCATTAAGTAGCTTTGCAGGGGTTGTTGAAGATGACACACACCCCCCCCCCCCCCCCCCCCAACTTCCTTGGGCCTGGATCATGCCCTTCATGGGCTTCCTTCCTTAAGAATTTAAATTTGTGGGCTAAGTGTCCTGAAGCCTTAGACATGCCAGAGCTACATTGTTAAAGACACAAAACCCATGGCCCTTTCAGATACACTGGGCTAAATTTTCCTGGAGCAGTCAGGCGGAGTTTCAGGCATGTGGGGGGGGGGGGAAATCCTGAATTTGGGGGTCCCGACACCATCCCGCCCAAAACCCCACCCCACGCAAGTTTCAGGGGCGGTGGGTACCCACCCCGCACTGGGACCCGCCGAAACCGTTAACAGGCAGTTTTTAGCCTAATCCCTATTTTCAGGGGTTTCGTGTGGGATTCCCGACGGCTCCAAACCACGCCAGGTAGAGCAGGCGGGCCGTCGGGTTGAAGGAGTTGGAGGGGTCGCGATGTCGGTGCTCAGGTGAGTGATGGGTGCATGAGTGCAAAGGTAAGTGTGTTTGGTGTGTCTGAAGTGTGTAAAGAACTTTTACTTACCTGTTCTTACCTTAACAGCCTTTCTTCCTGTAGGTGTCGGGAGGCCAGCGCTCAGTCGACACTCAAAACTGAGCGGCTGCGATCTGTGAAAAGTGGCAGCCTTCAGCTTTGAGTGCTGCTGAGATTTCTAAATGAGTCTGCGCAGAAGGACTCATCTTAGAATTCAGACTGTCAGTGTTTCACAGCCTCAAACAGATGAAATTGCAGTCTGTGACATCACCTGTTGCCAGGTGGCCCTTGATTGACCTGCTGAGCCCGCTGGTCAATCAAGGGAAAATCGCGCGGATTGGCCGGACGTCGATGTGGGCGGGTCAGAAACCCGAAAGTTGAAGTCCCGCCTCCTTCCCGACAGCTTCGGGAAAATTCAGCCCTCTGACTTTTCTCCACCACCCACCCTGCTCTCCCCCCCCTCCCCCCCCAACCAACATGGGTGGACTTCCTCTGAAAGGTGCTAACTGCTCCAGGAGTGCACAATAAGTATGTAATGAAGGTGCCCCATGGAAATAGGGACTGGTTCTCAGTGTAGTTACACTGATAGATGGAAGTACAATTCCAATGCTATTTTGCTGGTAAATCCATCTCTGAGCAAAATCTAGCCCAAGGTGTTTCAAAATCTACAATAAGTTATATGTACCTGAATGCTCGAAGCATTAGAAATAACAGGGTAGAACTAGAGGTTGTTATGGCAGTTGGGAACTACAATGTTGCAGGAATATCAGAAACATGGCTAAACCCAGAGGATGGAAATGAGTATAACATTCAGGGAGGCTTCAAACAATCAAATAGAAAACTGGGAAAACACAAGCGGTCTAGACTCAGAGTTCGTAAATGTACTGCAGAGCTGCGTTGTTACCCTGGCTGTCGAGGAAGCCACAAGAGGCAGAGTTCATCTTAACTTGGTACTCGGAAATAACCCAGATACCATACAGGAAATGGAAGTCATAGTGCTTTGGAGGACAGCGATCACAGAATAATCAAGTTTAACATGATTTGAGATTCATTGATACCAAAAACTGAGAGCCAAGCATATAACTTTAAACGGGTTAAATTCTTGGAAAGGAGGGAACAACTAAAGCAAATGGAGTGGAAGAGAATGTCCAGCAGCACTTAAGTTGAGGACAAGTATAACATTTGTAAAGGAATAAAGGCGGGCATGCAGTATAAATACTTGGTTTAGACCAAACAAATGGGATCTTAAATGGATTAATAAACAAATTAAAAGTGAAATAAGGAAAAAAATTGATTTATACAAATCCAACAGGGATAAGAGAAAGGGGAGGGGAGTTCCCCTGGGATGAATATAGAAACATGAGAAACAAACTAAAATGATGATCAGAGGAACAGAGATCTAGAAAAAGGCACAGCTGCAGAGGAAAATATAACAGTAAAATATTCTTTGCCTTCTTACTGTTGTAGAGTTGAGTCAAAAAGAGTTTAGAGGTGCCACCTTTTGGATAAGACGTTAAATCCAGTCAGTAGTGGGAACTACAATGTTGCAGGAATATCAGAAACATGGCTAAACCCAGAGGATGGAAATGAGTATAACATTCAGGGAGGCTTCAAACAATCAAATAGAAAACGCAAGTGGAAGTAAAACAAGATTCCATGGCACTATTTGAAGAGGAGCAGGGGAGTTTTCCCTGGTGGTCTGGCCAATATTTATCCCTCAATCAACATCTAAAAACAGATAATCTGGTCATTATCACATTGCTGTTCGTGGGAGCTTGTTGTGTGCAAATTGGCTGCCGCATTTCCGACATTACAACAGTGACTACATTGTAGTTCATTGGCTGTGAAGCGCTTTGAGACATACCGAGGTCGTGAAAGGTGCTATATAAATGCAAGTTCGTTCTTTTAAACTAATAAATACCCAGTGATAGATGCTATTTATCTTATAGATAGAAACAAAAGAGGAGTTTTGTGAGGCATTGACAATGATTATGATGGAATTACTGAAAACTGGAGAGATACCAGTAGATTGGAAACAGGCTAAGGGTGATGCCCTTATTCAATAATGTGATTAAATCAGTCACAATCAACTACAGACCTATTAGTCTTATTCAATTCCATGTAAAAGAATGGAATCAATGATCAGGATTAAACTTGATCATTATACCTATCATAATAGTCTTGTCAACAGCAGCCAGCATAGCTTCAGAAGGGGAAAGTTCCAGCCTGAGCCGAGTCCAGGAAGTTTTGGAAAATTATTACCAATGCATCCACAATCCCTACCGCCACTTCCCTCAAGACCCAAGGATGTAAGCCATCAGGTCCAGGTGATTTATCCGCCTTGAGTCCCATTATTTTACCGAGTACCAATTCCTTAGTGATTTTGATCGTGTTTAGCTCCTCCCCCCCTTTAGCCCCCGGTTTGTTCAGTGTTGGGATATTCTTAGTGTCTTCTGCTGTAAAGACTGATACGGTGGCATAGTGGTTAGCACTGTTGCCTCACAGCGCCAGGGACCCGGGTTCGAATCCGGCCTCGGGTGACTGTGTGGAGTTTGCACATTCTCCCCGTGTTTGCGTGGGTTTTCTCCGGGTGCTCCGGTTTCCTCCCACAGTCCAAAGATGTGCGGGTTAGGATGATTGGCTATGATAAATTGACCCTTAGTGCTAGGGGGATTAAATATGTGGGGTTACGGGGATAGGGTGGGATATGTGTTGGTGTAGGGGTTACGGGGATCAGGTGGGATATGTGTCGGTGCAGGCTCGATGGGCCGAAGTGGCCTCTATCTGCACTGTGGGGTTTCTGTGATCTGTGAAAATATTCATTCAGTGTTTTTGCCATCTCCATATTTCCCACCATTAATTTCCCGGTCTTATCCTCTAAGGGACCAACATTTACTTTAGCCACCCTTTTTCTTTTTATATAACTATAAAAACTCTTACTTTCTGTTTTTATATTTTTTGCTAATTTACTTTCATAATCTATCTTCCCTTAATCAATCTTTTTGTTATTTTTTGCTGTCTTTTAAAGTTTTCCCAATCCTCTATCCTCCCACTAGATTTGGCTACCTTATATGCCCTTGTTTTTAGTCGAATACTATCCTTAATTTCTTTACTTAGCTACGGATGGCTGTCTTCTTTTACACCCTTTTCTTCTCAGTGGAATATATATTTTTTGGAAGTTGTAAAATAACTCCTTAAATGTACACCACTGATCATGTATCATCTTACCCTTTAATCTATTTTCCCAATCCACTCTACTCAATTCCGCTCTCATACCTTCATAGTCTCCTTTATTCAAGCTTAGCAAGCTTGTTTGAGATCCAACCTTCTCACCCTCTAATTGAATATGGAATTCAACCATGTTATGGTCACTCATTCCAAGGGGATCCTTTACTAGGACATTTTTAATTAATCCTGTCTCGTTACACAGGACCAGATCTAAGGTTGCTTGCCCCCTGGTCGGTTCAGTTACATACTGCTCAAGAAACCCATCCCTAATACACTCAATGAACTCATCCTCAAGGCAGCCCTGCCCAATTTGATTTGTCCAATTAATATGATAGTTAAAATCCCCCATAATTATAGATGTTCCCTTATTACAAGCCTCAACTATTTCCTGATTGATACTCCGTCCAACAGCGTTGCCAAAGTTCGGAGGCCTATAGACTACGCCCACTAGTGTTTTTTTCCCCTTATTATTCCTTACCTCCACCCAAACTGTTTCATTGTCCTGATCTTTTGACCCAATATCATTTCTCTGTATTACAGTGATTCCTTCCTTTATTAACTTAGCCACCCCACCTCCCCTTCCTTCCTGCCTGTCCTTCCTGATCGTTAAATAACCTGGTATGTTTAATTCCCAGGCATTGTCACCCTGCAGCCATGTTTCTGTAATGGCCACAAGATCATACCCATATGTAGTTATTTGTGCCATTAACTCATCTATTTTGTTACGAATGCTACGTGCATTCAGATAGAGAACTTTCAAAGATGTTTTGTGACACTTAGTTCCTGCTTTTGCCCTTTTTATTACTTTACCTTTTACTCCATACCTTCTGCCCCTTCCTGACATGCTCTGGTTTTTAATTTCCCCACTGCTACCTAAGTCTATGACCTTCTCTGTTGTCATTTGTATTATTTGCTCTCTAGGAACCTCCCCCCCCCCCCCCCCCCCCCCACTAGTTAGTTTAAAGCCCTCTCTACAGCCCTAGCTATATGATCCACCAGGACTCTAGTCCCAGCACTGGCCAAGTGAAGCCCATCCCAACGGAACAGCTCCCTCCTGCCCCAGTACTGGTGCCAGTGTCCCAGGAAGCAAAAACCATTTCTCCCACACCAGTCTTTGAGCCACGCATTTAACTCTCTAATTTTATTTGTCCTAGCCAAATTCGCTCGTGGCTCAGGTAATAATCCAGAGATTATTACCCTTGTGGTTCTGCTTTTTAATTTGGCCCCTAGCTGCTCAAACTCCCTCAGCAGAACCTCCTTCCTTGTCCTATCTATGTCGTTGGTACCGACATGGACCACGACAACTGGATCCTCCCCCTCCCACTCCAAGTTTCTCTCCAGTCCAGAGGAGATGTCCTTAACCCTGGCACAAAATAAATGAACAAGCAAATAATTAGCAGGACCGTAACAATATTTTACATAGTTATCTAACTCTGCCAATTCCTCTTACTGTAGAAAGAAACAGTAGTTCACATTTCTACTGCTACAAGTTGTAGCTTGATTTCTTTTTTTATCTATTGCAGCTATCCTGAGGGAGGATCCAAGCTGATCAATTTAGGCACAAACAGGTTGTGTTATTTATGTGTCTGATTGGTAGCTCCTTTTTGAATTGAACAAATACTTACTTAAATTCATAAACGCTTGTTTGGGGGGAGCTTATTCGTCTGTAGTTTTCAAATCTTTAAGTTTGATGTACAGAACCTGGAACATCTGAAGAGAATTAAATAAGTGAGACAACTTCTGTAATTGGTGAGAAAAGGATTACAGAAGCAATAGATAAAAAAAGAAATCAAGCTACAAATTGTAGCAGTAGAGATGTGAACTACTGTTTCTTTCTACAGTAAGAGGAATTGGCAGAGTTAGATAACTATGTAAAATATTGTTATGGTCCTGCTATTTATTTGCTTGTTCATTTATTTTGTTCAATAATTTCCTGTGACACTTACAGCCTGAATGAAATAAGGTCTCATGCAGAGTTATGCTCCCACTTGTCAAAATCAAGGAGGATGTTGTGGAAGCATGGGCTGCAACCTTATCTAAAGCAATACAAATAACGATGATGATTATCTGCATATACCTGGATATCAGGACAGAGGAAGATGCTCTCAAGGACATAGCGAGCTAGGGCTCACCTATGAGAGTAGTCTTAAAATAGAGGAGTCAAAAATATCTATTCATTCAGATATATATAAAAGGAACAAAAAACTGACAGCAACTTATTTTCCTGATTTGCAAAATGGCTCATTGTCCACTTGCATTCTTAGAGAGCTCAAAAACAGCCTACCTCCCTTCCCACAGTGGCACCACTACTTAATTTAGACTCCATTCCAACACTAATTTTGGAGCATGTAAATAACTGCACTTTATACACTAATTGAGGCTATCTTGCCCTGTTATTTTCAGTAAGCTGCATTTTGTGATGACTCAGTCTGGGAGCTAAAGAGGTACATGAAGAGGGAGAGAGGAAAAAGTAATGGCATCCAGATGCAGGGTGAAGAAGGACAAGGACTAAGGGAGCACTGCCTGGTGTGGTACTGAATTATATTGAACAGATTCAGTTTCTCTCCATAACCTCTGCTGAGATAGTTGATCCAGTCAGGTTGGGCACTTCCACGGATCTCAGGGCTCCTGGCCGGGGAGTGGGGGGGGGGGGTGGGGGGTGGAACATAGGAACAGGAGCAGGCCATTCAGCCCTTCGAGCCTGTTCCGCCATTCAATGAGATCATGGCTGACCTGTAACCTAACTCCATATACCTGCCTTTGCCCCATACCCCTTAATACCTTTGGTTAACAGAAATCTATCAATCTCCGATTTTAAATTAACAATTGACCTAGTATCATCTGCAGTTTGTGGCAAAGAGTTCCAAACTTCTACCACTCTTTGCGTGTAGAAGTGTTTCCTAAAATCACTCCTGAAAGGCCTGGATCTAATTTTAAGCTATGTCCCCTAGTCCTAGATTCCCCAACCAGCAGAAATAGTTGCTCATTATCTACTCTATCAGTTCCCCTTAATACCTTGAAAACTTTGATCACATCACCCCTTAATCTTCAACCCTAGTTTGTAGAATCTCTCCTTGTACTGTAATTGAATCCTTGGAGTCCAGGTATCGTTCTAGTAAATCAAGGCTGCACTCCCTCCAAGGCCAGTATATCCTTCCTGAGGTGTGGTGCCCAGAACTGAACACAGTGCTCCAGGTGTGGTCTAGCCAGGGCTTTGTACAGCTGAAGCATGACTTCTTAAACCCCTTGTATTCTAATCCTCTAGAATAAAGGCTAGCACTCCATTAGCCTTTTTGATTATTTTTTGTATCTGTCCATTACATTTTAATGACCTATGTACAGGGACTCTTAAATCTTTTTGGACCTCTACTGCTTCTAACTGTTCACCATTTAGAAAGTACTCTGATCTATCCTTTTTTAGGTCTAATGTGGATGACCTCACATTTGCCTACATTGAAATCCATTTGCCACAGTTTTGCCCATTCACTTAATCTATTAATACCTCTTTGTAAAGTTATGCTTCCATCAACACTGCTTACAATGTTTTATCTTTGTATCGTCAGCAAACCTGGATATGTGGCTCTCTATCCTGTCATCGAAGTCGTTAATAAACACAGTGACTAATTGAGGCCCCAACACAGATCCCTAGGGGACGCCATGAGTCACATCCTGCCAATTAGAGGACCTGCCCATTATCCCTACTCTCTTTCCCCTGCCTCTCAGCCAAACTTCTAACCAGGTCAATAATTTGCCCTCAATTTCATGAACTTCAACTTCAGCTAACAGTCTCTTATGAGGGACTTTATTGACTGCCTTCTGGAAGTCCATATAAATAACATCAATGGACATTCCCCTGTCCATTACTTTAGTCACCTCTTCAAAAAATTATATCAGGTTCGTCAGGCATGGCCTGGCTTTCACAAATCAATGCTGGCTTTCTCTGATCAGCTGAAAATGTTAAAGGTGTTCAGCCATCCTATCCTTAATTATAGACTCTAGTAATGTCCTGTCAACAGATGTTAGGCTAACTGGTCTATAATTCCTTGGTTTCCCCCTCTCGCCTTTCTTAAATAGCGAAGTGGCATGTGCAATTTTCCAATCTAAAGGTTCCTGAATCGAGAGAACTTTGGAAGATCATAGTTAGGTCATTGGCAATGTTCTCACCAATTCCTTTAAACCCGGGGATGAAAACCATCTTGTCTTGGGAATTTGTCACTCTTTAGTGGCATTATTCTCTTCATTACTGTTAATTTGCTTACGTTAATTATGGTGAGTCCCTGTCCGTAATTCAAAATTAGCTTCCTTGGGGTGTCCAGCATACCATCCTCTTCCCCTACTGTAAAAAATGATGCAATGTAATTATTTGACATGTCTGCCATTTCCTTATTTTCATTTATAATATCACCATTACCAGTTTTTAAGGGGCCCACACTGCTCTTATCCACCCTCTTTTTTTCTAATATAAGTTTTTTGTGTTGATTTTGATAATCCTTGCAAGTTTCTTTTCATACTCCTTTTTGTAGCTCTTACGATCTGCTCTGTCACCCTTTGCTGTTCTTTTAACTCTCCCATTCACCAGGATCTGTTATATTTTTTACATTCTTGAATGCTTTTTCTTTTAGTTTTATGTTGCCCCTTACCTCTTTGGTTGTTTTTTGGCAAGTACAGCTCTTGTCCCTTAGGGGTATAAACTGGTTCTGTATCACATGAAATTCTTTTTTGAACAACCCCCACTGATCCTCTGACATTTTACCCATTAATAGATTTTCCCACTTTACTGTGTCTCATCCTGTTGAAGTCGGCCTTACCTAAATCTAGAACCTTAGCTGTTTCGCGTTTCTCCCTTTCACACACAACATTAAACTCAGTCATATTATGGTCGCTATTAGATAAATGTTCACGCACCATTAGGCTGTTAACTAGATCTGGCTCATTACTCAGTTTTAAATCTAATATGGCCTGCCCCCTTGTTGGTTAGAGGACATATTGTTGTAGAAAACTGTCCTGAACACACTCAAGAAATTCTCTACCTTTCTGACATGAGCTTGTCTGCTTATTCCAATCTACATGGAAGATAAAATCCCCCATTAAAACCACACTGCCTTTACTACATGCTTGTCTGATCTCTGCATTAATACATTCTGACACTTCATAGCTGCAACTAGGGAGCCTGTACACAACTCCACTACAGTCTTAAATCCTTTTCTATTTCTTAATTCTACCTATAAAGTCTCCACTACCTGCTTACCTCTCGTTATATCCTCTCTTATCATAGAAGTAATTTCATCCTTAATCACTAATGCTACTCCTCCCCCCTCTACCATTTTCCCTATCCTTCCTATAGATCTTATAACCTGGTATATTCAGTTCCCAGTCCTGACCATGTGCCTACCATATCATACCCTCTAAGTTGAATTTGCTCCAGCAATACATTCAATTTGTTTCTTATACCCTGTGTGTTTGTATAAAGAACGCTTATTTGGGCCACACACCCTAATCTGTCCTTCTGCTCTAATGTTGTTTTTCTCACACATTTCATATTTCTCACACCCGATTTAATGACTTTATATTTTTTATTTTTCCCTTTGCCTGTAGTACCTGCTGCACAATTTCTGACTAGTACTCTACTCTTCTTTTTTATTTGTTTTAGAATTATTTTTCCACGTGAGCCCTCGGGACGGGGTGGGGGTGGGGGCAAGAATTAGCCAGAACATCTGCTTCTGATTACAATCCGGTGATCCCCACTGGAAAGAGTGGGTGTCGAGTGAGGGCAACATAAACTTGGCTCTGATGGCCACACCCAGTTGTCCACAATCTATTGACACTCAGTGTGGAGCTGTCTCCAGGAGTCACCACCTTCAGCAGAGAGGGAAGAGAATTGGAGAAAAAACATGATTTTTCTTTTATTGTCTTACAGAAGGATCATACTGTATTAAACCATATCCTGCACAGAAAACAGGGAAGATAGACACCAGAGGTACATCCAGGTCATCACCCAAGGAATGGCTGCACAGTACAGCTATCTTCTGCAAATCCATTCAATCCAGAGAACTTCAATACATTGTCAGAACTAAAACTGATTAAGTGTCGAGCATCCCTTCAAAACAATGTTCCAAAAGCCGCGGCGGTTTGAGGTTGTTCGCACCAGGAGGTGAAGAAACCTTAAAAAGTACAGGGCTAGTAACAAATTGCCCAAGCAGTGACATTCACACAATTGGTAAAGCTCCTGAAGTACTGGCACATCCATAGAGGTGAGAAGCCATTCAGGTGTGTGAGAAAGGCTTCGGTCATTCAATTCTCGTGAACACTGGCACATCAAAACAGATGAAAGGCTGTTAAGCAGTGAGGGGTGTGAGAAGAGATTTGCACGTTGTCAGACTTCCTGATACACAGGTGCATGTACACAGGCAAGAAGGAATCCAGATGTGAGGATTTTAACAAAGTCTCAGTGCGGTGGTCACGTCTGTTGCAAAATAAGGGCAGCTACATGGGCGAGAAACCATACAAGTGTGATGTGTGTGGCTGGGCCTTTTCACAGGCATCGGGCCTCGTGGAACATCTGCGCATTCACACAGGGGAGAAGCCGTTCAAGTGTGAAGTGTGTGAGAAGTCCTTTGCACAAGCATCGACCCTCCTGCAACACTGGCGTATACATACGGGTGAGAAACCATTTAAGTGCAAGATTTGTGACAAAGCTTTCTTAAAGCAGTCGCAACTCGTGGAACATCAGCGCACTCACACAGGGGAGAAACCATTCAGGTGTGACGCTTGTGACAAAGCTTTTGTGACATCGTCACGCCTACTGGAACACCAGCGAACCCACACAGGTGAGAAACCATTCAGGTGTGAGGCTTGTGACAAAGCTTTCACACTTTTGTCATTACTTCTGAAACATCAGCGCACTCACACAACTGAGAAACCGTTCAAGTGCGAAAGTTGTAGCAAAGCTTTCATTAAGTCCTCGGGCCTCCTGGCACATAAGTGCATTCGGAAAGACGAAAAACCGCTCTGGTGTGCAATTTGCAAAAAAGCTTTCTGCAACTCATCATACCTCCGTGTTCACCAGCGCATCCATACAGGAGAAAGACCATACAAGTGTGAATTTTGCAACAAAAGTTTCATCCAGTCAACAAGTCTCCGACAACACCAGCGTATCCATACAGATGAGAGACCGTTCAGGTGTGCGGTTTGCAACAAAGATTTCTGCAACTCATCATATCTACGGGTACACCAGCGCGGCCATACAGATGAGAGACCGTTCAGGTGTGAGATTTGTGACAAAGATTTCTGCAGCTCAGCATACCTTGTGGTACACCAGCGCATTCACACAGGTGACAAGCCGTTCAGGTGTGAGATTTGTGACAAAGATTTCTGCAGCTCAGCATATCTACGGGTACACCAGCGCATTCACACAGGTGACAAACCGTTCAGGTGTAAGGTTTGTGACAAAGCTTTCTTCAGCTCCTCATACTTTCTGAAACACCAGTGCGTCCCCACATCTGATAAACTATTCAAGTGTGAGTTTTGCAATAAAGGTTTCACACAGTTGTTAGACCTCACTGAACACCACGCACCCACACAGGCGACAGACGCTTCCAGTGCAATAGCTGCCAGAACTGCTTCACCTACTCCTCCTCTCTAGAGATACACCAGTGCATCAACACGGAGTAGAAACCCTTCCAGTGCGACATCTGCCAGAACTGATTAACCGATTCCTTCTGTCTCACAAAGCACTGGCACATCCACACAGGCTAGAAGCCAATTCAAGTACTCAACCTGCGCAGAGCTTCAAAGAGTTGTCCCCACCCCCCTACAGAGATAAGCAGCAGTTCCAATGCAGCCCCTCACAAATTTCAGGAACATCGTCAACCTCTCTTGCTGTCCGTGCATCCACATGGGTGAGAAACGGTGGAGGTGCACCATTTTCAAGACAGCTGTTAAATAGTGTAACTAGTTCATCAACAGAGGCAAGAAGTGCAGAGTCTCCAGAGGCAAGAGTGTCTGTACAGTGAAAAATGCTAATGGCGTCCTTCCCAACATTAATCTAGCACTCTCAATCTATTGCCATGCTTCTCCATTACAAGGAAATGTCCTGTGTATAGACATGAAAGGAAGATGAGAAGGAGCTCGTAAGTTAAGGGAAAGAGAATGAAACACAGGAAAAGACAAATACAGAGAAAAACCCTACAGAAATTGAAATAGAACGGTTGTGAGGAGATGGCTCAGTGGTCTCAATGACCTTTGCTTGTCTCATCCTACAATCCCCAATTGCCCGAGCAGGGTTTACAAGCCTTCAGTAGCTCACTTGTCATGATGGGATAAGAGGATCGTACAGCTTGGAGTAGGGCAAGAGCTGTAAGAGTATGTCCAATGTGACATGTCACCACCCAGCCCACTGCAGATAAAGCTTTGAACCCAGCAGAGACACGTAGGCAGTTCGTGTCATTAAATAGGAGAGATATTACATTAAAGAGGTGCTAACTGTGTGTAAAAACATTCTTGCAGCTCCTACCACCACAGGTTTGGGATTTCTTTTTCCAATGTTGTCCCAAAATTTTCCTACGCACCCGCCATCCCCCCAACTCTGGTTTGGTCCCATGGCTCCAGCACCTTGCCCACTTCTTTGGATTTGTACTTCTTTGTTTTATTTCCAAGTTTCTCACTGGGATATCTTCTCTGCTTTCCTCCCTCTGCCTCTGCACCAAGCGACGAATCATTCTTGGTGATTTCAACCTCCATCTCCACTCTTCTTGCTCTCTCTCCTCTGAGTTCACTGCCCTCCTTTCCTCCCTAAATCTCTCCCTCCATGTAAACTCTCCTACCCATATGCACGGCCACCCCCTTGATCTTGCCATCTCGCGTGACCTAGCTACTCCCATTGTAACTTTCACTGATAAAGCAATCTCTGATCATTGTATCACTCTCCACCCATATTCCCCTTCCCTCCACCCCTCCCAACCCCATTTTTTTCTGTGCCCTGGAAAAAGTCTCCCTCAAGTCACTTTTCACTACACTTTCAAATTCCAACTATCTAGACTTTGGTCCACAATTCATCATGACATTTCTGCATCAACCAATCTGCTAAATCACACCCTCTCCAACACCTTTGATGCCCTTGTCCCCATTAAAACCATTACCCTTTCTCTTACCCTAGTTCAACTCCAGAGACTTGAGCACAGACATCTAGGCTGGCACTCCAGTACAGTACTGAAGGAGTGCTGCACTGTCGGAGGTGTGGTCTTTCAGATGAGACGTTAAACTGAGGCCCTGTCTGCCTTTTCAGGTGGACGTAAAAGATCCGATGGCACTATTTCAAAGAATAGCCGGGGAGTTATCCGCAGTGTCCTGGCCAATATTTATCCCTCAACATCACTAAAAAAAAAAGTATACCTCTCACCTCTGCTCCCTTAAGCCCAAGGGACGCAGATTTGAACATCTTTGGCAGACAACTGGTTTAACTAGCCATCGCCAGATCTGGCTGGACCACATAAAGCATTATCGGGTCCTGCTCTCCATTGCTAAACCTGCTCATTATTCAAAGATCATCCAGGAATGCAAAGATAACCCCCGGCTTCTCTTCACCATAAACCTCTATCCTGTGTCTCCTCCGCCCTCACCTCCAACAAGTGCGAGGAGCTCATGGACTTTTTTGTCACAAAGATCAAAACTATACATTCAGCTGCCTCTGCCGCTCCCTTCCCTTCCCCTAGCCCACTGAATGTTCCCCGCAGCCCTAGCCCTGAACTCACGTCTTTCTCTAGATTCTACCCCATCTTCTATCTTGCTTTCTCTGAGCGCACCTTGACCATGAGACCCACCCTCAATCCTATTCTGAACAAACTGTTGACCACCTAACTTCCCTTCCTGGGCCCCATGTTAGCTGATATTGTTAACAGTTCTCTCTCCTTTGGAACTGTCCCCCTCCCCATCACATCTGCTGTAATCACCCCCTCCTCAAAAAAAAAACACCCAAAAACACCCTTGACCCCTTTGTCCTTGGAAACTATTGCCCCATCCCCAACCTCCCTTTCCTTTCCAAAGTCCTTGAACGTGTTGTCGCCTCCCAAATCCCTGCCCATCTTTCCCGCAATTCCACGTTTGAATCTCTCCAAACAGGTTTCCGGTTCCGTCACATTATCAGAGTCAGGAATGACATTCTATGTGACTGACCCTGGTAAACTATCCCTCCTCATCCTTCTTGACCTATCTGCAGCTTGCGACACAGTTGACCACACCATCCTCCTCCCATGCCTCTCCTCTGTTGTCCAGCTGAGTGGAACTGCCCTTGCTGGGTTCCATTCTTATCTATCGAATCATAGCCAGAGAATCCCATGCAATGGCTTCTGTTCCCACTCATGCACCATTACCTCTGGAGTCCCCCAAGGATCTATTCTTGGCCCCCTTCTATTTTTCATCTACATGCTGCCCCTCAGCGATAATCATCCAAAAACACAACATCAGGTTCTACATGTACGCTGACGACGCTCAGCTCTATCTTACCACCACCTCTCAATCCCCTCCACTGTCTCTGATTTGTTACACTGCTTGTCTGACATCCAGTACTGGATGAGCAGAAATTTCCTCCAACTAAATAATGGGAAGGCTGAAGCCATTGTCTTTGGTCTCCGCCACAAACTCTAATCCCTGGTCACCGTTTCCATCCCCTGGCAACTGTCTGAAGCTGAGCCAGACCGTTCGCAACCTTAGTGTTCACAGAATCCCCGAAACCCCACAGTGCAGACAGAGGCCATTTCGGCCCATCAAGCCTGCACCGACACATATCCCACCCGATCCCCGTAACCCCTACACCAACACATATCTCACGCTATCCCCGTAACCCCACGTATTTAATCGCCCTAACACTAAGGGTCAATTTATCATAGCCAATCAACTTAACCCACACATCTTTGGACTGTGGGAGGAAACCGGAGCACCCGGAGGAAACCCACGCAAACACGGGGAGAATGTGCAAACTCCACACAGACAGTCACTCGAGGCCGGATTCGAACCCGGGTCCCTGGCGCTGTGAGGCAACAGTGCTAACCACTATGCCAACGTGCTGCCCTTGTGAAAAGAAATGTAATCACTGAGATCTACAGCGAGTTACTACCTCCACTGCTCATCTGTCTCCTCTTTTTAGCCGTGTAGAGATTCTGGTCAGACAACTAGGCAATATGTGCTACAGGAGGGTGAGCATTCCACAGCAAGAGCTTATAAAATTCCCCATACTCTGAGCAAAAGGTTTGTGGCAGAGAATTCCACAGTTTAACCGCCTGCCATGTAAAAAAAATGGTTGAAATTTACAAGGTTAGCAGCCTCTCGCCTTGAAGCTGATTGGTCCATAGGAACCATCTGATCACCAGATTTCTCTGGCCAGTGTTCATTGTGAATAATGTGGTTATGATGAATGTCAGCTCCGCCCTATCTCATGTCGTTAAGTATTTCCATGTTATACTCGTTCATATGAATTTGTAGCAGGACCACTGCATTGGAATTTTTATGTCGAGCTATGTCTGCTGTTTCCAGAAGATTTTATTTTGTCTTGATGTGAGGGTCTGCGTGAAGGCAGTCTGTGGTAAATGTCTGGAATGGACATTCAGGTTCAGACAGGGCATCTGCTTTCCTTTGCGGTATGTCATCGTTGTTTGACTATTACTTCAGACAATGCTTGCACGCTTGCTACTGTGTGAAAAGACAGAGCCATTGTCTGTAATGACTGACCTAGCAGGGTAGCCACCTGTAAAAATAGTTGTCTCACTCGTAACACCGATGACACAACATGTGTACTTTAATCAAGGAGAAGGATGTTCTTTAAAGAACCCAACCTTTCCTTCAAAGAAAATGAAGGTTCTATATGGGTACAGTCCCAGTTTCTTGAGTTCAGTTAGCCCCAACAGTACTTCACTGTAATGGCATGGAGATGAAACTCCTTGGAGCTGTAATACTCATGTTACAATTATCTACAATTCAGTTGGCATTCTGGAAAAGTACACGAAGAACATTGAAATGTTTGTTACTTTGGTTTGAGAAAATGGTTTAAAATGTTAGTGTACTACTGTATTGTTACTTATACCTGCTGATTTATTTACTGCTGTATAAATTTACATCTTGCAATAAATATAATTTTTAGCATTGGCCTAAGTTAATTGGACTGTCATCATGATGTTTCTCAGCCTATGGATACAGCCAAGAACATGTGCTGGGCATCCCACTGGTCTTCCATTGCAAAATAATTCAGCAAACTGCAATTGTTCCTACTGCACCAATGAATAGCCCGTTCTCTCCACTCGAAGTTTATCAGTTTCAGTTGGTAGGAAGTGTGGACCTGCCCTTGGAAAATGCCTTGCTGGCATAAACAGAGAGAGAGTTGGGGAAAGGTAGAATTATGACGGTAGTTAGGGTACCAGCTGCTAACCACATTTCATTGAGTTATATATGGGCTGGATTTTACCAGCCCTGAGGAGGCGGGTTCGGAGGCAGGACTGGTGGGAAAAATTGGGAGCGGGTCCCAACCTGCCTCCGAACCATCTTCCCCGGAGTCGGGTCCCCGACTCGCGCAGGGACCCGTCTCCTAGCGGCGGGAAGGGGATTAGAGCCAATTAACTGCCTGTTAACAGGCTGTTAAGAGACTTCACCATTCTACGCCTGCTGATGCGGGCTTCCCGACGTCGGGGAAACCCCGCCAGGGTCAGCGGGGGTGAGAGGGGTTGAAATGTCAACTGTAGAGGTGAGTAATGGGTGCAAGTGTGGACAGGTAAGTATGAGAGGTGAGTGTAAAGTGGTGGAAAAAGTTTCCTTATCTTTGCTTCTTTCTGTAGGCTTCAACCTTTGAGGATCCAGAGGTGCCTCATCTCAACGGCAGAGATCACAGAATGGCTGCTGCATTCTCAGATGCAGCAGACATCTGCTTTCTGCTGAGGAGAGAGGTCTTGGTGAGCCTGTGTGCAAGGGCTCACCTTAGAACAGAGATTGTCAGTGTTTGACAGCTTCTCAAAACTGTCAAATGCTGACAATTGATCTGTCAATAATTTTTTGACAGATGAAGCGTCATACGCTGACGACATCTGTCACCGGCTTTCCCTTAATTGGCCAGTAACAGCCAATCAAGGAAAAATAGCATAGGTTGGTCAGACATCGCTGGGGGTGGGACTGAAACCCGGAAACCAGAAGTCCCACCTCCAGCACGTCTCCAGTGAGAAAATCCAGCCCTACGAGTCAAAGTCATTACGGCACAGAATGAGGCCATTCGGCACATTGAGTCTATGTCGGCTCTCTCTAGAGCAATTCAGGCAGTCCCATTCCCCTGCTCTATCCCCGTAGCCCTGCAAGTTTAATTCCCTCAAGTGCCTATCCAATTTCCTTTTGAAATCATTGAGTGTCTCCGCTTCCACCACCCTCGTCGGCAGCGAGTTCCAGGTCATTACCACTCGCTGCGTAAAAAAGTTCTTCCTCACATCCCCCCTGTATCTCTTGCCCAAAACTTTAAATCTGTGTCCCCTAGTCTTTGTACCATCAGCTAATGGGAACAGCCTTTCCCTGTCTACCTAATCCAAAACCGTCATAATCTTGTACACCTCTATCAAATCTCCCCTCAACCTCCTTTGCTCCAAGAACAACCCCAGCTTCTCCAACCTAACCTTGTAGCTAAAATCCCTCATCCCTGGAAACATTCTGGTAAATCTCCTTTGCACCCTCTCAAGAACCTTCACATCCTTTCTAAAATGTGGTGACCAGAACTGGACACAATACTCCAGTTGTGGCCTAACTGGAGCTTTATAAAGGTTCAGCATAACTTCCCTGCTTTTGTACTCAATACCTTTATTTATAAAACCCAAGATCCCATATGCTTTACTAACCACTCTCAATATGTCCTGCCACTTTCAAAGATCTATGCACATGAACCCCCAGGTCCCTCTGTCCCTGCACACGCTTTAGAACTGTGCCATTAAGTCTATATTGCCTCTCCCTATCCCTTCTGCCAAAGTGTATCACCTCACACTTCTCTGTATTAAATTCCATCTACCACTTGTCTGCCCATTCTGCTAGCCTATCTATGTCCTGTTGCAGTCAATTGGTATCCTCACTGTTTGCCACACCTCCAAGTTTGGTATCAGCAAATTTTGAAATTTTACTCTATTCCAATATCCAAGTCATTTATATATATCAAAAAAAGCAATGGCCCCAGCACTGACCTTTGGGGAGCACCACTGTCTACCATCCTCCAGTCTGAAAAACAGCCATTTACCACAACTCGCTGTTTTCTGTCTTTAAGCCAATTCCTTATCCAAGCTGACACTGACCCTCCTATTCCATGAGACTCAATTTTGTTAACCAGTCTTTTATGTGGTACTTTGTTGATGTGCCTCAATAATTCCGAGACTCGATGTTAGCGAAACAAAACAAGGCTTTTATTAACTTAGAAGGTAACACGTAGTGGAGAGAGGTATCTTCCATCCGGAGGGCTGCAGTACTGGATATGAGGCCAGACTGAGCTTGCTTACATAGGGGCCAGGTATGGGCGGAGCCCTACACACAACATATTCCAATATACAATACAATGGTGAGGAAACGGAACTGGGGGAAGGGAAATGAAACTGAAACCGACCACAGTCACAGGCAGTGATGAATGGAATATTTCATCACATTCACCCCTTCTATAGATGTAGTCTGTTCGGGGGTTTGATAGTCCTCTGCGACCGACGTGGCTGTTGCGGTGCCGCGGGTGTCGGCTGGGTGTCCCCGGCAGCCTCCTGGGTCTCTGCCGGGGGTGCCGCCAGGGTTGTTGAAGGGGTAGTTGGTGGGGGTGCCGTTGGTCGATGTTCTTCCGGGGGTGATGAAAGAGTAGTGGGTGGGTAAGAGCTGCTGCGATCGTTGTCGCTGCTATCGCGGTGGTTGTTGTCGTTACCGGCTGGGGCGACGTCTTTTATGGACACGGTGTCCTCCCTTCCGTCGGCGTGCCGGACATATGCGTATTGGGGGTTGGCGTGGAGTAGGTACACTGGCTCCACGAGAGGGTCCGTCTTGTGGCCCCTCACATGCCTTCGCACGAATACCGGACCTGGGGTGGAGAGCCATGACGGCATGGATACGCCTGAGGTGGATTTCCGGGGAAAGACAAACATTCGTTCATGAGGCGTGGCAGTACACAATAGCGACCGTATCGAATGGAGCACATCCTAGAGGACTTCCTGCCAGCGGGAGATAGGGAGGCCCTTGGTCCTTAGAGCTAGAGTGACTGCTTTCCATACTGTCCCGTTCTCTCGCTCCACTTGGCCGTTACCCCGGGGGTTGTAGCTGGTGGTACGGCTCGTGGCGATCCCCTTGGACAGCATGTACTGGCGT
This sequence comes from Somniosus microcephalus, assembly GCF_052327205.1. Lineage (NCBI taxonomy): Eukaryota > Metazoa > Chordata > Chondrichthyes > Squaliformes > Somniosidae > Somniosus > Somniosus microcephalus. Next base: position 85,040,092 of record NW_028225179.1, on the reverse strand, counting down.
AGCTCTTCACTCATGAAGGACGCCCCCCTATCCGTATGAATGTAGCTCGGCATACCGAACAGGCAGAACAGGCTGTTGAGGCATTTAATGACCGTGGCGCTGGTCATGTCTGGGCAGGGGAAGGCGAATGGGAACCGGGAGTATTCGTCCACAATGTTCAGGAAGTAAACATTGCAGTCGACGGACGGGAGGGGGCCCTTGAAATCTAAGCTGAGCCGCTCAAAGGGCCGTGTAGCTTTGATTAAGTGGGCTCTATCTGGGCGGTAGAACCGAGGCTTGCACTCAGCGCAAGTGCGGCAGTTCCTGGTCAGAGACCGAACTTCCTCAATCGAGTAGGGTAAGTTACGGGACTTTATGAAGTGGAACAGCTGCGTGACCCCTGGGTGGCAGAGGTCGTTGTGGAGGGTCTGTAGCCGATCCCCGGTGGCGCTGGCACACATCCCTCGTGAGAGGGCGTCAGGGGATTCGTTAAGGGCCCCTGGCCGGTAAATGATGTCATACTTGAAGGTGGAGAGCTCGATCCGCCACCTAAGAATCTTACCATTTTTAATCTTCCCCCTCTTTATTATTGAACATAAACGCTACCGACCGCTGGTCGGTAAGTAGGGTGAAGCGTTTGCTGGCTAGGTAGTGGCGCCAGTGGCGCACTGCCTCCACGATGGCTTGGGCCTCCTTTTCCATGGAGGAGTGTCTGATCTCGGGCCCTTGGAGGGTCCTCGAGAAGAAAGCTACGGGCCGCCCCGCTTGGTTGAGGGTGGCCGCCAAGGCGAAGTCAGACGCATCACTTTCCACTTGAAATGGAGTGTTCTTGTCCACTGCCTGTAGCGTGGCCCGCTCAATATCCTGCTTAATGCTTTTGAAGGCGGCGTGGGCCTCAGCAGAGAGCGGAAAAGAGGATGCTTTCAAGAGGGGGCGGGCTTTGTCGGAGTAGTTGGGGACCCATTGGGATTAATAAGAAAATAACCCCAGGCACCTTTTCAGGGCTTTGGGAGTGTTGGGCAGGGGCAGCTCCCGTAGGGGGCGCAATCAGTCGGGGTCTGGTCCGATTTCCCCATTCTCCACCACGCTGCCTAGTATGCAGAGGCGCGTGGTGTTGAAAACGCACTTGTCCTCGTTGTAGGTGAGGTTGAGTTTTTGTGCGGTTTCCAGGAACCTCTCGAGGTTCGAGTCGTGATCCTGCTGGTTGTGACCGCAGATGGTGACATTGTCGAGGTAGGGGAAGGTTGCCTGCAAGTGGTGGTCATCGACCATGCGGTCCATCTCCCTCTGGAAGACCGAGACCCCATTCGTCACCCCAAAGGGGACTCTGAGGAATTGGTAGAGGCGTCCGTTCGCCTCGAAGGCGGTGTACGGGCGGTCCTCTGGTCTGATAGGGAGCTGGTGGTACGCTGACTTAAGGTCGATGGTGGAGAACACCCGGTATTGGGCGATTTGGTTCACCATTTCTGATATGCGGGGTAGCGGGTAGGCGTCTAGTTGGGTGTACCTGTTGATCGTTTGGCTATAGTCGATCACCATCCATTTCTTCTCGCTACCCCTTACCACTACCACTTGGGCGCGCCACGGGCTGTTGCTGCGTTCAATAATGCGCTCTTTCAGGAGCCTGTCTACCTCGGTCGCGATAAACCGCCTGTCCTCCCAGCTGTACCTCCTGCTTTTGGTCGCTATTGGCCGGCAGTTAGGGGTAAGGTTCGCGAATAGCGAAGGCGGCTTTACCTTCAGGGTAGCCAGACCGCACACTGTGAGGGGCGGCTGGGACCCACCGTAATTGAGCGTGATGCTTTGGTGGTAGCACTGGAAATCCAGGCCCAAGATCACGCTCGCACATAGATTCTTCATGATTAATACTTTAAAATTATCGTATACAGTTCCGTTAACGGACAATTGTACCGTGCAGTAACCCATAATGGTCGATGTCTGAGTTTTATCAGCCATAGAGATGGTACCCCGAGTAGGGACCACCTTTAGGGAGAGTTGTACCAGTTCAGGGTGGATAAAACTCTCCGTGCTTCCACTGTCAATTAAACATTTAACCCTGCACCCGTTTACCTCGATGTCCACCATTGATTTGGATAACGGGTGCGGCCTGGTCTGGTCCACTGTGACCGATGCCACTGTAGGGCCCTGATCGAGACAAGATGGCGTCCACGCTGTCTGCTCATAAGATGGCGGACCCCACGAGGTCGGGCAAGATGGCGTCCAAGATGGCCGCTCCCACGGCGCACACGCGGCGGTGGCGGGTTTTCCGGCGGTTGGTTTTCCGGCGGGGTTCCCTCTGCACACCTTCCCGAAGTGCCCCTTCTTACCGCACTTAAAGCAGGTGGTGCCTTTCGCCGGGCACAGGTTTCTGGTGTGCTTTGGCTGCCCGCAGAAGTAGCAGTTGGGTCCCCGACGCGTCGCGGCTGTCGTAGGGCTTCTGGGGGGAGAGCGGGGCCCCGACGGTGTCGGGCTGCTGGGCGGGGAAGATGCCTTCCAAGATGGCGGCGCCCCTGGTGCACACGTGGCGGCGTGGACGGCGCGGGCTGAAGAGTAGGCATCCGAGTTTCTCTGGGCCACATCCAGGGATCGTGCTGTGTCCGCAGCCTGTTTCAGGTCCAATCCCGTTTTTTCCAGCAGTCTTTGCCGGATGTAAGTGGAGCTGAGGCCTGTGATAAAGGCATCGCGAACAAGCTCGTCAGTGTACACTGCGGCTTTTACATCTCGGCACTTGCAGTCTTTGCCAAGCATTTTCAGGGTGCCTAGGAACTCCTCCACCGATTCCCCAGGTCGCTGTGCGCGAGTAGCGAGCAGATGCCTAGCATACACCTCATTCGTAGGCTGCTGGTAATGCGCCTTTAAGATGTCGCAGGCGGCCAGGTACGTGTCGGCGTCTTGGATGAGGGGGTAAACTTGGTGGCTTACCCAATTCCGCAGAATTCCGAGTTTCATACTCGCAGCGTCCGTAGCGTCTTTGACGGCTGCGGAATTGTCCAGGAAGAATTCCATACACATAAACCAGTGTCCGAAGCGTGCTGATGCGTCCGGAGCATGCTGATCCAAATCCAAACGTTCGGGTTTCAGGAGTTGATCCATTGTGTTGAAAAATAAGTTAATAAAATTGATGTGCCTCAATAATTCCGAGACTCGATGTTAGCGAAACAAAACAAGGCTTTTATTAACTTAGAAGGTAACACGTAGTGGAGAGAGGTATCTTCCATCCGGAGGGCTGCAGTACTGGATATGAGGCCAGACTGAGCTTGCTTACATAGGGGCCAGGTATGGGCGGAGCCCTACACACAACATATTCCAATATACAATACAATGGTGAGGAAACGGAACTGGGGGAAGGGAAATGAAACTGAAACCGACCACAGTCACAGGCAGTGATGAATGGAATATTTCATCACATTTGTCAAACACTTTCTTAAAATCCGTATAGACAACATCCACTGCATTCCCTTTACCAACTTTCTCTGTTACTTCATCAAAATATTCAATTAGATTTGTCAAACACGATCTGCCTTTTACAAGGTGTGAAGGAGCAGCGCTCCGAAAGCTTGTGATTTCAAATAAAACTGTTGGACTATAACCTGGTGTTGTGTGACTTCTTACATTTACCTTTTACAAGGGAAGATTGGAAGATTATGGCTCTCAATTAATTTAAACCTCTCCAAGTGCCTGTTAATTTTTTCTCTGATTATTGTTTCTAAAACCTTACCCATCGCTGATAAACTGACCGGCCTGTGGTTACTAGGATTGTCCTTACACCCTTTCTTGAACAATGGTGTCACATTTGCCACTTTCCAATCCTCTGGCACCTCCCCCGCATCTAGGGAAGATTATGGCAAGCCCTTACAGTATCTCCACCCCCCACTTCCCTTAGCAACCTGGGAGGCAAGCCAGGCGACTTGTCCACTCTAAACATATCCAGCCTTTCCTGTGGTTTCCCTGCAGATTTGCTCTTCTAGCTCTCTCTCGCTATTTGGAGGCCTATAGAATACCCCCAATAGCGTGATCATATCCTTTTTGCTTTTCAACTCTAACCAAATGGATTCTGTCCTTGCCACCTCAAGGACACCCTCCCTTTCCAACACTACAATGTCTTCCCAACAATACAATGTCTTCCCTAATCAGTACTGCCACCCCATCTCCCTTTTTCCCTTCCCTATATTTTCTGACCATCTTGTATCCGTGAATATTAAGCACCCAGTCCTCACCATTTTTAAGTCATGTTTCCGTTATTGGCACTACAGCATATTCCCACATGGCTAATTGTGCTTGTAGCTCACCAACCTTATTCACCACACTTTGTGTGTTTACATACATGCATTCCAAACTTGTCTTTGTATTCCTCATAGTCCTTCTTAGTCTGCTCCTATTTAATATGGTACTTCTTCTTCTACTTAGGCAGTCCCTCGGAACCGAGGATGACTTGCTTCCACATTAAAAATGAGTTTGCAGGTGACTGATTAGTCCAATGCAGGACCTACAGTCTCTGTCACAGGTGGGGCAGACGGTGGTTGAAGGGGCGGGTGGGTGGGGTGATTGGGTTGACGTGCGCTCCTTGCGCTGCCTGCGCTTGGCTTCCGCTTGCTCCCGGCGAAGAGACTCAAGGTGTTTGGCGCCTTCCGATGGTACTACTTCCTTCTTTAGTACTATCCAACACTCTCCCTCCTTTATGCACCTTATTCCTCTTTTCTACTTCTATATGCTGGTGCCCACACCTCCTCCCTCCCCCCCCCCCACCCCCGCCAATTTAGTTTAAAACCTCCCCAACCACACGAGTGAACCTCCCCGCGAAGACATTGGTCCCAGTCCTGTTGAGGTGCAACCCGTCCCTTTTGGTTAGGTGCCTCCTGCCCCAGAACTCGTCCCAAATGCCCCAAGAATCTGAAGCCCTCCCTCCTGCACCATGCCTTAAGCCACGTATTGACCCTCCCTATCTTCCTATTTCTACTCTCGCTGGCGCGTGGCACTGGGAGTAATCCAGAGATTACTACCTTTTGAGGTCCTACTTTTTAACTTCCTCCCTAGCTCCTGAAAGTCTGACTGTAGGACATCAATACCTGCCCTCTCTATGTCGTTAGTACCGACGTGTACCACAACTTCTGGCTCACTCCCCCCTGCAGAATATTCTGCACCCTCTCTGTGATGTCCTTCACCCTGGCACCAGGGAGGCAACACACCATGCAGGACTCACGGTGATGGGTTACAGAAATGCCTGTCTGTCCTCCTAACTATGGAATCTCCTATAACAACTGCATTTCTACGCTGCGCTGTTCCCCCCCCCCGCCCCCCCACCGTGCACTCCCTTGCTCATTGGTGCCATGGTCTGGACTGCACTCCTTCAAGGTGCCGTCACTCCCAGCAGTCTTCAATGTTGCGTACCGGTTTGAGAGTGACACACTCCTCGAAGATTCCTGCCTCTTCCTACTCTTCTGGATGGCCACCCATTTACTATCCTGAACACACTCTGCCTGTGGGGTGGCCACCTCCTGGAATGTACGGTCCAGGAAACTCTCAGCCTCCCTGATGCTCCGCAGTGACTCCAGCAGCCCCTCAAGCTTGGAAACCCTGAGCTCGAGCTCAAGCAGCTGGAAACGCTTCCTACACACATGGTCCCCCAAGACACGTGAAGTGTCTGGAAGTTCCCTCATGGCGCAGGAATTGCAAGCAACAGGTATCAGCTGCCCATTCATGATCTAAAAAATTGTCTATTCCCTCTTTCAGAAGTTAATTAGTATCTTGTTTAAACTATTAATTTTAATTAATGTCTCTAGACCTCAGCTCTCAGGTATCGTTGTCTCACGCTCCCTCTCTCGGACTGCTCCTTGTTTTTTAAAATACCGGAACAGCACCACTTCCCTCAATGCACCGAATTCCCTCGCTCACCAAATTCTGAGTTTAGTACGCTGTAGAAGCAGTACTCCGTTGAACTGGACTCCGTGCTACTTACTTGATTGTTGGACACCAGGCAGCCGAAGTCCCACTGGCCATCACATTGTGGCACTGACCCGCAAGTTGCATCGTGAGAGAAATGGAAGCTTTTTAAATGCAGCATGCCTCAAAAATATCGTGGGCAGAAAACAGGGGACCAGGAGTTGGCCCCAGCTGGGTCCTGCCAGATCGGGGAGGGGTGGAAAATAGCTGGAGGAAAGGACCTGGTGCAGTTGCAGGCAATAAAACCTGCTGCTGCGTAAGGGGGTTATAGCAGTACTGAAAGAAGCAGGTTACCTGGGTGAGAAGGATTGTAGCAAAGGCCAAAAGTAGAGCAGTCAACTTCAGGAACTCTGACCTGATGGTCCTCCTAATGGAGTCATGGAGCTAGAGGGATGAGCTGTTTGGAGTCGGGACCAGCCACCCACCAAGCACCTGGCACACACTGTATGGAAGAAGGTGGGTGTGACTGTACTACTTCCTTGAGCTCCAGGGCCCCTTTGCAGTGCAGGAAGAAATTTAAGAACCTCACTAGAGCAGCCAAAAAAGGTTTCTCCTGACCCGTGCATTCTCTTTATTCATGTGTGGTAGTTCGTTATTCATTACCCTCACTGTGCCAGAAAAGTCAGAGGTGAAAGTGGGATGTTGTGTGTTCCTCCCTTTCTTACAGCTGTTCCTGGGACCAGTTGCCTCATCTGCACTGATCCGGTGGATTAGCTCCTCACAATCTCTGCCTCCCTACTCTTCCCTGGTCTTGGTACCTGGGTTTCACTCCCACTACTCCATAGTCTTCTGCTAGTCTACAGGAAGGTGGGGAAAATTTCACTGTGACATCTTGATGCAGTTTTCTTGAGCTAGCCTAGCTGGAAAAACCCCAAAGAGCTGAAATGCTCAGAATTCAAATGTGGTGCTTTCCCAGCTGCAATTCTTTATTGCCAGGCAAAAACTGACATTTAAGAAGCTTCTCTTAGGAAGCGGCTGGAGGTAAACTTTCCGCAGAGTTTCCCCTTAGCTCGGCGGAAGATGTGGTGAAAACCCAGAAGAAACAACATAAATGGCTCTGCCGTTTCTCTAGGGTTTCTGCCGATCCTCATGCCAAAATTATGGCGGGAGATTGGGAGAACCCCTGCAGAAAATTCTACCCCCTGATGTTTTGAAATGAAAGCAGACTGAGGACAAATCAGGCACTTGAATAGTTTCTCTCTGACCAGAGCACATTTGACAAAGACTTTGCACAAATGCTGCACTTGGATGGCATCAGGACAGGAGCTATAAATTCCTAAGTAAAAGTGAGATCTCTTGTCTGTGTAGTCTGAATTTTTAAAATATTTGTTCTTTGGATATGGGCGTCACTGGCAGGGCAGAATTTATTGCCGAATCCTAGTTTCCCTTCATTTTAACTGGAGTCACATATAGGCCAGACCAGGTAGGAGTAGCAGGCTCCTTTCCCTGTCGGACATTACTGAAGCAGTTTGGGGTTTTTATAACAATCCAGAAGCACTGATGGTTAATTCTCTGGTGCTCTCCCACACATTTGCAGATCGATTGAATTGCATTTCACAACTTGCTTTGCTGGCATTTTAACTCACAAGCTCTTGGTTGCTGGTCAAGTATCATTACGCTACCAGACTCTCACTGACCAATTTAGAGAATGTGAGTAAGGTGTAAACAATACCAATAGGGGTGAGTCCCCTACTTACACTCTATGGCCCCGATATTAACGGGGAAGCGGGGAGGCAGTTTTGCATTCGGGAAACCCGGTCCTGCCGAATTTAACGGCAGGGCCTGATTAACATTTTGTGTCTCTAGTTTCCCAGCTGCAGCCAGCCAAATTGGGAGGCTGGCTGAATGGCGGCTGGGGAGGCCGTCGGTACCAGGTCGCAGCCGGAGAGCAGAGAGTAGGGAGGGAGGAATTGGAAAGGTTGGGGGTGGGGGGGGGAGATTGGCGGCCGGGGGGAGGGGCATATTGCAGGCCGGTGTCAGGGGAGATGGTGGGGGGGGGAGAGATCGGAAGGGTGGGGGGGAGATCGGAATGGGGGGAGATCGGAATGGTGGGCGGGGAGATCGGAGGGGGGAGATCGGAGGGGTCGGGGGGGGAGATCGGAGGGGTCGGGGGGGGAGATCGGAGGGGTCGGGGGGGGAGATCGGAAGGGTGGGGGGGGAGATCGGAAGGGTGGGGGGGAGATCGGAAGGGTCGGGGGGGAGATCGGAGGGGTGGGGGGGAGATCGGAAGGGTGGGGGGGGGAGATCGGAGGGGTCGGGGGGGGAGATCGGAGGGGTCGGGGGGGGAGATCGGAGGGGTCGGGGGGGAGATCGGAAGGGTGGGGGGGGAGATCGGAAGGGTGGGGGGGGAGATCGGAAGGGTGGGGGGAGATCGGAGGGGTCGGGGGGGGAGATCGGAGGGGACGGGGGGGGAGATCGGAAGGGTGGGGGGGGAGATCGGAAGGGTGGGGGGAGATCGGAGGGGTCGGGGGGGGAGATCGGAGGGGTCGGGGGGGGAGATCGGAGGGGTCGGGGGGGGAGATCGGAGGGGTCGGGGGGGAGATCGAAAGGGTGGGGGGGGAGATCGGAGGGGTGGTGGGGAGATCGGAGGGCTGGGGATGGGGATCGAAGGGGTGGGGGGGAGATCGGAGGGTCGGGGGAGGAGATCGGAAGGGTCGGGGGAGTATTTGGAAGGGTCGGGGGGGAGATCGGAGGGGTCGCGGGGGGAGATCAGAAGGGTCGCGGGGGGAGATCGGAAGGGTCGGGGGGGAGATCGGAAGGGTCGGGGGAGTATTTGGAAGGGTCAGTGGGGGGAGATCGGAGGCCGCAGTGAGGGAGGGAGGATTGGAAAGACTGGTGGGGGGAGGAGGGAGATGAGAAAGGCCGGGTCGGGGGGGAGATCATGGTTTGTCGGGGGGAGATCGGATGGTGGGGAGTCTGATCGCAGGGGGGGTGGGGTTGGAACGGCTGATCACGGGGTGGGAGGGGGGGTGAAGCAGGTTAAGCTCGGTGGGTCGGGGGAAAGCACTCCTGCTCCTCCTGGACCACAAGCAGTGCTGGAAAGGTACTTACTTCTTCCACACAGCAGTCCTTGTCTCCCTTTGGGAAACCAGCTGGCCAAGGCTAAACCTAAACTGGAGAAATAATTTCAGGCAGGCAGCCCAATTAAAATATTTAATAGTAGGACCCGCCTCCTGCGAGTGGATTGGTCGCCCGCCCCGGAGGTGGGCGGGTTTGAGGTGTTCTGGATTCGGGTTTGAGATTTTGACATCCCACCCGACCCAAAGCCAACCATTTTTGGGGGTTACAATTCTCCCCCATAAGTCAGAATTTTAAAAACTGCCTTTTTGCTTGGTCTACAGCTCCTATTTATAATGGTCAGTAAACTATGGAACCCAGTTAATATAGTCCATGTGCAACACGGATTCAATCTCCTGAAGTGCCAGGGGAAAGGGTACGGGGCACAGCTTCTCTTAAAGAGTGGTTTCTATCCCGTAAAGCTGTTGTGACAGCGAAATGGTTCGAGCAAGTTACAGAACTTAAACCCGAGTTTAATCTAACCCGCCCGGCAGGAACAGTTCGGATGCCCGTTAACATTCGGTCTGATTTTAATCTTCACTAAAGTCAATGGAAAGTAAAATCGGGCAGTGTCGAAGGGCTATGTGACCCAAACCGCTCTGTTCGCGCTGGGTAGGTTAGCTTAAATTCAGGGCATAAGTTGCTACTTTCAATTATGCTGTATTGGCGATCCTGCTGCTTGAAAGAAGGAGCTGAAAACTACTTCACGCTCAAGAGTAGTGCAGAGTAGACTGGATAGAAATGACAGAAAGAGTCAATGCTGTCTCATCTGTATGCTGTGCTGGGAGACAAGGAAGAGATATGCTGGTCTCAGAAAGATGTCAAGGTAGGTGCTGATCACATTGTACTCAACTGCACAATGTTGGCTTAACAGCATTTCACTGCAAGTTTGATGCAGCATCACAGAGTGAGAATGCCCAGCACTAGAACAAATGCTCATTGTGTGGCGTACCGATCACAGAACGGACACAATCCGCTTTCGGTCCGTAGACTATAAATCAGGCATCATGCCTTTAAGAAGGATCACACCTTTAAGAAACTCGATCTGCAACATAGTTAAGCCCAGAGTGGGGGAGGAGCAGTCGAAGCTGTGCACTGATGAAAGGCAGTCGTACTTTGTGTAGTCTCTGACTCCATTTTGTGTTCAGCATGTAGCCTCAACAATTAAACCTTTTCTGTTGAACCTCTCCGAGTTCAGTATTTTTTGCTAGGAGTACGTAGACTCCTACATTGGTGACCCCGACGCTCAGGACGACTCCTAAGCGTAACCATGGCTGACACAAACGCAGTTTCTGTGAAGCTGCTGGAGTTCTGGGAGAACCTGGCCACCGCCTGGTTCCTTCAAGCCGAATCGCAATTCCGACTCCGCGGCATCACCGCCGACGCAACGATGTACGACTACCTCCTCGCCTCCCTGGGTAGCTCCACAATCACGAAAGTCTGGACAACACTACAAAACCCTCCGGAGGAAGGCAAGTACGCACATCTCAAGGCCGCGCTCATTAAAAAATTCACAGCCTCCCAATTCTTGCGCAACTGCCACCTCCTCGACCTCCCGCGCCTCGGTGACTCCACGCCGTCAGACTTGCTTTCACACATGCTTGCTCTGACCGACGAGAAACCGCCCGGCTCCCTCTTCCGCACGCTCTTTATCCGCCAACTACCTCCCAGCATCCGCCCGGCGATCGTGGCGTCCAGCCTCAAGGACCTCGAGGCCCTGGCCAACGAAGCCGATAAGCTCCTGTCCGCCAGCTCCAACCATGCCGTCACCCCCGACCTGGCCTCCGCAGCGTCGGCACGCGCTCCACCCTCTATCGCGCGGCCACACAGCTCGGCCACGAGGCCCCCCAGGCCCCCACGTCCCCCAAGTCCTCCGACCCAGGGCTACTGCTACTTCCATACCCATTTTGGCGCACGGGCACGCCGCTGCAGCCATCCCTGCACGTTTCCAACCGCCCCCACACCGGCCTACACGATGGCCGTGGGGCAAGCAGGCGCGCTGCTGTACGTTACGGACAGCGCCTCCGGACGCCATTTCCTATGCGACACGGGCGCGCAGCGCAGCATCATCCCTGCGTCTGCCCTCGAGATCCAGCGAGGCGGCCGGGGCCCTGCGTTGGCTACCGCCAACGGCACCGACATCCAGACGTACGGCACCCGCACTGTCACCATCGACCTCGCAGGCCGCTGCTACCACTGGGAGTTTATCACCGCCAAGGTGCTCTCCCCGCTCCTCGGTGCAGATTTCCTGTGCACCCACGGCCTGTTGGTCGACATGCCTCGGCGCTGCCTCGTGGACATGAACACCATGTCACCTGTCCCGGGCGCCATGGCCCCCCCCGAACCCGCCGAAATGGCGTGGCAGTGCCGCACCCGCTCAACGGATGACTACTCAGCACTCCTGGCTGAGTTCCCAGCCCTCACCAACCCGACTTTCTCCGTGAAGGTTGCTAAGCACGGGGTAGAACACTTCATCCCCACCACAGGCCCATCGGTGTATGCCCACGCCCGCAGGCTGTACCCAGCCAATCTGGAGATCGCGCGGGCCGAGTTCGCCACAATGGAACAGCTCGGCATCATCCGCCGCTCCAACAGCCCCTGGGCCTCCCCACTCCACATCGTCACCAAACCCGACGGGGGATGGAGCCCCTGCGGGGACTACCGGCGCCTAAACGACACCACCATGCCGGATCGGTACCCCATACTGCACATTCAAGACTTCTCGGCTAGACTGGCTGGCCGGTCAGTCTTCTCCAAAGTCGACCTGGTGCGCGGTTACCATCAGGTGCCAGTCCACCCCACAGACGTTCCCAAGACGGCCATAATCACCCCTTTTGGGCTATTCGAGTTCCTACAAATGCCCTTCGCCCTCAAAAACGCGGCCCAGGCCTTCCAGCGGCTCATGGACTCGGTCCTCCGGGACCTGAAGTTCCTCTTTGTCTACCTGGATGACATCCTGGTAGCTAGTTCCTCCAAGCAGGAACACATCGAGCACCTCCGCACCCTGTTCCAGTGGCTCAGTGAGCACGGGCTCATCATCAGCCCAGCCAAGTGCCAATTCGGCCTCAGCAGGATCGAATTCCTCGGCCACCACATCACGCAGGATGGAGCCATTCCCCTGCCCGCCAAGGTGCAAGCCGTCCAGCAGTTTCCCCGGCCTACCACCATCAAAGGCCTCCAGGAGTTCTTGGGGATGATCAACTTTTACAACCGCTTCATTCCCGGAGCGGCCTCCCTCATGCGGCCCCTATACGAAGCCCTCCGGGGTAAGAAAGACAGAATGGCGATCGAGTGGTCGGCGGATATGTTGACCGCTTTCGACTCGACCAAAAAGGCGCTCGCCTATGCCACTATGCTCGATCACCCACAGCCCAACGCCAGGTTGGCCCTCACCACGGATGCCTCCGACCACGCGGTCGGCGCCGTGTACGAACAGTGGGTCGACGGGGCCTGGCAACCGCTGGCCTTTTTCAGCCGCCAACTGCGCCCCCCGGAGGCCAAATACAGCGCCTTTGACCGCGAGCTCCTCGCACTGTACCTGGCAGTCCGCCATTTTAGATTTCTTCTGGAGGGCCGCCGCTTCACCGCGTTTGTCGACCACAAACCCCTGACTTTCGCAATGGCAAAATCTGTGGACCCGTGGTCAGCCAGGCAACAACGCCAGCTCGCCGCGGTGTCTGAATTCACCACGGACATCCGGCACATCTCTGGTCGAGACAACGTGGTGGCCGACTGCCTATCCCGCCCCGCCGTCCACGGCACCCACCTGGCAGTGGACTATGCTCAACTGGCAGCGGAGCAACGCACCGACCCCGATCTGCTCTCTGCACCCACTACCCTCCCAGGGCTGCGACTGACCAACGTCGCCTGTGGCCCATCCGCCGTCACAGTCAAATGCGACACCTCCTTGGTGCAACCTCGCCCCGTAGTCCCGGCGTCCTGGTGAAAACAGGTGTTCGACATCGTCCACGGCTTCTCACACCCCGGCACCCGCGCGTCCATTAGACTGGTGGCCAACCGATTTGTCTGGCGCGGCCTGCGCAAAGATGTGCGCGTCTGGTCCAGATCCTGCATAGCTTGCCAGCGTGCCAAAATCCACCAGCACATCAAAGCCCCACTCGAGGAGCTCACCGTGCCAGAAAGAAGGTTCGACCACGTCCACATCGACCTCGTCGGCCCCCTGCCGCCATCACAAGGTCACACGCACCTGCTGACAATCGTGGACCATACCACCCGCTGGCCCGAGGCCATTCCACTGACGGCCACCACCACCACCGACATCGCGAGGGCGTTCATCGGTACCTGGGTCGCTCGGTTCGGTGTCCCCTCCGATATGACGTCGGATATGTTGTGTCGGTACCTTTCTACCTAGACACAATTTAGGACGCAGAACTCAGAGATTCAAACATGAAGTGCTTTATTGGAAGGAAAGGAAGTTCTGGAAAGTTCCGAACAAACAGAGCTAAAACTTAACAGAGAACACCCAACCGTTTATCTCCTGTGACAGCGCCACCACAGGTGGGAGGAGAACACACAATACATAACATTTCCTCCCCTCTTAAATGGAAGGTCCACATTATTCCTCAACAGGTAAGTTACTTTCAATGCACTCAACAAACCTAGGGTAGAGGTAGACTGCCTCAAACCCTGACTTTACCCTGGGGTTTATTCTGCCCCAGTCTTGTGGGTAAGTCACTAAGCCTACAGATCCAAGCGTCTTGGAGGCCGCCGCTCTCTGACAGGATACCGGTGGTCATCGCTGGCTTCCACAGCAGTAGGCATTGACACAGGCCTGGATGGAGAAGGTGCCTGTGTCAGTTGAAAGTCAGGAGTTTGCACAGGTGGAACAGTCTCTTTGACTTCCTGTGTTGGAGAAGAGCACTGTGGCAAAGGATGCTGGTTTGCGGTATCATCCGGAAACAGTTCAGGCCAACCAGCCATTGGAGCCTCTGTGGCTGTCTCTGCTCCTAGCAACAGTTGATCTGTGTGTCTTCTCCAGATGACGTCCTCAGCAGTCTCAACCGTGTAAGACACAGGGCCCGTCTGCGCGATCACCATAGCAGGAACCCATTTCGGTCCAGTGTTGTAGTTTCGAGCTAGGACGTGCTCTCCCGGATGAAACCGTCTCTCCTTGGCTCTTTTCTCTCTCTTTTCAACTTGAGCTTGTTGTTGACAATGGACAACCTGTTCTGCCCTTGGAGGTTTGAGTAAGTCAAAACTTGTCCGCAACTTGTCATCATGAGTGAAGCGGGGGAAGTTTTGGTTGTGGCATGCGGCTCGTTCCTGTAGGACAACAGGAAGCTGTTCAGACGTTGGTGGATTGAGCCCTGACCTTGCGATGCCTTCAAGGCGTGCTTCAAAGTTTGCACAAACCTTTCTGCCTGGCCGTTAGTAGAGGGATGATAGGGCACAGACCTGATGTGTTGGACACCATTCGCATGCAGGAAGGTTGCAAACTCCTGTGATACAAATTGTGGACCGTTGTCACTTACGAGTTGTTCTGGTGAGCCATAACGGCTGAACATCTCACCAAGTTTCTCAATTGTTTTCTCTGCCGTGGTAGACCTCATCACAGCGACCTCCGGTCACTTGCTACGAGCGTTCACAACCACCATAAACATCTTCCCTTCGAAAGGACCGGCGAAGTCCACATGTACTCGCTGCCACACTTCTGCAGGCCAATCCCAGGGGTGTAGGTTTGCCAGCTGTGGAACATTCCGGACCCTTGGACATGGGGAACATGTTTTGGCTTTCTCCTCAATATTCCTATCGAGACCTGGCCACCAGAAGTAGCTTCTTGCCATTTCCTTCATCCGAACCATCCCACTGTGGCCTGTATGAAGTTGTTGTGGTATAGGTTCCCTCAGGGGTGGCGGAATGATGACACGGCATCCCCAAAGAAGACAACCTGCCTGGACCGAGAGCTCATTTCCTTTTGAAACGTAAGGTTTCAAACTAGGAGAATCTCCTATCGCTCTCCCTCGAATGACATCGTCCATTACCTCAGACAGAACTGGATCGTTGCGGGTGTACCTTCGCACCTGAACTGCAGTGACAGGTGCTCCCTCCACTTGTCTAAAGTAGAAGATGTCTATCTGACGAGGCTCTGGGGGAGTAACAGGCAAGGGTAGCCTCGAGAGACTGTCTGCGTTGCCGTGCAAGTCTGATTTGCGATATTTGATGTCGTATGTGTGTCCTGACAACAGTAAAGCCCACCTTTGCATCCTGCTTGCAGCGAGAGACGGAATTCTGGTGTGGGGCCCGAAGATTGAAGCTTTGGGTCGAAGTGTGTCAGGACCTCCGAATTCAGCAATGCTTTCTTTGCTTGGGCGAAAGCTTCGTTGCACAGTTCAGTCCATTTCCATGTTTTGCCTTGACATAGCAACTGATGTAACGGCTTCAGCAATGTTGCTAAGTCTGGAATAAACTTCCCATAGTAGTTAAGTAGCCCCAGAAATGAACGTAACTGGCTCACATTCTGGGGTGCTGGGGCCTCCACGATCGCCTTGACCTTTGGCGGCGCCTTATGCAGGCCAGTAGCGTCAATCACATGCCCCAGGTACTCAACTGAAGACTGAAAGAATTCACATTTGTCTTTACGAACTCTGAGTCCGTACTCTTTCAGTCGTTGTAGTGTCGCATCCAAGTTCAGAAGATGATCCTCCTCATTTGTCCCAGTGACAAGGATGTCGTCCAGGTAGCACTGGACTCCTGGCAGTCCACTCAAAATCTGATCCATTGCCCTTTGGAATAGAGCAGGGGCCGACGTAATTCCAAACGGAAGGCGGCAGTACCTGTATAGCCCCTTGTGTGTCACAATTGTCAGCAGCTCCTTTGATTTGTCATTGACATGCATTTGTAGATAAGCCTGGCATAAGTCTATTTTGCTGAACTTTTGCCCTCCGGCCAGGCCCGTAAAAAGATCATCAATGAGGGGAAGAGGGTACTGTTCCACAGACAGCACCGGGTTAATAGTCACTTTAAAATCCCCGCAGATTTGAACAGATCCATCCTTTTTCAGGACAGGAACAATGGGTGTGGCCCATTTGCTCACGCTCACAGGCTCCAGGACTCCATTCTCGACTAAGGCCTCCAAGTTAGCCTCAACTTTTGGCCTAATTGCATAGGGTACAGGTCGGGCTTTGTGAAACTTCGGCTTGCTGTCAGGTTTAATGTCCAGTCTCACGCTGATCTTTTTCATGCTCCCAAGTTCCCCATTGAAGAGTTCTGCATGTTTGTTTAACACTGCAGTCAGACCTGACTCCCCTTTTGACATCATGCGGACTGCAGGTCAGTCCAGCGTGATTTTCTCTAGCCACGCACGTCCCAGTAGTGATAGGTAATTTCCCTTTACCACATATAGTGGCAGTTTTGCAGTCTGTCCGTTCAATTTAACTGTCACCTCAATGACGCCTCTCATGGCCACACGTTCGCCGGTATACGTCTTTAGCACAATGTTTGTTGGCTGAAGGGTAAGATGCTTTAGCATTTTGTTGTAGACAGTGTCTGAAACAAGGGACACAGCCGCGCCTGTGTCCACCTCCATCCGCACTGATTGTCCCTCCACCAGTGGTGACACCCAGTAGCCATTTGAACCACCTGCAACCGTCAGTATGTGCACCTCTTCCTCCTCAGAGGTGTCGCCCCCCTCTGTTTTGCTTGTTCCATCATACTGCACTGAATGAACACTCTTTTTCCTCTCTTGTCCAAATACAGACATTTTGCTTCCATGCTTCCCAGCTCTGTCTGTTCTTTTTTTACCTCTACAGGCGTGTTCAATGTGACCATTTTTGCCACAATTTCGGCATTCCAGCTCCGTACACCAGCAGCCATTAGCGTGATGGCCCGTTTTCCCAAAACGGTAACATGTGCCGTTCCGCGCACCTTTAGGCTCAGACGACACCTTGTGAACTCTCCCTGTTGAACTCAACTGTTGAGCCTCCTTTTCCACCATCTCCATGGAGACACTAACTTCAATGGCCTTTTCAAGAGTAAGGTTGTCCTCAGTAAGAAGGCGCTTCTGTGTGGCTGCATTTTGCAGACCACACACAAGTCTGTCTCTAATGGTGTCATTCAGCACCTCCTTGAACTGGCAGTGTTCCGACAACCTTTTTAAAGCAGCAATAAACATTGTCACTGATTCCCCCTCCTCTTGATTCCGTTTGTGAAATCTAAATCTCTCAGCAATAACCAGAGGTTTTGGTGAAAAATGTGCTCCAAGAATTTCCACTAGTTGCTTATATGTTTTAGTTCCTGGCTTATCTGGCTGCACGAGGCTGCGAAGTAAATTGAAAGTCTTCGGCCCGATTACACTCAAAAAGGTAGGCACGACCTTTTCATTTGCCACCGCATTTGCCAATACAAAATGGTCAAAACGTTCCGTATATGCGCTCCATTGCTCCGCATTTTCATCGAAATCACCGATGTTTCCTAATATAGTAGCCATCTCACGTTTCAAATTAAATTTTCTGTTTACTCACTGCACCCGTAACGTACGCAGATTCATCCGCTCCTCATTGCCACTTGTTCTGTCGGTACCTTTCTACCTAGACACAATTTAGGACTCAGAACTCAGAGATTCAAACATGAAGTGCTTTATTGGAAGGAAAGGAAGTTCTGGAAAGTTCTGAACAAAGAGAGCTAAAACTTAACAGAGAACACCCAACCATTTATCTCCTGTGACAGCGCCACCACAGGTGGGAGGAGAGCACACAATACATAGCAGGCTAGAGGCCCGCAGTTCACCTCTGATCTGTGGGCCGCCATCGCCCGAAACCTCAGGGTGGCCGTTCACCGCACCACGGCTTACCACCCCCAAGCCAACGGACTGTGCGAGCGTTTCCACAGGTCCACGAAGGCGTCCCTCCACACCAGCCTCGAGGACGAGGCTTGGATCGACCGCCTCCCGTGGGTGCTACTCGGCCTACGCTCCGCGGTCAAGGAAGACCTGCAAGCCTCGGCGGCGGAACTCGTGTACGGCCAGCCGCTGCGCGTACCCAGAGAGTTCCTGCTCACCGCCACGACCCCCTGGTCGGCTGAGCAGCAACACCGTGCTTTCGCCAACCGAGCACAACAGTTCGCTCCGGTACCCACCGGCCGGCACGGCGAACCAGCAACCCGCATACCACCTAGCCTGCACATGGCCAAATTTGTTATCGTGCGCCATGACGCCCACCGAGGACCTCAACGGCCCCCATACGACGGACCCTACAAGGTACTCCAGACGGGGAACAAGTTCTTCCTCCTCGAAGTGGGCGGCAGAACTGACAAGGTGTCGGTCGACCGGCTCAAGCTGGTGCACCTAGAGCCCGACGAACCCGTTCAAGTGGGCCAACCCCCACTGCGGGGCAGACCGCCTAAGAGCCCGACGCGTCCGACCGCCCCGCTCCCGACACCAACCGGCAAGAGCCGTTCCGGCCGTGCCATCAAGCCACCACGCCGGTTCGTACACTCCCTACTAGCGGATTCTGGGGGGAGCTGTGTGGCGCACTGAGCACAGAACGGACACAATCCGCTTTCCGGTCCGTAGACTATAAATCAGGCGTCATGCTTTTAAGAAGGATCACACCTTTAAGAAACTCGATCTGCAACATAGTTAAGCCCAGAGCGGGGGAGGAGCAGTCGAAGCTGTGCACTGATGAAAGACAGTTGTACATTGTTTAGTCTCTGACTCCATTTTGTGTTCAGCATGCAGCCTCAACAATTAAACCTTTTCTGTTGAACCTCTCCGAGTTCAGTATTTTTTGCTAGGAGTACGTAGACTCCTACAGGTCCGTAATGGACACCGATGCCCCGGTATCTACTAACATATCACACTGCCGGCCCCCTAACAGTGTTGGCACATAGATCCGGTTATCGCCTGCCTCCCTTTTTATGGGGGCCGTTGTAAGTCAGCGGCTTTCTCCTTGTTGTTTCATGAATTGTAAGAACCTTTGATATTCCTCGGGATTTAGCCTGGGCCCCTGGGATCCCTGTGAATCCCGTTTCGTCCAACAACTACTTGTGTTATGTCCCGTTTCGCCACAGTTATCGCAGCTTAGGAGGTTTTGTTTTGGTCCTCTACAATCCTTGGCCATGTGTCCCATTTTCCCACAGTTAAAACATACCCCCTTCTTTCTCTGTTGGGGCCTCGCTATCTGTGTGCCTGCTGCACTGACTCGCTCTTGTTTGATATGCTTTTCCTGTTTTTCTCCCTCTGTTACCGGGTCAGTAATAAAAACAGTCTGTGGGCTGATGGGGATAAAACAAAAGTTCCACATTCCTTACCACCCCCAGAGCTCAGGGATGGTGGAGCGAATGAATAGAACTTTGAAGGTGGCCTTAGCTAAGGCTATAAGGGATACCGGGAAATCATGGGTAGACGTGTTACCCATCATTCTGATGAAACAGCGAGCGACCCCGAATCGAACAACAGGATTATCCCCATATGAATTAATGACAGGCAGAGCTATGCAACTCCCAGAAGGAATAGTTACGGGGGGCACAGACGTAGGACCACTTAAAGATAGGCTCCGACGATACGTGATAGAGTTAAGCAAACAATTGAAAGATATGAGACAACAAACCCGGGACAGGCAAGCTGAAAAGGATAAAGATCTAGAGTTAATGGCATTCTCATATATTCCCCCAGCAGGGACGAAGGTAATGGTTAAAAACTTACCAGGGAAGCCCGGGTTTGCTCCGAAGTGGTCGGGCCCGTATGATATCGTAATTAGTGGAGATACGTGTGCTTGCGTCGATATGAGGGGCGTGGGACAGTGGAAGCACTGGACACAGTTGAAAATCTATGACCCTTCATCGACTTAAGAAAGGGCCACCCCTGAACGAATACTCTTCGTAGAAAGTGAGGAATGTCCGACCCGATGATACAAAAATTCAAACCCGAAATTGATAGTCTAGAATTAATAATGAAAATTGCAATTCGGGTTATGTGCGTTTTGTTTGTGATATTTGGCCTTGTCTGGATCCTCGAATGTTTGTGGCGCCGTGCACAAAGCATTGCGGGGGAGTCAAGGTCAAGTAACAATAATAATGAGAATAAGGAGGAAATTGATGAGATAATTGCCTAGATAATACGGAACCTCATTGTTACAGGGACTGATGTCGTTCTTTGTCATAATAATTGTGTTGTATTGTGCATTCCTGTTGTTGAAATGTTGCTGCGCCCAAGTGGCAAAGAATGCTGTTCCAGCCGCACCAGTCAGGCTGGTATATGGTAACATAGGGGATAGATCTTTGTTTATTTAGGAGCACAAACAGTTAGAAAGGAAAATGCTTAAGCGCAGGTAGCTATTAAAGGGGTATAGTAAGATAGAGTAGAGTAGGGATGGACCATTGGTTATGACATAAGGCACAAGAAGAAACAGATAAACAGATGAAGAAGGGAACGAGAACAAAAAGGAGAAGAACGTGTTCGCGACACGTCAGATGAAGGATGATGGATCAAAATGTACACTGACCAAAATGGTATAAATGAATTATCAACAATGTTATAAAAAGGAGAAGAACGTGTTCAAGACACGTCAGATGAAGGATGATGGATCAAAATGTACACTGACCAAAATGGTCTAAATGAATTATCAACAATGTTATAAAAAGGAGAAGAACCTCCTGCTGATGTTTACACTGTCACTACCCACAGTGACCAGAGGAAATCCTCCTACTGATGTTTACAGTATCCCTACCCACAGTGACCAGAGGAAATCCTCCTGCTGATGTTTACACTGTTACTCCACACATTGACCAGAGGAAATCCTCCTACTGATGTTTACAGTATCCCTACCCACAGTGACCAGAGGAAATCCTCCTGCTGATGTTTACACTGTCACTCCACACATTGACCAGAGGAAATCCTCCTGCTGATGTTTACACTGTCACTCCACACATTGACCAGAGGAAATCCTCCTGCTGATGTTTACAGTGTCACTACCCACAGTGACCAGAGGAAATCCTCCTGCTGATGTTTACACTGTCACTCCACACATTGACCAGAGGAAATCCTCCTGCTGATGTTTACAGTGTCACTACCCACAGTGACCAGAGGAAATCTTCCTGCTGATGTTTACAGTGTCACTACCCACAGTGACCAGAGGAAATCTTCCTGCTGATGTTTACACTGTCACTCCACACATTGACCAGAGGAAATCCTCCTGCTGATGTTTACAGTGTCACTACCCACAGTGACCAGAGGAAATCCTCCTGCTGATGTTTACAGTGTCACTACCCACAGTGACCAGAAGAAATCTTCCTGCTGATGTTTACAGTGTCACTATCCACAGTGACCAGAGGAAATCTTCCTGTTGATGTTTAGTCATTACAGTACATACAGTGCAGAGGACATCTTACTCCTGATGTTTATTGTCACTGCACAGAGCGACCAGAGGAAATTATCCACTTGATGTTTACACTGTCACTCCACACATTGACCAGAGGAAATCCTCCTGCTGATGTTTACACTGCGTTCTTTCTGATTGCTGTCATAATAATGTTCCTGACTCAACTGTTTCATGTTCAATTCTTGAGGCCAAATTTGGTTGAACACAATTCAATCGTGTTCTGAATCTCCTCTTCATCAAGAGTTCTGCTGGAGTTTGTCCAATTGTAGTGTGCGGAGTGGTTCTGTACTTCAGCAAGAAATTTGCCAAACGTTGCTTCTTGCTGAGTCCCGAACAACCCTGCAACACTTGCTTTTTGAGAGCTTCTTTCACTATTCTGACTGACCTTTCGGCTGCTCCGTTTGAAGCTGAATAATATGGTGGAACGAGAATGTGTTTGATACCGTTCCATTTCATGAATTCTTGGAATAGAGCAGAACGGAACTGAGGGCAATTGTCAGAAACAAGCTCTTCAGGTAAGCAATGACATGCAAAGATAGACCTCAACTCATCTATGGTATGTTCAGTTGTAGTATTTGAACCCGTGTGTTTCACTTCAATCCACTTTGAGTGACTATCTACAAGTACCAGGAAATAATCATTTGCTTTCTCACAGAAGTCTACATGTACTCTCTGAAAAGGTCTACTTGGCCATGACCATGTTTGTAGTGGCGTTTTGGGTGGCTTGTTTATACAATTTTGGCAAATGCTGCATTTGCTGACAAGTGATTCAAGAATACTGTCCAATCCAGGCTAGTAAACAAAGCTTCTTGCAATTGATTTCATACTGACGATCCCTGGATGTTCAGTATGAAGTTCGGCCAGAATTCTATCTCTCAAAGAAATAGGTACCACCACTCTGTTTCCTCACTTGCTACAACCTTGCTCACAAGACAATTCAGTTCAAAAGATATGGAATGGTTTCAATTCTGTGTCCATACACTGATCAGTCCATCCATTCAAGGTATTTTCATACACTCTTTTCAGTACTGAGTCCTTTTGAGTCTCATGTTTAATCTCGGTTGCATTCACGGGAACGTCTTTGTCAATTGCATCTTCACTCCCAACACACGAGTCCTCATGTAGCAACCTGGATAAGGTATCTGCGATTGCGTTTTGCTTTGAAGTGTGATATTCAATCGTGTAGTCATATTGTGACAACACCGCCCAATGCTGCATTCTTGATGCGGCCATTGCAGGGATGGCAGATTTGGGCCCCAATATTGCTAGGAGTGGTTGTGATCGGACATCAGGGTAAACTTTCTGCTGATCAGGAACTGTTGGAATTTATTGATTCCAAACACTATGACGAGTGCTTCCTTTTCAATTTGCCTGTAGTTTCTTTCGTTCTTTGTGAGGGTTTATGATGCGAACGCGACTGATTTCTCTTAGCCGTCATCCATTACGTGGCTTATTATAGCTCTCACGCCATACTGGAAGCATCACACGCTAACTTAAGCTCATGCTCTGTGTCATAGTGCACAAGTAGAGCATCGCAAGAGAGACTTCTCTTACAAGCATCGTAAGCTTCCTGTTTTCATCCACTTCCACTGGACATCCTTCTTGAGAAGCTCGTGCAATGGACCTAACATGGTCACTAACTCAGGTAAGAAACGTGCGTAGTACCAGACCATTCCAAGGAAAGATCTTAACTCAGACACGTTCTGTGGCTTTGGAGCATTGATGACAACATCAACCTTTTCCCTCACTGGCTGCAAGCCATTTGCATCAACTTTCAGACCAAGATACACAACCTCGGGCTGCACAAAAGCAAATTTGCTCCTTTTAAATTTGACATTGTGGGTATTCAATCTTTGAAGCACTATATCTAACAATTCTAGATTGTCTTCCTCACTGCTTGTTACGATCAGCACATCGCCTTGATTGCATAAGCAATTTGGAACTCCTTGCAAAATCTTATCCATCGTGGCCTGGAAGATTTTGGGGGAGGTCTTTACATTATACGGCAGCTTGGCGTATGAGTACAGTCCCCCTTGTGTGTGTTGATGGTGAGATACTATTGACTCTCTGTCAACATTCAGCTGAGTGTAAGCGTGCGACAGGTCAAGCTTGGAGAAAACCTTTCACCCAGAGAGTGCTGCATACAAATCTTGCGATGTAGGTAATGGGTACTGCTCATCGTCAACTGCTTGGTTGATAGTAACTTTGTAGTCACCGCACAAGCGTACAGTTTTGTCTGCTTTGGGCACTACCACAATCAAGGTAGCCCATTGACTTTTGTCAGTTTTTACTAGCACTCTGTTCTCTCTGAGCTTCGCTAGCTCTTCCTCCACCTGACTTTTCTTACAATAGACAGGCTTCACGTTGGTCTTGATGCAGATATGCGCATCATAACCAGTGATGCCCTCCTAACTGTCTGTGAATATGCTTTCGTACTAGTTCAGCATTGTGTCGAATTGCTTCTTTGACTGAAGATGTTTTTCCAGTCTAGTTTTAACTTTCTCAACCAGTCTTTGCCCATGAGGGTTGGCCTGTTGTTGTAGCTCGCTACAATAATAGGCAGCTTTACTGACTGGCCATTACGTTGAACTATACATTTCATTTGTCCACATGTCTCTAGGATTTCTCCGGAGTAGGTTTTTAACTCTACGATACTCTTTGTAAGTGCAGCGAAGATTCACCAGACTGATACGTGGGATGACAGGAATGACGTATGAAGAGAGATCGAGTCGATTAGGCTTATATTCGCTAGAGTTTAGAAGAATGAGAGCGGATCGCATTGAAACTTATAAAATTCTAACAGGACTAGACAGACTAGATGCAGGAAGGATGTTCCCGATGGCGGGGGAGTCCAGAACCAGGGGTCACAGTCTAAGGATAAGGGGTAAGCCATTTAGGACAGAGATGAGGAGGAATTTCTTCACCCAGAGAGTGGTGAACCTGTGGAGTTCTCTACCACAGAAGGCAGTTGAGGCCAATTCATTAAATATATTCAAGAAGGAGTTAGATATATTTCTTAAGGCTAAAGGGATCAAGGGATATGGGGAGAAAGGAGGGACAGGGTACTGAATTTGGATGATCAGCCATGATCTCATTAAATGGCGGAACAGGCTCGAGGGGCCGAATGGCCTACTCCTGCTCCTATCTTCTATGTTTCTAATATTTCTATGACACACAGTGACCAGAGGAAAGCCTGCTGCTGGTTACAGTCACTTCACAGTGACCAGAGAAAATCTAGTCGCTGGTATTTACAATGTCACTGGAGAAAGCGACTGAAGGAAATCTTCCCCCAGCAGATTCACAGATAGTATGAAGCATGGCTGGGTTTTTATATTAGTGAAGGTGTCAGGTTCACTGATTGTAAGTAGCTGGTGTTGGGACTCAGTAAATCAAGACAGATGTGCATTTATAGAGCCACTTTCACCATCTCAAGACATCCCAAAGTGCTTCACAGCCAATGAAGTACAGTCACTGTTTTACAGTGGGAAACGGCAACCAGTTTGGCACAGCAAGATCCCCCATACAGTAATGAAATAATGACCAGATAATGTTTTAGTGTTGTTGGTTGAGGGATAAATATTGGCCAGGACACCGGGGAGAACTGCCCTGCTAGTCTTAGAATATTGCCCAGGGATCTTTTATATCCACCTGAGAGGGCAGACGGGGCCTCGGTTTAATGTTTCATCCGCAAGGCGGCACCTCCAACAGTGCAGCACTCCCTCAGTACTGCACTGGAGTCTCTGGAGTGGGACTTGAACCCTCAATTTTCCGATTCGGAGACATGACTGCTACCAGCTGAGCCACAGTTGACACTGACTCAGTGGGTGAGATAGTTCCACCAGGCCTGTTTTTTAAATTGCCACTGAATTTAAGGTTTACCCAGTATTACACTGGCTGTTTTAAATTTTGTAATAGTTTTACAGTGTGAAGTAGAATTCCCACTCCCAGGCCAGTCTGATTGGCTAGGAAGTGTGATTGACATGTTAAGTGTAGGTTGGTTGTAAATATAGTGTAGCAGTTGATTGGCTGCTAGTGATGTCAGTCACAAAGAGTATACCCAGCGTTCCTGTAATTTTCTCCTCCTCCGTTCTGCGGCCTGTGCAGTATCTGACAGCATCTGCAAACAAAGTGAGAAGGGTGTAGACTGTGAGGGAAAGAACTGGGTTTGTACTGACTTTATACAGTAAAATACTCATTAATGTGCAGAGCAGTCTGATTATGCAAGTGAGGAAATTAGTAAAAATGCCCTTTGTGCTGTGTGAGAGGATCCAGCTGAGAGGCCTGTTTACTCCCTGCTTTGTGCTGAACTGTTTGGCTGGGACTGAGTGTTGGATATTGAATGTGTTTATTGGAAGCTGGGATTTGGACACAGCATTTCCCTCCTGATTTACAGGCTGAGTTTTTGTTGAGGGGTCATTGCTGAAAATGAGACGGTGAGGTGTGATTATCTGGGAGGTGCAGAGTGTCTGAGGATTCTTACAGATTTCCTGCCTGTGATGAGAATCCATTTTCAGTGAGAGACGTCTGTCTGTGAGGAGTCCTGCTGTACAGGGAAGTCTGATGCTGTCTAGTTTCTTGTAAATAAATTTGTGTAAGTACCAGGGCAAGCCTGATATAGTTGTAAGATTAAGATTGGTATTGGCTCCTTTAATTTTGCCATGGCACATGCAGGGTTAAAATGAGCTTCACTCCCAGGAAAACTATATTGAACCAAAAATATAAATGGCTGGTAATGCAGCAGGTCAGTCAGCATCTATCAAGCGAACAGCCATATTTTTTGTGTATGATTGGCAACGTTTGCAGAATTTTTTATTAACTTGTTACAAAGTTTGTCCAGGGGAGGGGCAGTTTGTTCAATGCTGTGTGAGTTGTTCAAATGTGTTTGATTGCTAGCCCTTTTTGAATGAGCAGTTATTTAAGCCCGGATTGTAACTCCCAGCAGGAGTCTTGCAGGCGGGGGGCTGAGGTGAACTGAAGTGAGGCCTGGGGATTCTTACAGATTTCCTGCCTGTGATGAGAATCCATTTTCAGTGAGAGACATCTCTCTGTGAGGAGTCCTGCTGTACAAGGGAGGCTGATGCAGTCTAGTTTCTTATAATCTAAAGAGTGTTTAAGAACCAGGGCAAGCCTGGGCCTAGTCTTCTGACATTGATTTTAGCTTGGGATTGGTCTCTTTACCAGTTAACACCAGCTTCACTCCAAGGAGACTGTGACAGCCTAGCTTGGTATGTTGAATAAACAGAAAAACTGGAAGCAGCTGTGGAAAGAACCAACATTTGATGTTTCAGTTTTTCATTTAAGATTTGCAGAATTTTACTTTTGATTAACTTGTTGGGGTAGAAATTTGACTTGGAAGGTAGTGCAAAACAGGCGGTATCGCCTGTTCTACCCCCCGCCCGATATTCAATTGCATTGACTGCAATTTCTACCCCAAGTTATGCCGTTGATTTTTTTTAACCCAAGGAATGTGTGTTTGGTTAGTAGCCTTTTTAAAAAATTGAGCAGCCAGTTACTTAAATTCTACTTGTTCCTTCTCTGAGCCTGTCTTTTTCTTCAAATCAGAGACTGTGCCAGTAGTCTTTGAAGAGAGTTTGAGCGACCTTAGAGCATTCGTCAGGCCAGATAGCTTCCATAAATAGTGAGAAAAATAAAAGGACCACTCTGTAAGGAAATTATTGATCTTTCATTTTAGCACAGGATAAGGGAACTATTCATTATTTTTACTATACAATTGATATAGTTTACTTATTCTGTTACTGTTTAATAAATTTACTTAGCAGTTAAAACCTGAAACCAAGTCCAGTGTACTGTTATTCTGCCAACATAACAATGAAGAGTAGGAAGGTTCTGTGAAGGCACAGGATAGGACTAGACGCTAAAATAATCTGACAAATGTTCTGTTCATTAATACAAAGGCAAAATACTGTGGATACTGGAAATCTGAAATAAAAGCAGAAAATGTTGGAAATACTCAGCAGGTCAGGCAACACCTGTGGAGAGAGAAACAGTGTTAACGTTTCAGGTCAATGACCTGACAAATTGTCATCGAGCTGAAACGTTAAATCTCGCTCCCCCCCCCACCACACCCCCCACACCCCATCCCCACCCCCCCCACCCCACCCCACCCCCCCCCCACCACCCCCACCCCCACACCACCCACACCACCCCACCCCCACATGGGTGGACTTCCTCTGAAAGGTGCTAACTGCTCCAGGAGTGCACAATAAGTATGTAATGAAGGTGCACCATGGAAATA
The DNA here is from genome assembly GCF_052327205.1 of Somniosus microcephalus. NCBI lineage: Eukaryota > Metazoa > Chordata > Chondrichthyes > Squaliformes > Somniosidae > Somniosus > Somniosus microcephalus. The sequence goes on along the minus strand of NW_028225179.1, from coordinate 85,012,525 downwards.
GGGACTGGTTCTCAGTGTAGTTACACTGATAGATGGAAGTACAATTCCAATACTATTTTGCTGCTAAAACCATCTCTGAGCAAAATCTAGCCCAAGGTGTTTCAAAATCTACAATAAGTTATATGTACCTGAATGCTCGAAGCATTAGAAATAACAGGGTAGAACTAGAGGTTGTTATGGCAGTTGGGAACTACAATGTTGCAGGAATATCAGAAACATGGCTAAACCCAAGGATGGAAATGAGTATAACATTCAGGGAGGCTTCAAACAATCAAATAGAAAACTGGGAAAACACAAGCGCTCTAGACTCAGAGTTCGTAAATGTACTGCAGAGCTGCGTTGTTACCCTGGCTGTCGAGGAAGCCACAAGAGGCAGAGTTCATCTTAACTTGGTACTTGGAAATAACCCAGATACCATACAGGAAATGGAAGTCATAGTGCTTTGGAGGACAGCGATCACAGAATAATCAAGTTTAACATGATTTGAGATTCATTGATACCAAAAACTGAGAGCCAAGCATGTAACTTTAAACGGGTTAAATTCTTGGAAAGGAGGGAACAACTAAAGCAAATGGAGTGGAAGAGAATGTCCAGCAGCACTTAAGTTGAGGACAAGTATCACATTTGTAAAGGAATAAAGACGGGCATGCAGTATAAATACTTGGTTTAGACCAAACAAATGGGATCTTAAATGGATTAATAAACAAATTAAAAGTGAAATAAGGAAAAAAATTGATTTATACAAATCCAACAGGGATAAGAGAAAGGGGAGGGGAGTTCCCCTGGGATGAATATAGAAACATGAGAAACAAACTAAAATGATGATCAGAGGAACAGAGATCTAGAAAAAGGCACAGCTGCAGAGGAAAATATAACAGTAAAATATTCTTTGCCTTCTTACTGTTGTAGAGTTGAGTCAAAAAGAGTTTAGAGGTGCCATCTTTTGGATAAGACGTTAAATCCAGTCAGTAGTGGGAACTACAATGTTGCAGGAATATCAGAAACATGGCTAAACCCAGAGGATGGAAATGAGTATAACATTCAGGGAGGCTTCAAACAATCAAATAGAAAACGCAAGTGGAAGTAAAACAAGATTCCATGGCACTATTTGAAGAGGAGCAGGGGAGTTTTCCCTGGTGGTCTGGCCAATATTTATCCCTCAATCAACATCTAAAAACAGATAATCTGGTCATTATCACATTGCTGTTCGTGGGAGCTTGTTGTGTGCAAATTGGCTGCCGCATTTCCGACATTACAACAGTGACTACATTGTAGTTCATTGGCTGTGAAGCGCTTTGAGACATACCGAGGTCGTGAAAGGTGCTATATAAATGCAAGTTCGTTCTTTTAAACTAATAAATACCCAGTGATAGATGCTATTTATCTTATAGATAGAAACAAAAGAGGAGTTTTGTGAGGCATTGACAATGATTATGATGGAATTACTGAAAACTGGAGAGATACCAGTAGATTGGAAACAGGCTAAGGGTGATGCCCTTATTCAATAATGTGATTAAATCAGTCACAATCAACTACAGACCTATTAGTCTTACTTCAATTCCATGTAAAAGAATGGAATCAATGATCAGGATTAAACTTGATCATTATACCTATCATAATAGTCTTGTCAACAGCAGCCAGCATAGCTTCAGAAGGGGAAAGTTCCAGCCTGAGCTACCTCCTGGACTCCTTTGATAAAGTGACAACCCAAGTGTATTATGGAAAATGCAATGGCATAGGCACCTTGTGGGTGATGCGACTCAGGAGACCCGATATGGCTAAAGAAGACACTATCATTCAATGACTTCATTCTAAGCCATAGAGTGTTCCTGGGAACAGCAAACTATTACTGGAGCTTCATTCTAAATTGTAGCCATATAGCTGCACCCTAAACAAATCTAGCCTGAAAACATGTCCAAACCAGATGATCTGGTTAGTAAGCTGCGAGGATGGCTTTAATAGGCTCTGTGCAGATCTTGCCCCAGCCAGTGCTGATTGCTCTCGAGAGTTCATCACCCACACTGAAATGTTTGACGAGCGTAGGCCATGCTGAGTCAGTGAATAATCAAGAGCAGGAGCATCCTGTTGTTCAACTGAGCCATAAGCTGTTACCATGTAAATTGTGATACCTAGTGATTGGGAAGGAATGTATTGGTGTGGTGTGGGCATTGCAGAGATTGCAGCTGTATCTTTGCATGCATTTCTCAGTACAGTATATTCAGATCACAGTCCACTAATTGGTTAAATGGATCTTTGTTAAATTTGGCAAGGGACAAATCCGCTGGTTTGTTATGATGAAGCATTGCATTGCAGGTGACTGACTAGCACAGTGATCATCACAAAACTCCAGCAAATGGGAATACAATAGTGAGGCATGACTTGACAAAAGCCTTCCCAAGAACCTCGTCAAAAGGGGAGAAATAATGTGACAAAATCCATGATATTGTTATTCTATAGGGATAAGTAGAGACAGAATTAGCTGTGTATGGAAATGTATCAATATTAATTTAAAGGCAATGGGGATTAAATTGGATATCCCCCAAAAATGGACACGGGGATCGTGATGCGCGATTAACCTGCGCTTGTTCAGTGTAATGTAGGCAGCATGCCAACTTTGTGCCGTCTGCTCATTATAGTGATTTCTGGGTGCAGCCAGTGCTAACCCACTGTTCATTGGCTGCACACATAAGCAGGGAGCACAATAACATTAATAACTTGCACTACTTAAAGCTGGCCTGCACTAATTAAAGCTAGCCTGCAACACTTAATGGGGAGGTGCATTGTGGCTGGAGCAGATGCTGGGAGTGGTTCTGCAAATGAATCTGACCTGGGAAAGAGTGAAGAATGGCTGACCATTGAAGAGAGCGGGCACCCAGGTTTTTGGACGCTGCATTGGAGGTCTTGGTGGTGGAGGAGGTGGAAAGGAGGAGAGATGTCCCATATTCTAAGGGGGGCAGGAGACCCTCCAGAGACATGATGAGAAGGCAGTGGGAACAGATAGCCGCAGAGGTCAATGCCAGGAGTTTAGATCCAAGGACCTGGATGGAGTGCCTCGAAGTTCAGTGACCTCACTCGAGTGGTCAAGGTCAATAAATGCATTTTAAAATGCCGTATCCTACCAACTGCACCACGAGCCTCAGCCACTGCTCAATTCACCACACCCCCATCACTCACCTACCAACAATCTCTATCAATGAGGACTTGTACCTAACATTCATAGTAGTCACACCCACATCTCACAGCTTGCACAAACTGCCAGCTATTCAACCATGACAGCCTCATCACCCAAACAGATTGCATGACACTCACTGACACGCTTCCCCTCTCTTGCAGGAGAAGGTGGCACACAACCAGAGGCAGTAGGAACTAACTGGAGGAGGAGAGGCATGCCTGCATGTTCTAACCCACATGGAGGTGCTGACCATTATGGGAGGGGCCATTTCTGAGGCCTTGGCCACCAATGGGGCTGAATCCATTGAAAATGACGGTATCCTCATACCTAATCCTCCTTCTCGCATCCCACTTCCCCCCTCAGCCCACAATCCCTTCTGACTTACAAGCTACAGAGGGTGTAAGCATGCACTTCTTTCTCCTCTCCCTCACCACAACCCATCCCTTGTCCCTTTTTCATGTCAGATACCCAAGAACTGCAACCTGCCCAGGCACTGGTGGAAAGCAGAAAGACAATGATGATGAAGACACACTGTCATTTAATTTCACATTCGCAGCCACCAGCTCAGATACTGACACTGCGCGTATCTTTAGAGAATAGCATAGAGGCAGGATCTGCACGTGGTGAGACACTGGGCACAAGTGTGCTGCAGCAAGGGCTGGGGCAAGGATAGCGCAGGGGCCAGCTCGCCAGAAGGTGAGATCGCACACGACTGCAGAGGACTCAAATGATGACTTCCATGGGCCAGGCTACAGAAAAAGGCTGATGGGGGTACACACCAAAATGCTTGGTGCACTGGAAAGCCTGCGTTCAATGTCAAGGAGCATAGAGGAGTCCAGCACCAACTTGGCGAAGGGCTTTGCGCACAGCTTGGAGACCATGCTTTCCAACATGGAACGGGTGGCCATCTGTGGAGCCAACTATTATGCAGCATCTGATGGCTGATGTCTCAGCTTCCATTGCAGCACAAGCAGCATCCACCCAATGTCGAGTACTGCAGTGGAAGCTCAGACTGCTGTCATGCAACCTCAGCTTGCTGCCATGGAAGTTTAGACTGCTGCCATCATGGCTCTGGGTACCAGTGTGCAAAGGGGCTTCCAGGGTGTGTCAGCACTCCTGCAATCTGTTCTCCAACAGATCTGCTCCCTAATGACCCTCTGCGGATATGGCCTCCTGCTGACAGCCCTTCTTCCCCCTCCTCCTCCCTCTTCTAGCAGCTTTTCCTGCTCTGCGTGGCCTCTGCTCATTCTCCCAGTCATGCTCAATGCCAAGAGGAAGCCCTACTCGGCCACCCATGTCTGGAAGCAACTGGTCTGTGCACAAGCCTTTAAGTCACCAAAAAAGTACTTCAGCACCAGCCAGACCACTTCCTGTAGATGACTGAAACTTTTAACAAGTATGCAAAAGCACCAAAACGCGTAGAATTGCAGCAGCAGCCAAAAGAAATCATGCGGCAACTAACCTGTAAGTAGTTGATGAACCCTTTAAATATCGCTGATGCGGGGGTCCTTAACGCCATTGACCACTTGTTCAACTGTGGGAGGTTAAGAGTTCCAAAATGGCAGCACTGGCGTCAAATCAGCGATGCACGCTGATTGACGTAATGATCAGCCTGCTCTGCACACCTTCGGCGGATGTTGGGCGCGCGTGCGCTAACCCCTTTACCAATATGGCATTTTGCGTCAGAAGGGTGTGCGTGCGTCGCAGACACCATTTTGGAACCATAAAGGGCCTCGTAGCACTCAAAAAAAGGATGCTACTGAGCCCAATTTCGCCCCCAGAGGGTGGTAAGAGCTAAGGTGGCCTGCAGCGTATCTAGTTTCCACGAGATGGTATTTGTCTTTGTGGTAAACCACTGTCATACCTGTCTGTGTCTGTATGTGTATTCCACTAGGTACAGGTCTGGACATGCCTCGGCTGACTCCTCCCACTATTCCAGGTATATAAGTGACTACCTCCCAGTCCCTTAGTATTCTGGACGGGTCGACCACTCGAGACAAGACCTTCATTCTTTAGTTAATAAAAGCCTGATTGTTACTCGCTCAACTTCAGTCTTTTGAGTAATTGATGGCGCATCAGTCTTTAAACTATAAATAGTTTTATTATGATAACTGAGACAGGAAGACATCCCTTAGAAGGTGTGAAGTGTGACAAAAAATAAGCTTTTTGACTCGAGTTTTAGGTTGGTACAGGTGCACTATCCCTTATCCGAAACCCTTGGGGCCAGCCAGATGTGTTTCAGAATTCGGAATTTTTCGGATTTCAGAACGGATAATAATGCTTATAAATGGACAAGAGGTAGCCGCCGGGTTTACCCTACAGCTACACCACTAGTGATGGATGCAAACCTGGCTAGGTAACCAGATTACTATAAAGAAATAGTTAACAGCAATGTTTCCTCAAAGTTGCACACGGCCACGCAGTAACCTGCAAACTCCCGTGCAAGCTGCTCAAACTTCTACACTGGAAATACCGAGAGACGCTCCACAAAAAAACTTTCGGTTTTCAGAGCTTTGCGAATTTCGGAATTGCGGATAAGGGATAGTTGACCTGTACTGGTTTTCATTCAGTCATAGTACATCAGGAGTTAAAAACCAGAATTATGCACCACCTTAACGCAGTACAGGAAACTTTGGTTTATCCGGAGGTTGTATGTCCGGAAACCTCGATCTAACGGCAGAAATCAGCAGCCGTTTTGTTAGGTTATTTTTCTTCCCCTAGCATTTTTCTTCCCCTGGCATTTTTTTAAACAGTCAGGCTCTGGAAAGCGTCTCTGTAGCTTAGCAACAGCTACAGAGAGGCTTCCAAGGTACGGGCCGACTGTTTACAAGCTGTTGCTAAGCAACAGTGTTTGTTGTCAGATACGGCGATGAAAACCTCCGTATCCTTCAACATTAGCGCTGGTCTATCCGGAAGTTTTGATAGATCGGCAGCAGCTCGGTCCCGTCGGTGCCGGATATCGCGAAGTTTCCTGTACTGTATTGCAATGTATTATTCAGTTGGTCTCTGAGCAGCTATCCTGAGGGAGGATCCAAGTTGATCAATTTAGGCACAAACAGGTTGTGTTATTTATGTGTCTGATTGGTAGCTCCTTTTTGAATTGAACAAATACTTACTTAAATTCATAAACGCTTGTTTGGGGGGAGCTTATTCGTCTGTAGTTTTCAAATCTTTAAGTTTGATGTACAGAACCTGGAACATCTGAAGAGAATTAAATAAGTGAGACAACTTCTGTAATTGGTGAGAAAAGGATTACAGAAGCAATAGATAAAAAAAGAAATCAAGCTACAAATTGTAGCAGTAGAAATGTGAACTACTGTTTCTTTCTACAGTAAGAGGAATTGGCAGAGTTAGATAACTATGTAAAATATTGTTATGGTCCTGCTATTTATTTGCTTGTTCATTTATTTTGTTCAATAATTTCCTGTGACACTTACAGCCTGAATGAAATAAGGTCTCATGCAGAGTTATGCTCCCACTTGTCAAAATCAAGGAGGATGTTGTGGAAGCATGGGCTGCAACCTTATCTAAAGCAATACAAATAACGATGATTATTATCTGCATATACCTGGATATCAGGACAGAGGAAGATGCTCTCAAGGACATAGCGAGCTAGGGCTCACCTATGAGAGTAGTCTTAAAATAGAGGAGTCAAAAATATCTATTCAGATATATATAAAAGGAACAAAAAACTGACAGCAACTTATTTTCCTGATTTGCAAAATGGCTCATTGTCCACTTGCATTCTTAGAGAGCTCAAAAACAGCCTACCTCCCTTCCCACAGTGGCACCACTACTTAATTTAGACTCCATTCCAACACTAATTTTAGAGCATGTAAATAACTGCACTTTATACACTAATCGAGGCTATCTTGCCCTGTTATTTTCAGTAAGCTGCATTTTGTGATGACTCAGTCTGGGAGCTAAAGAGGTACATGAAGAGGGAGAGAGGAAAAAGTAATGGCATCCAGATGCAGGGTGAAGAAGGACAAGGACTAAGGGAGCGCTGCCTGGTGTGGTACTGAATTATATTGAACAGATTCAGTTTCTCTCCATAACCTCTGCTGAGATAGTTGATCCAGTCAGGTTGGGCACTTCCACGGATCTCAGGGCTCCTGGCCGGGGAGTGGGGGGGGTGGGGGGTGGAACATAGGAACAGGAGCAGGCCATTCAGCCCTTCGAGCCTGTTCCGCCATTCAATGAGATCATGGCTGATCTGTAACCTAACTCCATATACCTGCCTTTGCCCCATACCCCTTAATACCTTTGGTTAACAGAAATCTATCAATCTCCGATTTTAAATTAACAATTGACCTAGTATCATCTGCAGTTAGTGACAAAGAGTTCCAAACTTCTACCACTCTTTGCGTGTAGAAGTGTTTCCTAAAATCACTCCTGAAAGGCCTGGATCTAATTTTAAGCTATGTCCCCTAGTCCTAGATTCCCCAACCAGCAGAAATAGTTGCTCATTATCTACTCTATCAGTTCCCCTTAATACCTTGAAAACTTTGATCACATCACCCCTTAATCTTCAACCCTAGTTTGTAGAATCTCTCCTTGTACTGTAATTGAATCCTTGGAGTCCAGGTATCGTTCTAGTAAATCAAGGCTGCACTCCCTCCAAGGCCAGTATATACTTCCTGAGGTGTGGTGCCCAGAACTGAACACAGTGCTCCAGGTGTGGTCTAACCAGGGCTTTGTACAGCTGAAGCATGACTTCTTAAACCCCTTGTATTCTAATCCTCTAGAATAAAGGCTAGCATTCCATTAGCCTTTTTGATTATTTTTTGTATCTGTCCATTACATTTTAATGACCTATGTACAGGGACTCTTAAATCTTTTTGGACCTCTACTGCTTCTAACTGTTCACCATTTAGAAAGTACTCTGATCTATCCTTTTTTAGGTCCAATGTGGATGACCTCACATTTGCCTACATTGAAATCCATTTGCCACAGTTTTGCCCATTCACTTAATCTATTAATACCTCTTTGTAAAGTTATGCTTCCATCAACACTGCTTACAATGTTTTATCTTTGTATCATCAGCAAACCTGGATATGTGGCTCTCTATCCTGTCATCGAAGTCGTTAATAAACACAGTGACTAATTGAGGCCCCAATGACTAATTGAGGCCCCAACACAGATCCCTAGGGGACGCCATGAGTCACATCCTGCCAATTAGAGGACCTGCCCATTATCCCTACTCTCTTTCCCCTGCCTCTCAGCCAAACTTCTAACCAGGTCAATAATTTGCCCTCAATTTCATGAGCTACAACTTCAGCTAACAGTCTCTTATGAGGGGCTTTATTGACTGCCTTCTGGAAGTCCATATAAATAACATCAATGGACATTCCCCTGTCCACTACTTTAGTCACCTCTTCAAAAAATTATATCAGGTTCGTCAGGCATGGCCTGGCTTTCACAAATCAATGCTGGCTTTCTCTGATCAGCTGAAAATGTTAAAGGTGTTCAGCCATCCTATCCTTAATTATAGACTCTAGTAATGTCCTGTCAACAGATGTTAGGCTAACTGGTCTATAATTCCTTGGTTTCCCCCTCTCGCCTTTCTTAAATAGCGAAGTGGCATGTGCAATTTTCCAATCTAAAGGTTCCTGAATCGAGAGAACTTTGGAAGATCATAGTTAGGTCATTGGCAATGTTCTCACCAATTCCTTTAAACCCGGGGATGAAAACCATCTTGTCTTGGGAATTTGTCACTCTTTAGTGGCATTATTCTCTTCATTACTGTTAATTTGCTTACGTTAATTATGGTGAGTCCCTGTCCGTAATTCAAAATTAGCTTCCTTGGGGTGTCCAGCATACCATCCTCTTCCCCTACTGTAAAAAATGATGCAATGTAATTATTTGACATGTCTGCCATTTCTTTATTTTCCTTTATAATATCACCATTACCAGTTTTTAAGGGGCCCACACTGCTCTTAACCACCCTCTTTTTTCTAATATAAGTTTTTTGTGTTGATTTTGATAATCCTTGCAAGTTTCTTTTCATACTCCTTTTTGTAGCTCTTACGATCTGCTCTGTCACCCTTTGCTGTTCTTTTAACTCTCCCATTCACCAGGATCTGTTATATTTTTTGCATTCTTGAATGCTTTTTCTTTTAGTTTTATGTTGCCCCTTACCTCTTTGGTTGTTTTTTGGCAAGTACAGCTCTTGTCCCTTCGGGGTATAAACTGGTTCTGTATCACGTGAAATTCTTTTTTGAACAACCCCCACTGATCCTCTGACATTTTACCCATTAATAGATTTTCCCACTTTACTGTGGACCGCCTCTGTCTCATCCTGTTGAATTCGGCCTTACCTAAATCTAGAACCTTAGCTGTTTCGCGTTTCTCCCTTTCACACACAACATTAAACTCAGTCATATTATGGTCGCTATTAGATAAATGTTCACGCACCATTAGGCTGTTAACTAGATCTGGCTCATTACTCAGTTTTAAATCTAATATGGCCTGCCCCCTTGTTGGTTAGAGGACATATTGTTGTAGAAAACTGTCCTGAACACACTCAAGAAATTCTCTACCTTTCTGACATGAGCTTGTCTGCTTATTCCAATCTACATGGAAGATAAAATCCCCCATTAAAACCACACTGCCTTTACTACATGCTTGTCTGATCTCTGCATTAATACATTCTGACGCTTCATAGCTGCAACTAGGGAGCCTGTACACAACTCCACTACAGTCTTAAATCCTTTTCTATTTCTTAATTCTACCTATAAAGTCTCCACTACCTGCTTACCTCTCGTTATATCCTCTCTTATCATAGAAGTAATTTCATCCTTAATCACTAATGCTACTCCTCCCCCCTCTACCATTTTCCCTATCCTTCCTATAGATCTTATAACCTGGTATATTCAGTTCCCAGTCCTGACCATGTGCCTACCATATCATACCCTCTAAGTTGAATTTGCTCCAGCAATACATTCAATTTGTTTCTTATACCCTGTGTGTTTGTATAAAGAACGCTTATTTGGGCCACACACCCTAATCTGTCCTTCTGCTCTAATGTTGTTTTTCTCACACATTTCATATTTCTCACACCCGATTTAATGACTTTATATTTTTTATTTTTCCCTTTGCCTGTAGTACCTGCTGCACAATTTCTGACTAGTACTCTACTCTTCCTTTTTATTTGTTTTAGAATTATTTTTCCACGTGAGCCCTCGGGACGGGGTGGGGGTGGGGGCAAGAATTAGCCAGAACATCTGCTTCTGATTACAATCCGGTGATCCCCACTGGAAAGAGTGGGTGTCGAGTGAGGGCAACATAAACTTGGCTCTGATGGCCACACACAGTTGTCCACAATCTATTGACACTCAGTGTGGAGCTGTCTCCAGGAGTCACCACCTTCAGCAGAGAGGGAAGAGAATTGGAGAAAAAACATGATTTTTCTTTTATTGTCTTACAGAAGGATCATACTGTATTAAACCATATCCTGCACAGAAAACAGGGAAGATAGACACCAGAGGTACATCCAGGTCATCACCCAAGGAATGGCTGCACAGTACAGCTATCTTCTGCAAATCCATTCAATCCAGAGAACTTCAATACATTGTCAGAACTAAAACTGATTAAGTGTCAAGCATCCCTTCAAAACCAATGTTCCAAAAGCCGCGGCGGTTTGAGGTTGTTTGCACCAGAAGGTGAAGAAACCTTAAAAAGTACAGGGCTAGTAACAAATTGCCCAAGCAGTGACTTTCACACAATTGGTAAAGCTCCTGAAGTACTGGCACATCCATAGAGGTGAGAAGCCATTCAGGTGTGTGAGAAAGGCTTCGGTCATTCAATTCTCGTGAACACTGGCACATCAAAACAGATGAAAGGCTGTTAAGCAGTGAGGGGTGTGAGAAGAGATTTGCACGTTGTCAGACTTCCTGATACACAGGTGCATGTACACAGGCAAGAAGGAATCCAGATGTGAGGATTTTAACAAAGTCTCAGTGCGGTGGTCACGTCTGTTGCAAAATAAGGGCAGCTACATGGGCGAGAAACCATACAAGTGTGATGTGTGTGGCTGGGCCTTTTCACAGGCATCGATCCTCGTGGAACATCTGCGCATTCACACAGGGGAGAAGCCGTTCAAGTGTGAAGTGTGTGAGAAGTCCTTTGCACAAGCATCGACCCTCCTGCAACACTGGCGTATACATACGGGTGAGAAACCATTTAAGTGCAAGATTTGTGACAAAGCTTTCTTAAAGCAGTCGCAGCTCGTGGAACATCAGCGCACTCACACAGGGGAGAAACCATTCAGGTGTGACGCTTGTGACAAAGCTTTTGTGACATCGTCACGCCTACTGGAACACCAGCAATCTCACACAGGTGAGAAACCATTCAGGTGTGACGCTTGTGACAAAGCTTTTGTGACATCGTCACGCCTACTGGAACACCAGCGAACCCACACAGGTGAGAAACCATTCAGGTGTGAGGCTTGTGACAAAGCTTTCACACTTTTGTCATTACTTCTGAAACATCAGCGCACTCACACAACTGAGAAACCGTTCAAGTGCGAAAGTTGTAGCAAAGCTTTCATTAAGTCCTCGGGCCTCCTGGCACATAAGTGCATTCGGAAAGACGAAAAACCGCTCTGGTGTGCAATTTGCAAAAAAGCTTTCTGCAACTCATCATACCTCCGTGTTCACCAGCGCATCCATACAGGAGAAAGACCATACAAGTGTGAATTTTGCAACAAAAGTTTCATCCAGTCAACAAGTCTCCGACAACACCAGCGTATCCATACAGATGAGAGACCGTTCAGGTGTGCGGTTTGCAACAAAGATTTCTGCAACTCATCATATCTACGGGTACACCAGCGCGGCCATACAGATGAGAGACCGTTCAGGTGTGAGATTTGTGACAAAGATTTCTGCAGCTCAGCATACCTTGTGGTACACCAGCGCATTCACACAGGTGACAAGCCGTTCAGGTGTGAGATTTGTGACAAAGATTTCTGCAGCTCAGCATATCTACGGGTACACCAGCGCATTCACACAGGTGACAAACCGTTCAGGTGTAAGGTTTGTGACAAAGCTTTCTTCAGCTCCTCATACTTTCTGAAACACCAGTGCGTCCCCACATCTGATAAACTATTCAAGTGTGAGTTTTGCAATAAAGGTTTCACACAGTTGTTAGACCTCACTGAACACCAGCGCACCCACACAGGCGACAGACGCTTCCAGTGCAATAGCTGCCAGAACTGCTTCACCTACTCCTCCTCTCTAGAGATACACCAGTGCATCAACACGGAGTAGAAACCCTTCCAGTGCGACATCTGCCAGAACTGATTAACCGATTCCTTCTGTCTCACAAAGCACTGGCACATCCACACAGGCTAGAAGCCAATTCAAGTACTCAACCTGCGCAGAGCTTCAAAGAGTTGTCCCCACCCCCCTACAGAGATAAGCAGCAGTTCCAGTGCAGCCCCTCACAAATTTCAGGAACATCGTCAACCTCTCTTGCTGTCCGTGCATCCACATGGGTGAGAAACGGTGGAGGTGCACCATTTTCAAGACAGCTGTTAAATAGTGTAACTAGTTCATCAACAGAGGCAAGAAGTGCAGAGTCTCCAGAGGCAAGAGTGTCTGTACAGTGAAAAATGCTAATGGCGTCCTTCCCAACATTAATCTAGCACTCTCAATCTATTGCCATGCTTCTCCATTACAAGGAAATGTCCTGTGTATAGACATGAAAGGAAGATGAGAAGGAGCTCGTAAGTTAAGGGAAAGAGAATGAAACACAGGAAAAGACAAATACAGAGAAAAACCCTACAGAAATTGAAATAGAACGGTTGTGAGGAGATGGCTCAGTGGTCTCAATGACCTTTGCTTGTCTCATCCTACAATCCCCAATTGCCCGAGCAGGGTTTACAAGCCTTCAGTAGCTCACTTGTCATGATGGGATAAGAGGATCGTACAGCTTGGAGTAGGGCAAGAGCTGTAAGAGTATGTCCAATGTGACATGTCACCACCCAGCCCACTGCAGATAAAGCTTTGAACCCAGCAGAGACACGTAGGCAGTTCGTGTCATTAAATAGGAGAGATATTACATTAAAGAGGTGCTAACTGTGTGTAAAAACATTCTTGCAGCTCCTACCACCACAGGTTTGGGATTTCTTTTTCCAATGTTGTCCCAAAATTTTCCTACGCACCCGCCATCCCCCCAACTCTGGTTTGGTCCCATGGCTCCAGCACCTTGCCCACTTCTTTGGATTTGTACTTCTTTGTTTTATTTCCAAGTTTCTCACTGGGATATCTTCTCTGCTTTCCTCCCTCTGCCTCTGCACCAAGCGACGAATCATTCTTGGTGATTTCAACCTCCATCTCCACTCTTCTTGCTCTCTCTCCTCTGAGTTCACTGCCCTCCTTTCCTCCCTAAATCTCTCCCTCCATGTAAACTCTCCTACCCATATGCACGGCCACCCCCTTGATCTTGCCATCTCGCGTGACCTAGCTACTCCCATTGTAACTTTCACTGATAAAGCAATCTCTGATCATTGTATCACTCTCCACCCATATTCCCCTTCCCTCCACCCCTCCCAACCCCATTTTTTTCTGTGCCCTGGAAAAAGTCTCCCTCAAGTCACTTTTCACTACACTTTCAAATTCCAACTATCTAGACTTTGGTCCACAATTCATCATGACATTTCTGCATCAACCAATCTGCTAAATCACACCCTCTCCAACACCTTTGATGCCCTTGTCCCCATTAAAACCATTACCCTTTCTCTTACCCTAGTTCAACTCCAGAGACTTGAGCACAGACATCTAGGCTGGCACTCCAGTACAGTACTGAAGGAGTGCTGCACTGTCGGAGGTGTGGTCTTTCAGATGAGACGTTAAACTGAGGCCCTGTCTGCCTTTTCAGGTGGACGTAAAAGATCCGATGGCACTATTTCAAAGAATAGCCGGGGAGTTATCCGCAGTGTCCTGGCCAATATTTATCCCTCAACATCACTAAAAAAAAAAGTATACCTCTCACCTCTGCTCCCTTAAGCCCAAGGGACGCAGATTTGAACATCTTTGGCAGACAACTGGTTTAACTAGCCATCGCCAGATCTGGCTGGACCACATAAAGCATTATCGGGTCCTGCTCTCCATTGCTAAACCTGCTCATTATTCAAAGATCATCCAGGAATGCAAAGATAACCCCCGGCTTCTCTTCACCATAAACCTCTATCCTGTGTCTCCTCCGCCCTCACCTCCAACAAGTGCGAGGAGCTCATGGACTTTTTTGTCACAAAGATCAAAACTATACATTCAGCTGCCTCTGCCGCTCCCTTCCCTTCCCCTAGCCCACTGAATGTTCCCCGCAGCCCTAGCCCTGAACTCACGTCTTTCTCTAGATTCTACCCCATCTTCTATCTTGCTTTCTCTGAGCGCACCTTGACCATGAGACCCACCCTCAATCCTATTCTGAACAAACTGTTGACCACCTAACTTCCCTTCCTGGGCCCCATGTTAGCTGATATTGTTAACAGTTCTCTCTCCTTTGGAACTGTCCCCCTCCCCATCACATCTGCTGTAATCACCCCCTCCTCAAAAAAAACAAAACACCCTTGACCCCTTTGTCCTTGGAAACTATTGCCCCATCCCCAACCTCCCTTTCCTTTCCAAAGTCCTTGAACGTGTTGTCGCCTCCCAAATCCCTGCCCATCTTTCCCGCAATTCCACGTTTGAATCTCTCCAAACAGGTTTCCGGTTCCGTCACATTATCAGAGTCAGGAATGACATTCTATGTGACTGACCGTGGTAAACTATCCCTCCTCATCCTTCTTGACCTATCTGCAGCTTGCGACACAGTTGACCACACCATCCTCCTCCCATGCCTCTCCTCTGTTGTCCAGCTGAGTGGAACTGCCCTTGCTGGGTTCCATTCTTATCTATCGAATCATAGCCAGAGAATCCCATGCAATGGCTTCTGTTCCCACTCATGCACCATTACCTCTGGAGTCCCCCAAGGATCTATTCTTGGCCCCCTTCTATTTTTCATCTACATGCTGCCCCTCAGCGATAATCATCCAAAAACACAACATCAGGTTCTACATGTACGCTGATGACGCTCAGCTCTATCTTACCACCACCTCTCAATCCCCTCCACTGTCTCTGATTTGTTACACTGCTTGTCTGACATCCAGTACTGGATGAGCAGAAATTTCCTCCAACTAAATAATGGGAAGGCTGAAGCCATTGCCTTTGGTCTCCGCCACAAACTCTAATCCCTGGTCACCGTTTCCATCCCCTGGCAACTGTCTGAAGCTGAGCCAGACCGTTCGCAACCTTAGTGTTCACAGAATCCCCGAAACCCCACAGTGCAGACAGAGGCCATTTCGGCCCATCAAGCCTGCACCGGCCCATCAAGCCTGCACCGACACATATCCCACCCGATCCCCGTAACCCCTACACCAACACATATCTCACGCTATCCCCGTAACCCCACGTATTTAATCGCCCTAACACTAAGGGTCAATTTATCATAGCCAATCAACTTAACCCACACATCTTTGGACTGTGGGAGGAAACCGGAGCACCCGGAGGAAACCCACGCAAACACGGGGAGAATGTGCAAACTCCACACAGACAGTCACTCGAGGCCGGATTCGAACCCGGGTCCCTGGCGCTGTGAGGCAACAGTGCTAACCACTATGCCAACGTGCTGCCCTTGTGAAAAGAAATGTAATCACTGAGATCTACAGCGAGTTACTACCTCCACTGCTCACCTGTCTCCTCTTTTTAGCCGTGTAGAGATTCTGGTCAGACAACTAGGCAATATGTGCTACAGGAGGCTGAGCATTCCACAGCAAGAGCTTATAAAATTCCCCATACTCTGAGCAAAAGTTTTGTGGCAGAGAATTCCACAGTTTAACCGCCTGCCATGTAAAAAAAATGGTTGAAATTTACAAGGTTAGCAGCCTCTCTCCTTGAAGCTGATTGGTCCATAGGAACCATCTGATCACCAGATTTCTCTGGCCAGTGTTCATTGTGAATAATGTGGTTATGATGAATGTCAGCTCCGCCCTATCTCATGTCGTTAAGTATTTCCATGTTATACTCGTTCATATGAATTTGTAGCAGGACCACTGCATTGGAATTTTTATGTCGAGCTATGTCTGCTGTTTCCAGAAGATTTTATTTTGTCTTGATGTGAGGGTCTGCGTGAAGGCAGTCTGTGGTAAATGTCTGGAATGGACATTCAGGTTCAGACAGGGCATCTGCTTTCCTTTGCGGTATGTCATCGTTGTTTGACTATTACTTCAGACAATGCTTGCACGCTTGCTACTGTGTGAAAAGACAGAGCCATTGTCTGTAATGACTGACCTAGCAGGGTAGCCACCTGTAAAAATAGTTGTCTCACTCGTAACACCGATGACACAACATGTGTACTTTAATCAAGGAGAAGGATGTTCTTTAAAGAACCCAACCTTTCCTTCAAAGAAAATGAAGGTTCTATATGGGTACAGTCCCAGTTTCTTGAGTTCATTTAGCCCCAACAGTACTTCACTGTAATGGCATGGAGATGAAACTCCTTGGAGCTGTAATACTCATGTTACAATTATCTACAATTCAGTTGGCATTCTGGAAAAGTACACGAAGAACATTGAAATGTTTGTTACTTTGGTTTGAGAAAATGGTTTAAAATGTTAGTGTACTACTGTATTGTTACTTATACCTGCTGATTTATTTACTGCTGTATAAATTTACATCTTGCAATAAATATAATTTTTAGCATTGGCCTAAGTTAATTGGACTGTCATCATGATGTTTCTCAGCCTATGGATACAGCCAAGAACATGTGCTGGGCATCCCACTGGTCTTCCATTGCAAAATAATTCAGCAAACTGCAATTGTTCCTACTGCACCAATGAATAGCCCGTTCTCTCCACTCGAAGTTTATCAGTTTCAGTTGGTAGGAAGTGTGGACCTGCCCTTGGAAAATGCCTTGCTGGCATAAACAGAGAGAGAGTTGGGGAAAGGTAGAATTATGACGGTAGTTAGGGTACCAGCTGCTAACCACATTTCATTGAGTTATATATGGGCTGGATTTTACCAGCCCTGAGGAGGCGGGTTCGGAGGCAGGACTGGTGGGAAAAATTGGGAGCGGGTCCCAACCTGCCTCCGAACCATCTTCCCCGGAGTCGGGTCCCCGACTCGCGCAGGGACCCGTCTCCTAGCGGCGGGAAGGGGATTAGAGCCAATTAACTGCCTGTTAACAGGCTGTTAAGAGACTTCACCATTCTACGCCTGCTGATGCGGGCTTCCCGACGTCGGGGAAACCCCGCCAGGGTCAGCGGGGGTGAGAGGGGTTGAAATGTCAACTGTAGAGGTGAGTAATGGGTGCAAGTGTGGACAGGTAAGTATGAGAGGTGAGTGTAAAGTGGTGGAAAAAGTTTCCTTATCTTTGCTTCTTTCTGTAGGCTTCAACCTTTGAGGATCCAGAGGTGCCTCATCTCAACGGCAGAGATCACAGAATGGCTGCTGCATTCTCAGATGCAGCAGACATCTGCTTTCTGCTGAGGAGAGAGGTCTTGGTGAGCCTGTGTGCAAGGGCTCACCTTAGAACAGAGATTGTCAGTGTTTGACAGCTTCTCAAAACTGTCAAATGCTGACAATTGATCTGTCAATAATTTTTTGACAGATGAAGCGTCATACGCTGACGACATCTGTCACCGGCTTTCCCTTAATTGGCCAATAACAGCCAATCAAGGAAAAATAGCATAGGTTGGTCAGACATCGCTGGGGGTGGGACTGAAACCCGGAAACCAGAAGTCCCACCTCCAGCACGTCTCCAGTGAGAAAATCCAGCCCTACGAGTCAAAGTCATTACGGCACAGAATGAGGCCATTCGGCACATTGAGTCTATGTCGGCTCTCTCTAGAGCAATTCAGGCAGTCCCATTCCCCTGCTCTATCCCCGTAGCCCTGCAAGTTTAATTCCCTCAAGTGCCTATCCAATTTCCTTTTGAAATCATTGAGTGTCTCCGCTTCCACCACCCTCATCGGCAGCGAGTTCCAGGTCATTACCACTCGCTGCATAAAAAAGTTCTTCCTCACATCCCCCCTGTATCTCTTGCCCAAAACTTTAAATCTGTGTCCCCTAGTCTTTGTACCATCAGCTAATGGGAACAGCCTTTCCCTGTCTACCTAATCCAAAACCGTCATAATCTTGTACACCTCTATCAAATCTCCCCTCAACCTCCTTTGCTCCAAGAACAACCCCAGCTTCTCCAACCTAACCTTGTAGCTAAAATCCCTCATCCCTGGAAACATTCTGGTAAATCTCCTTTGCACCCTCTCAAGAACCTTCACATCCTTTCTAAAATGTGGTGACCAGAACTGGACACAATACTCCAGTTGTGGCCTAACTGGAGCTTTATAAAGGTTCAGCATAACTTCCCTGCTTTTGTACTCAATACCTTTATTTATAAAACCCAAGATCCCATATGCTTTACTAACCACTCTCAATATGTCCTGCCACTTTCAAAGATCTATGCACATGAACCCCCAGGTCCCTCTGTGCCTGCACACGCTTTAGAACTGTGCCATTAAGTCTATATTGCCTCTCCCTATCCCTTCTGCCAAAGTGTATCACCTCACACTTCTCTGTATTAAATTCCATCTACCACTTGTCTGCCCATTCTGCTAGCCTATCTATGTCCTGTTGCAGTCAATTGGTATCCTCACTGTTTGCCACACCTCCAAGTTTGGTATCAGCAAATTTTGAAATTTTACTCTATTCCAATATCCAAGTCATTTATATATATCAAAAAAAGCAATGGCCCCAGCACTGACCTTTGGGGAGCACCACTGTCTACCATCCTCCAGTCTGAAAAACAGCCATTTACCACAACTCGCTGTTTTCTGTCTTTAAGCCAATTCCTTATCCAAGCTGACACTGACCCTCCTATTCCATGAGACTCAATTTTGTTAACCAGTCTTTTATGTGGTACTTTGTTGATGTGCCTCAATAATTCCGAGACTCGATGTTAGCGAAACAAAACAAGGCTTTTATTAACTTAGAAGGTAACACGTAGTGGAGAGAGGTATCTTCCATCCGGAGGGCTGCAGTACTGGATATGAGGCCAGACTGAGCTTGCTTACATAGGGGCCAGGTATGGGCGGAGCCCTACACACAACATATTCCAATATACAATACAATGGTGAGGAAACGGAACTGGGGGAAGGGAAATGAAACTGAAACCGACCACAGTCACAGGCAGTGATGAATGGAATATTTCATCACATTCACCCCTTCTATAGATGTAGTCTGTTCGGGGGTTTGATAGTCCTCTGCGACCGACGTGGCTGTTGCGGTGCCGCGGGTGTCGGCTGGGTGTCCCCGGCAGCCTCCTGGGTCTCTGCCGGGGGTGCCGCCAGGGTTGTTGAAGGGGTAGTTGGTGGGGGTGCCGTTGGTCGATGTTCTTCCGGGGGTGATGAAAGAGTAGTGGGTGGGTAAGAGCTGCTGCGATCGTTGTCGCTGCTATCGCGGTGGTTGTTGTCGTTACCGGCTGGGGCGACGTCTTTTATGGACACGGTGTCCTCCCTTCCGTCGGCGTGCCGGACATATGCGTATTGGGGGTTGGCGTGGAGTAGGTACACTGGCTCCACGAGAGGGTCCGTCTTGTGGCCCCTCACATGCCTTCGCACGAATACCGGACCTGGGGTGGAGAGCCATGACGGCATGGATACGCCTGAGGTGGATTTCCGGGGAAAGACAAACATTCGTTCATGAGGCGTGGCAGTACACAATAGCGACCGTATCGAATGGAGCACATCCGAGAGGACTTCCTGCCAGCGGGAGATAGGGAGGCCCTTGGTCCTTAGAGCTAGAGTGACTGCTTTCCATACTGTCCCGTTCTCTCGCTCCACTTGGCCGTTACCCCGGGGGTTGTAGCTGGTGGTACGGCTCGTGGCGATCCCCTTGGACAGCATCTACTGGCGTAGCTCTTCACTCACGAAGGACGCCCCCCTATCCGTATGAATGTAGCTCGGCATACCGAACAGGCAGAACAGGCTGTTGAGGCATTTAATGACCGTGGCGCTGGTCATGTCTGGGCAGGGGAAGGCGAATGGGAACCGGGAGTATTCGTCCACAATGTTCAGGAAGTAAACATTGCAGTCGACGGACGGGAGGGGGCCCTTGAAATCTAAGCTGAGCCGCTCAAAGGGCCGTGTAGCTTTGATTAAGTGGGCTCTATCTGGGCGGTAGAACCGAGGCTTGCACTCAGCGCAAGTGCGGCAGTTCCTGGTCAGAGACCGAACTTCCTCAATCGAGTAGGGTAAGTTACGGGACTTTATGAAGTGGAACAGCTGCGTGACCCCTGGGTGGCAGAGGTCGTTGTGGAGGGTCTGTAGCCGATCCCCGGTGGCGCTGGCACACATCCCTCGTGAGAGGGCGTCAGGGGATTCGTTAAGGGCCCCTGGCCGGTAAATGATGTCATACTTGAAGGTGGAGAGCTCGATCCGCCACCTAAGAATCTTACCATTTTTAATCTTCCCCCTCTTTATTATTGAACATAAACGCTACCGACCGCTGGTCGGTAAGTAGGGTGAAGCGTTTGCTGGCTAGGTAGTGGCGCCAGTGGCGCACTGCCTCCACGATGGCTTGGGCCTCCTTTTCCATGGAGGAGTGTCTGATCTCGGGCCCTTGGAGGGTCCTCGAGAAGAAAGCTACGGGCCGCCCCGCTTGGTTGAGGGTGGCCGCCAAGGCGAAGTCAGACGCATCACTTTCCACTTGAAATGGAGTGTTCTTGTCCACTGCCTGTAGCGTGGCCCGCTCAATATCCTGCTTAATGCTTTTGAAGGCGGCGTGGGCCTCAGCAGAGAGCGGAAAAGAGGATGCTTTCAAGAGGGGGCGGGCTTTGTCGGAGTAGTTGGGGACCCATTGGGATTAATAAGAAAATAACCCCAGGCACCTTTTCAGGGCTTTGGGAGTGTTGGGCAGGGGCAGCTCCCGTAGGGGGCGCAATCAGTCGGGGTCTGGTCCGATTTCCCCATTCTCCACCACGCTGCCTAGTATGCAGAGGCGCGTGGTGTTGAAAACGCACTTGTCCTCGTTGTAGGTGAGGTTGAGTTTTTGTGCGGTTTCCAGGAACCTCTCGAGGTTCGAGTCGTGATCCTGCTGGTTGTGACCGCAGATGGTGACATTGTCGAGGTAGGGGAAGGTTGCCTGCAAGTGGTGGTCATCGACCATGCGGTCCATCTCCCTCTGGAAGACCGAGACCCCATTCGTCACCCCAAAGGGGACTCTGAGGAATTGGTAGAGGCGTCCGTTCGCCTCGAAGGCGGTGTACGGGCGGTCCTCTGGTCTGATAGGGAGCTGGTGGTACGCTGACTTAAGGTCGATGGTGGAGAACACCCGGTATTGGGCGATTTGGTTCACCATTTCTGATATGCGGGGTAGCGGGTAGGCGTCTAGTTGGGTGTACCTGTTGATCGTTTGGCTATAGTCGATCACCATCCATTTCTTCTCGCTACCCCTTACCACTACCACTTGGGCGCGCCACGGGCTGTTGCTGCGTTCAATAATGCGCTCTTTCAGGAGCCTGTCTACCTCGGTCGCGATAAACCGCCTGTCCTCCCAGCTGTACCTCCTGCTTTTGGTCGCTATTGGCTGGCAGTTAGGGGTAAGGTTCGCGAATAGCGAAGGCGGCTTTACCTTCAGGGTAGCCAGACCGCACACTGTGAGGGGCGGCTGGGACCCACCGTAATTGAGCGTGATGCTTTGGTGGTAGCACTGGAAATCCAGGCCCAAGATCACGCTCGCACATAGATTCTTCATGATTAATACTTTAAAATTATCGTATACAGTTCCGTTAACGGACAATTGTACCGTGCAGTAACCCATAATGGTCGATGTCTGAGTTTTATCAGCCATAGAGATGGTACCCCGAGTAGGGACCACCTTTAGGGAGAGTTGTACCAGTTCAGGGTGGATAAAACTCTCCGTGCTTCCACTGTCAATTAAACATTTAACCCTGCACCCGTTTACCTCGATGTCCACCATTGATTTGGATAACGGGTGCGGCCTGGTCTGGTCCACTGTGACCGATGCCACTGTAGGGCCCTGATCGAGACAAGATGGCGTCCACGCTGTCTGCTCATAAGATGGCGGACCCCACGAGGTCGGGCAAGATGGCGTCCAAGATGGCCGCTCCCACGGCGCACACGCGGCGGTGGCGGGTTTTCCGGCGGTTGGTTTTCCGGCGGGGTTCCCTCTGCACACCTTCCCGAAGTGCCCCTTCTTACCGCACTTAAAGCAGGTGGTGCCTTTCGCCGGGCACAGGTTTCTGGTGTGCTTTGGCTGCCCGCAGAAGTAGCAGTTGGGTCCCCGACGCGTCGCGGCTGTCGTAGGGCTTCTGGGGGGAGAGCGGGGCCCCGACGGTGTCGGGCTGCTGGGCAGGGAAGATGCCTTCCAAGATGGCGGCGCCCCTGGTGCACACGTGGCGGCGTGGACGGCGCGGGCTGAAGAGTAGGCATCCGAGTTTCTCTGGGCCACATCCAGGGATCGTGCTGTGTCCGCAGCCTGTTTCAGGTCCAATCCCGTTTTTTCCAGCAGTCTTTGCCGGATGTAAGTGGAGCTGAGGCCTGTGATAAAGGCATCGCGAACAAGCTCGTCAGTGTACACTGCGGCTTTTACATCTCGGCACTTGCAGTCTTTGCCAAGCATTTTCAGGGTGCCTAGGAACTCCTCCACCGATTCCCCAGGTCGCTGTGCGCGAGTAGCGAGCAGATGCCTAGCATACACCTCATTCGTAGGCTGCTGGTAATGCGCCTTTAAGATGTCGCAGGCGGCCAGGTACGTGTCGGCGTCTTGGATGAGGGGGTAAACTTGGTGGCTTACCCAATTCCGCAGAATTCCGAGTTTCATACTCGCAGCGTCCGTAGCGTCTTTGACGGCTGCGGAATTGTCCAGGAAGAATTCCATACACATAAACCAGTGTCCGAAGCGTGCTGATGCGTCCGGAGCATGCTGATCCAAATCCAAACGTTCGGGTTTCAGGAGTTGATCCATTGTGTTGAAAAATAAGTTAATAAAATTGATGTGCCTCAATAATTCCGAGACTCGATGTTAGCGAAACAAAACAAGGCTTTTATTAACTTAGAAGGTAACACGTAGTGGAGAGAGGTATCTTCCATCCGGAGGGCTGCAGTACTGGATATGAGGCCAGACTGAGCTTGCTTACATAGGGGCCAGGTATGGGCGGAGCCCTACACACAACATATTCCAATATACAATACAATGGTGAGGAAACGGAACTGGGGGAAGGGAAATGAAACTGAAACCGACCACAGTCACAGGCAGTGATGAATGGAATATTTCATCACATTTGTCAAACACTTTCTTAAAATCCGTATAGACAACATCCACTGCATTCCCTTTACCAACTTTCTCTGTTACTTCATCAAAATATTCAATTAGATTTGTCAAACACGATCTGCCTTTTACAAGGTGTGAAGGAGCAGCGCTCCGAAAGCTTGTGATTTCAAATAAAACTGTTGGACTATAACCTGGTGTTGTGTGACTTCTTACATTTACCTTTTACAAGGGAAGATTGGAAGATTATGGCTCTCAATTAATTTAAACCTCTCCAAGTGCCTGTTAATTTTTTCTCTGATTATTGTTTCTAAAACCTTACCCATCGCTGATAAACTGACCGGCCTGTGGTTACTAGGATTGTCCTTACACCCTTTCTTGAACAATGGTGTCACATTTGCCACTTTCCAATCCTCTGGCACCTCCCCCGCATCTAGGGAAGATTATGGCAAGCCCTTCCAGTATCTCCACCCCCCACTTCCCTTAGCAACCTGGGAGGCAAGCCAGGCGACTTGTCCACTCTAAACATATCCAGCCTTTCCTGTGGTTTCCCTGCAGATTTGCTCTTCTAGCTCTCTCTCGCTATTTGGAGGCCTATAGAATACCCCCAATAGCGTGATCATATCCTTTTTGCTTTTCAACTCTAACCAAATGGATTCTGTCCTTGCCACCTCAAGGACACCCTCCCTTTCCAACACTACAATGTCTTCCCAACAATACAATGTCTTCCCTAATCAGTACTGCCACCCCATCTCCCTTTTTCCCTTCCCTATATTTTCTGACCATCTTGTATCCGTGAATATTAAGCACCCAGTCCTCACCATTTTTAAGTCATGTTTCCGTTATTGGCACTACAGCATATTCCCACATGGCTAATTGTGCTTGTAGCTCACCAACCTTATTCACCACACTTTGTGTGTTTACATACATGCATTCCAAACTTGTCTTTGTATTCCTCATAGTCCTTCTTAGTCTGCTCCTATCTAATATGGTACTTCTTCTTCTACTTAGGCAGTCCCTCGGAACCGAGGATGACTTGCTTCCACATTAAAAATGAGTTTGCAGGTGACTGATTAGTCCAATGCAGGACATACAGTCTCTGTCACAGGTGGGGCAGACGGTGGTTGAAGGGGCGGGTGGGTGGGGTGATTGGGTTGACGTGCGCTCCTTGCGCTGCCTGCGCTTGGCTTCCGCTTGCTCCCGGCGAAGAGACTCAAGGTGTTTGGCGCCTTCCGATGGTACTACTTCCTTCTTTAGTACTATCCAACACTCTCCCTCCTTTATGCACCTTATTCCTCTTTTCTACTTCTATATGCTGGTGCCCACACCTCCTCCCCCCCCCCCACCCCCGCCAATTTAGTTTAAAACCTCCCCAACCACACGAGTGAACCTCCCCGCGAAGACATTGGTCCCAGTCCTGTTGAGGTGCAACCCGTCCCTTTTGGTTAGGTGCCTCCTGCCCCAGAACTCGTCCCAAATGCCCCAAGAATCTGAAGCCCTCCCTCCTGCACCATGCCTTAAGCCACGTATTGACCCTCCCTATCTTCCTATTTCTACTCTCGCTGGCGCGTGGCACTGGGAGTAATCCAGAGATTACTACCTTTTGAGGTCCTACTTTTTAACTTCCTCCCTAGCTCCTGAAAGTCTGACTGTAGGACATCAATACCTGCCCTCTCTATGTCGTTAGTACCGACGTGTACCACAACTTCTGGCTCACTCCCCCCTGCAGAATATTCTGCACCCTCTCTGTGATGTCCTTCACCCTGGCACCAGGGAGGCAACACACCATGCAGGACTCACGGTGATGGGTTACAGAAATGCCTGTCTGTCCTCCTAACTATGGAATCTCCTATAACAACTGCATTTCTACGCTGCGCTGTTCCCCCCCCCCCCCGCCCCCCCACCGTGCACTCCCTTGCTCATTGGTGCCATGGTCTGGACTGCACTCCTTCAAGGTGCCGTCACTCCCAGCAGTCTTCAATGTTGCGTACCGGTTTGAGAGTGACACACTCCTCGAAGATTCCTGCCTCTTCCTACTCTTCTGGATGGCCACCCATTTACTATCCTG
Organism: Somniosus microcephalus; assembly: GCF_052327205.1. Taxonomy (NCBI): domain Eukaryota; kingdom Metazoa; phylum Chordata; class Chondrichthyes; order Squaliformes; family Somniosidae; genus Somniosus; species Somniosus microcephalus. Next base: position 84,986,958 of record NW_028225179.1, on the reverse strand, counting down.
AACACACTCTGCCTGTGGGGTGGCCACCTCCTGGAATGTACGGTCCAGGAAACTCTCAGCCTCCCTGATGCTCCGCAGTGACTCCAGCAGCCCCTCAAGCTTGGAAACCCTGAGCTCGAGCTCAAGCAGCTGGAAACGCTTCCTACACACATGGTCCCCCAAGACACGTGAAGTGTCTGGAAGTTCCCTCATGGCGCAGGAATTGCAAGCAACAGGTATCAGCTGCCCATTCATGATCTAAAAAATTGTCTATTCCCTCTTTCAGAAGTTAATTAGTATCTTGTTTAAACTATTAATTTTAATTAATGTCTCTAGACCTCAGCTCTCAGGTATCGTTGTCTCACGCTCCCTCTCTCGGACTGCTCCTTGTTTTTTAAAATACCGGAACAGCACCACTTCCCTCAATGCACCGAATTCCCTCGCTCACCAAATTCTGAGTTTAGTACGCTGTAGAAGCAGTACTCCGTTGAACTGGACTCCGTGCTACTTACTTGATTGTTGGACACCAGGCAGCCGAAGTCCCACTGGCCATCACATTGTGGCACTGACCCGCAAGTTGCATCGTGAGAGAAATGGAAGCTTTTTAAATGCAGCATGCCTCAAAAATATCGTGGGCAGAAAACAGGGGACCAGGAGTTGGCCCCAGCTGGGTCCTGCCAGATCGGGGAGGGGTGGAAAATAGCTGGAGGAAAGGACCTGGTGCAGTTGCAGGCAATAAAACCTGCTGCTGCGTAAGGGGGTTATAGCAGTACTGAAAGAAGCAGGTTACCTGGGTGAGAAGGATTGTAGCAAAGGCCAAAAGTAGAGCAGTCAACTTCAGGAACTCTGACCTGATGGTCCTCCTAATGGAGTCATGGAGCTAGAGGGATGAGCTGTTTGGAGTCGGGACCAGAGACCCACCAAGCACCTGGCACACACTGTATGGAAGAAGGTGGGTGTGACTGTACTACTTCCTTGAGCTCCAGGGCCCCTTTGCAGTGCAGGAAGAAATTTAAGAACCTCACTAGAGCAGCCAAAAAAGGTTTCTCCTGACCCGTGCATTCTCTTTATTCATGTGTGGTAGTTCTTTATTCATTACCCTCACTGTGCCAGAAAAGTCAGAGGTGAAAGTGGGATGTTGTGTGTTCCTCCCTTCCCTACAGCTGTTCCTGGGACCAGTTGCCTCATCTGCACTGATCCGGTGGATTAACTCCTCACAATCTCTGCCTCCCTACTCTTCCCTGGTCTTGGTACCTGGGTTTCACTCCCACTACTCCATAGTCTTCTGCTAGTCTACAGGAAGGTGGGGAAAATTTCACTGTGACATCTTGATGCAGTTTTCTTGAGCTAGCCTAGCTGGAAAAACCCCAAAGAGCTGAAATGCTCAGAATTCAAATGTGGTGCTTTCCCAGCTGCAATTCTTTATTGCCAGGCAAAAACTGACATTTAAGAAGCTTCTCTTAGGAAGCGGCTGGAGGTAAACTTTCCGCAGAGTTTCCCCTTAGCTCGGCGGAAGATGTGGTGAAAACCCCGAAGAAACAACATAAATGGCTCTGCCGTTTCTCTAGGGTTTCTGCCGATCCTCATGCCAAAATTATGGCGGGAGATTGGGAGAACCCCTGCAGAAAATTCTACCCCCTGATGTTTTGAAATGAAAGCAGACTGAGGACAAATCAGGCACTTGAATAGTTTCTCTCTGACCAGAGCACATTTGACAAAGACTTTGCACAAATGCTGCACTTGGATGGCATCAGGACAGGAGCTATAAATTCCTAAGTAAAAGTGAGATCTCTTGTCTGTGTAGTCTGAATTTTTAAAATATTTGTTCTTTGGATATGGGCATCACTGGCAAGGCAGAATTTATTGCCGAATCCTAGTTTCCCTTCATTTTAACCGGAGTCACATATAGGCCAGACCAGGTAGGAGTAGCAGGCTCCTTTCACTGTCGGACATTACTGAAGCAGTTTGGGGTTTTTATAACAATCCAGAAGCACTGATGGTTAATTCTCTGGTGCTCTCCCACACATTTGCAGATCGATTGAATTGCATTTCACAACTTGCTTTGCTGGCATTTTAACTCACAAGCTCTTGGTTGCTGGTCAAGTATCATTACGCTACCAGACTCTCACTGACCAATTTAGAGAATGTGAGTAAGGTGTAAACAATACCAATAGGGGTGAGTCCCCTACTTACACTCTATGGCCCCGATATTGACGGGGAAGCGGGGAGGCAGTTTTGCATTCGGGAAACCCGGTCCTGCCGAATTTAACGGCAGGACCTGATTAACATTTTGTGTCTCTAGTTTCCCAGCTGCAGCCAGCCAAATTGGGAGGCTGGCTGAATGGCGGCTGGGTAGGCCGTCGGTACCAGGTCGCAGCCGGAGAGCAGAGAGTAGGGAGGGAGGAATTGGAAAGGTTGGGGGTGGGGGGGGGAGATTGGCGGCCGGGGGGAGGGGCATATTGCAGGCCGGTGTCAGGGGAGATGGTGGGGGGGGAGAGATTGGAAGGGTGGGGGGGAGATCGGAAGAGTGGGGGGGAGATCGGAAGGGAAGGGTGGGGTGGGGAGATCGGGGGAGATCGGAAGGGTGGGGGGGAGATCGGAAGGGTGGGGGGGAGATCGGAAGGGTGGGGGGGAGATCGGGGGAGATCGGAAGGGTGGGGGGGAGATCGGAAGGGTGGGGGGAGATCGGGAGATCGGAAGGGTGGGGGGGGGAGATCGGAAGGGTGGGGGGAGATCGGGAGATCGGAAGGGTCGGGGGGGTAGATCGGAAGGGTGGGGGGGGAGATCGGAAGGGTGGGGGGGAGAGATCGGAAGGGTGGGGGGAGATCGGGAGATCGGAAGGGTGGGGGGGGGAGATCGGAAGGGTGGGGGGAGATCGGGAGATCGGAAGGGTGGGGGGGGGAGATCGGAAGGGTGGGGGGAGATCGGGAGATCGGAAGGGTCGGGGGGGTAGATCGGAAGGGTGGGGGGGGAGATCGGAAGGGTGGGGGGGAGAGATCGGAAGGGTGGGGGGGGAGATCGGAAGGGTCGGGGGGGAGATCGGAAGGGTGGGGGGGAGATCGGAAGGGTCGGGGGGGAGATCGGAAGGGTGGGGGGAGATCGGGAGATCGGAAGGGTGGGGGGGGGGAGATCGGAAGGGTGGGGGGGGAGATCGGAAGGGTGGGGGGAGATCGGGAGATCGGAAGGGTCGGGGGGGGGAGATCGGAAGGGTGGGGGGGGAGATCGGAAGGGTGGGGGGAGATCGGGAGATCGGAAGGGTCGGGGGGGTAGATCGGAAGGGTCGGGGGGGAGATCGGAAGGGTGGGGGGGGAGATCGGAAGGGTGGGGGGGAGATCGGAAGGGTGGGGGGGGAGATCGGAAGGGTCGGGGGGAGAGATCGGAAGGGGGGGCAGATCGGAAGGGTCGGGGGGGGGAGATCGGAGGGGTCGGGGGGGAGATCGGAGGGGTCGGGGGGGGAGATCGGAAGGGTGGGGGGGGAGATCGGAGGGGTCGGGGGGGAGATCGGAGGGGTCGGGGGGGAGATCGGAAGGGTGGGGGGGGAGATCGGAGGGGTCGGGGGGGAGATCGGAGGGGTCGGGGGGGAGATCGGAAGGGTGGGGGGGGGAGATCGGAAGGGTGGGGGGGAGGTCGGGGGGGGAGATCGGAGGGGTCGGGGGGGAGATCGGAAGGGTGGGGGGGGAGATCGGAGGGGTGGTGGGGGCGATCGGAGGGGTGGGGGGGAGATCGGAAAGGTCGGGGGAGGTCGGAAGGGTCGGGGGAGTATTTGGAAGGGTCAGTGGGGGGAGATCGGAGGCCGCAGTGAGGGAGGGAGGATTGGAAAGACTGGTGGGGGGAGGAGGGAGATGAGAAAGGCCGGGTCGGGGGGGAGATCATGGTTTGTCGGGGGGAGATCGGATGGTGGGGAGTCTGATCGCAGGGGGGGTGGGGTTGGAACGGCCGATCACGGGGTGGGAGGGGGGGTGAAGCAGGTTAAGCTCGGTGGGTCGGGGGAAAGCACTCCTGCTCCTCCTGGACCACAAGCAGTGCTGGAAAGGTACTTACTTCTTCCACACAGCAGTCCTTGTCTCCCTTTGGGAAACCAGCTGGCCAAGGCTAAACCTAAACTGGAGAAATAATTTCAGGCAGGCAGCCTAATTAAAATATTTAATAGTAGGACCCGCCTCCTGCGAGTGGATTGGTCGCCCGCCCCGGAGGTGGGCGGGTTTGAGGTGTTCTGGATTCGGGTTTGAGATTTTGACATCCCACCCGACCCAAAGCCAACCATTTTTGGGGGTTACAATTCTCCCCCATAAGTCAGAATTTTAAAAACTGCCTTTTTGCTTGGTCTACAGCTCCTATTTATAATGGTCAGTAAACTATGGAACCCAGTTAATATAGTCCATGTGCAACACGGATTCAATCTCCTGAAGTGCCAGGGGAAAGGGTACGGGGCACAGCTTCTCTTAAAGAGTAGTTTCTATCCCTTAAAGCTGTTGTGACAGCGAAATGGTTCGAGCAAGTTACAGAACTTAAACCCGAGTTTAATCTAACCTGCCCGGCAGGAACAGTTCGGATGCCCGTTAACATTCGGTCTGATTTTAATCTTCACTAAAGTCAATGGAAAGTAAAATCGGGCAGTGTCGAAGGGCTATGTGACCCAAACCGCTCTGTTCGCGCTGGGTAGGTTAGCTTAAATTCAGGGCATAAGTTGCTACTTTCAATTATGCTGTATTGGCGATCCTGCTGCTTGAAAGAAGGAGCTGAAAACTACTTCACGCTCAAGAGTAGTGCAGAGTAGACTGGATAGAAATGACAGAAAGAGTCAATGCTGTCTCATCTGTATGCTGTGCTGGGAGACAAGGAAGAGATATGCTGGTCTCAGAAAGATGTCAAGGTAGGTGCTGATCACATTGTACTCAACTGCACAATGTTGGCTTAACAGCATTTCACTGCAAGTTTGATGCAGCATCACAGAGTGAGAATGCCCAGCACTGGAACAAATGCTCATTGTGTGGCGTACCGATCACAGAACGGACACAATCCGCTTTCGGTCCGTAGACTATAAATCAGGCATCATGCCTTTAAGAAGGATCACACCTTTAAGAAACTCGATCTGCAACATAGTTAAGCCCAGAGTGGGGGAGGAGCAGTCGAAGCTGTGCACTGATGAAAGGCAGTCGTACTTTGTGTAGTCTCTGACTCCATTTTGTGTTCAGCATGTAGCCTCAACAATTAAACCTTTTCTGTTGAACCTCTCCGAGTTCAGTATTTTTGCTAGGAGTACGTAGACTCCTACATTGGTGACCCCGACGCTCAGGACGACTCCTAAGCGTAACCATGGCTGACACAAACGCAGTTTCTGTGAAGCTGCTGGAGTTCTGGGAGAACCTGGCCACCGCCTGGTTCCTTCAAGCCGAATCGCAATTCCGACTCCGCGGCATCACCGCCGACGCAACGATGTACGACTACCTCCTCGCCTCCCTGGGTAGCTCCACAATCACGAAAGTCTGGACAACACTACAAAACCCTCCGGAGGAAGGCAAGTACGCACATCTCAAGGCCGCGCTCATTAAAAAATTCACAGCCTCCCAATTCTTGCGCAACTGCCACCTCCTCGACCTCCCGCGCCTCGGTGACTCCACGCCGTCAGACTTGCTTTCACACATGCTTGCTCTGACCGACGAGAAACCGCCCGGCTCCCTCTTCCGCACGCTCTTTATCCGCCAACTACCTCCCAGCATCCGCCCGGCGATCGTGGCGTCCAGCCTCAAGGACCTCGAGGCCCTGGCCAACGAAGCCGATAAGCTCCTGTCCGCCAGCTCCAACCATGCCGTCACCCCCGACCTGGCCTCCGCAGCGTCGGCACGCGCTCCACCCTCTATCGCGCGGCCACACAGCTCGGCCACGAGGCCCCCCAGGCCCCCACGTCCCCCAAGTCCTCCGACCCAGGGCTACTGCTACTTCCATACCCATTTTGGCGCACGGGCACGCCGCTGCAGCCATCCCTGCACGTTTCCAACCGCCCCCACACCGGCCTACACGATGGCCGTGGGGCAAGCAGGCGCGCTGCTGTACGTTACGGACAGCGCCTCCGGACGCCGTTTCCTATGCGACACGGGCGCGCAGCGCAGCATCATCCCTGCGTCTGCCCTCGAGATCCAGCGAGGCGGCCGGGGCCCTGCGTTGGCTACCGCCAACGGCACCGACATCCAGACGTATGGCACCCGCACCGTCACCATCGACCTCGCAGGCCGCTGCTACCACTGGGAGTTTATCACCGCCAAGGTGCTCTCCCCGCTCCTCGGTGCAGATTTCCTGTGCACCCACGGCCTGTTGGTCGACATGCCTCGGCGCTGCCTCGTGGACATGAACACCATGTCACCTGTCCCGGGCGCCATGGCCCCCCCCGAACCCGCCGAAATGGCGTGGCAGTGCCGCACCCGCTCAACGGATGACTACTCAGCACTCCTGGCTGAGTTCCCAGCCCTCACCAACCCGACTTTCTCCGTGAAGGTTGCTAAGCACGGGGTAGAACACTTCATCCCCACCACAGGCCCATCGGTGTATGCCCACGCCCGCAGGCTGTACCCAGCCAATCTGGAGATCGCGCGGGCCGAGTTCGCCACAATGGAACAGCTCGGCATCATCCGCCGCTCCAACAGCCCCTGGGCCTCCCCACTCCACATCGTCACCAAACCCGACGGGGGATGGAGCCCCTGCGGGGACTACCGGCGCCTAAACGACACCACCATGCCGGATCGGTACCCCATACTGCACATTCAAGACTTCTCGGCTAGACTGGCTGGCCGGTCAGTCTTCTCCAAAGTCGACCTGGTGCGCGGTTACCATCAGGTGCCAGTCCACCCCACAGACGTTCCCAAGACGGCCATAATCACCCCTTTTGGGCTATTCGAGTTCCTACAAATGCCCTTCGCCCTCAAAAACGCGGCCCAGGCCTTCCAGCGGCTCATGGACTCGGTCCTCCGGGACCTGAAGTTCCTCTTTGTCTACCTGGATGACATCCTGGTAGCTAGTTCCTCCAAGCAGGAACACATCGAGCACCTCCGCACCCTGTTCCAGTGGCTCAGTGAGCACGGGCTCATCATCAGCCCAGCCAAGTGCCAATTCGGCCTCAGCAGGATCGAATTCCTCGGCCACCACATCACGCAGGATGGAGCCATTCCCCTGCCCGCCAAGGTGCAAGCCGTCCAGCAGTTTCCCCGGCCTACCACCATCAAAGGCCTCCAGGAGTTCTTGGGGATGATCAACTTTTACAACCGCTTCATTCCCGGAGCGGCCTCCCTCATGCGGCCCCTATACGAAGCCCTCCGGGGTAAGAAAGACAGAATGGCGATCGAGTGGTCGGCGGATATGTTGACCGCTTTCGACTCGACCAAAAAGGCGCTCGCCTATGCCACTATGCTCGATCACCCACAGCCCAACGCCAGGTTGGCCCTCACCACGGATGCCTCCGACCACGCGGTCGGCGCCGTGTACGAACAGTGGGTCGACGGGGCCTGGCAACCGCTGGCCTTTTTCAGCCGCCAACTGCGCCCCCCGGAGGCCAAATACAGCGCCTTTGACCGCGAGCTCCTCGCACTGTACCTGGCAGTCCGCCATTTTAGATTTCTTCTGGAGGGCCGCCCCTTCACCGCGTTTGTCGACCACAAACCCCTGACTTTCGCAATGGCAAAATCTGTGGACCCGTGGTCAGCCAGGCAACAACGCCAGCTCGCCGCGGTGTCTGAATTCACCACGGACATCCGGCACATCTCTGGTCGAGACAACGTGGTGGCCGACTGCCTATCCCGCCCCGCCGTCCACGGCACCCACCTGGCAGTGGACTATGCTCAACTGGCAGCGGAGCAACGCACCGACCCCGATCTGCTCTCTGCACCCACTACCCTCCCAGGGCTGCGACTGACCAACGTCGCCTGTGGCCCATCCGCCGTCACAGTCAAATGCGACACCTCCTTGGCGCAACCTCGCCCCGTAGTCCCGGCGTCCTGGTGAAAACAGGTGTTCGACATCGTCCACGGCTTCTCACACCCCGGCACCCGCGCGTCCATTAGACTGGTGGCCAACCGATTTGTCTGGCGCGGCCTGCGCAAAGATGTGCGCGTCTGGTCCAGATCCTGCATAGCTTGCCAGCGTGCCAAAATCCACCAGCACATCAAAGCCCCACTCGAGGAGCTCACCGTGCCAGAAAGAAGGTTTGACCACGTCCACATCGACCTCGTCGGCCCCCTGCCGCCATCACAAGGTCACACGCACCTGCTGACAATCGTGGACCATACCACCCGCTGGCCCGAGGCCATTCCACTGACGGCCACCACCACCGCCGACATCGCGAGGGCGTTCATCGGTACCTGGGTCGCTCGGTTCGGTGTCCCCTCCGATATGACGTCGGATATGTTGTGTCGGTACCTTTCTACCTAGACACAATTTAGGACGCAGAACTCAGAGATTCAAACATGAAGTGCTTTATTGGAAGGAAAGGAAGTTCTGGAAAGTTCCGAACAAACAGAGCTAAAACTTAACAGAGAACACCCAACCGTTTATCTCCTGTGACAGCGCCACCACAGGTGGGAGGAGAACACACAATACATAACATTTCCTCCCCTCTTAAATGGAAGGTCCACATTATTCCTCAACAGGTAAGTTACTTTCAATGCACTCAACAAACCTAGGGTAGAGGTAGACTGCCTCAAACCCTGACTTTACCCTGGGGTTTATTCTGCCCCAGTCTTGTGGGTAAGTCACTAAGCCTACAGATCCAAGCGTCTTGGAGGCCGCCGCTCTCTGACAGGATACCGGTGGTCATCGCTGGCTTCCACAGCAGTAGGCATTGACACAGGCCTGGATGGAGAAGGTGCCTGTGTCAGTTGAAAGTCAGGAGTTTGCACAGGTGGAACAGTCTCTTTGACTTCCTGTGTTGGAGAAGAGCACTGTGGCAAAGGATGCTGGTTTGCGGTATCATCCGGAAACAGTTCAGGCCAACCAGCCATTGGAGCCTCTGTGGCTGTCTCTGCTCCTAGCAACAGTTGATCTGTGTGTCTTCTCCAGACGACGTCCTCAGCAGTCTCAACCGTGTAAGACACAGGGCCCGTCTGCGCGATCACCATAGCAGGAACCCATTTCGGTCCAGTGTTGTAGTTTCGAGCTAGGACGTGCTCTCCCGGATGAAACCGTCTCTCCTTGGCTCTTTTCTCTCTCTTTTCAACTTGAGCTTGTTGTTGACAATGGACAACCTGTTCTGCCCTTGGAGGTTTGAGTAAGTCAAAACTTGTCCGCAACTGCCTCTTCATCATGAGTGAAGCGGGGGAAGTTTTGGTTGTGGCATGCGGCTCGTTCCTGTAGGACAACAGGAAGCTGTTCAGACGTTGGTGGATTGAGCCCTGACCTTGCGATGCCTTCAAGGCGTGCTTCAAAGTTTGCACAAACCTTTCTGCCTGGCCGTTAGTAGAGGGATGATAGGGCACAGACCTGATGTGTTGGACACCATTCGCATGCAGGAAGGTTGCAAACTCCTGTGATACAAATTGTGGACCGTTGTCACTTACGAGTTGTTCTGGTGAGCCATAACGGCTGAACATCTCACCAAGTTTCTCAATTGTTTTCTCTGCCGTGGTAGACCTCATCACAGCGACCTCCGGTCACTTGCTACGAGCGTTCACAACCACCATAAACATCTTCCCTTCGAAAGGACCGGCGAAGTCCACATGTACTCGCTGCCACACTTCTGCAGGCCAATCCCAGGGGTGTAGGTTTGCCAGCTGTGGAACATTCCGGACCCTTGGACATGGGGAACATGTTTTGGCTTTCTCCTCAATATTCCTATCGAGACCTGGCCACCAGAAGTAGCTTCTTGCCATTTCCTTCATCCGAACCATCCCACTGTGGCCTGTATGAAGTTGTTGTGGTATAGGTTCCCTCAGGGGTGGCGGAATGATGACACGGCATCCCCAAAGAAGACAACCTGCCTGGACCGAGAGCTCATTTCTTTTTGAAACGTAAGGTTTCAAACTAGGAGAATCTCCTATCGCTCTCCCTCGAATGACATCGTCCATTACCTCAGACAGAACTGGATCGTTGCGGGTGTACCTTCGCACCTGAACTGCAGTGACAGGTGCTCCCTCCACTTGTCTAAAGTAGAAGATGTCTATCTGACGAGGCTCTGGGGGAGTAACAGGCAAGGGTAGCCTCGAGAGACTGTCTGCGTTGCCGTGCAAGTCTGATTTGCGATATTTGATGTCGTATGTGTGTCCTGACAACAGTAAAGCCCACCTTTGCATCCTGCTTGCAGCGAGAGACGGAATTCTGGTGTGGGGCCCGAAGATTGAAGCTTTGGGTCGAAGTGTGTCAGGACCTCCGAATTCAGCAATGCTTTCTTTGCTTGGGCGAAAGCTTCGTTGCACAGTTCAGTCCATTTCCATGTTTTGCCTTGACATAGCAACTGATGTAACGGCTTCAGCAATGTTGCTAAGTCTGGAATAAACTTCCCATAGTAGTTAAGTAGCCCCAGAAATGAACGTAACTGGCTCACATTCTGGGGTGCTGGGGCCTCCACGATCGCCTTGACCTTTGGCGGCGCCTTATGCAGGCCAGTAGCGTCAATCACATGCCCCAGGTACTCAACTGAAGACTGAAAGAATTCACATTTGTCTTTACGAACTCTGAGTCCGTACTCTTTCAGTCGTTGTAGTGTCGCATCCAAGTTCAGAAGATGATCCTCCTCATTTGTCCCAGTGACAAGGATGTCGTCCAGGTAGCACTGGACTCCTGGCAGTCCACTCAAAATCTGATCCATTGCCCTTTGGAATAGAGCAGGGGCCGACGTAATTCCAAACGGAAGGCGGCAGTACCTGTATAGCCCCTTGTGTGTCACAATTGTCAGCAGCTCCTTTGATTTGTCATTGACATGCATTTGTAGATAAGCCTGGCATAAGTCTATTTTGCTGAACTTTTGCCCTCCGGCCAGGCCCGTAAAAAGATCATCAATGAGGGGAAGAGGGTACTGTTCCACAGACAGCACCGGGTTAATAGTCACTTTAAAATCCCCGCAGATTTGAACAGATCCATCCTTTTTCAGGACAGGAACAATGGGTGTGGCCCATTTGCTCACGCTCACAGGCTCCAGGACTCCATTCTCGACTAAGGCCTCCAAGTTAGCCTCAACTTTTGGCCTAATTGCATAGGGTACAGGTCGGGCTTTGTGAAACTTCGGCTTGCTGTCAGGTTTAATGTCCAGTCTCACGCTGATCTTTTTCATGCTCCCAAGTTCCCCATTGAAGAGTTCTGCATGTTTGTTTAACACTGCAGTCAGACCTGACTCCCCTTTTGACATCATGCGGACTGCAGGTCAGTCCAGCGTGATTTTCTCTAGCCACGCACGTCCCAGTAGTGATAGGTAATTTCCCTTTACCACATATAGTGGCAGTTTTGCAGTCTGTCCGTTCAATTTAACTGTCACCTCAATGACGCCTCTCATGGCCACAGGTTCGCCGGTATACGTCTTTAGCACAATGTTTGTTGGCTGAAGGGTAAGATGCTTTAGCATTTTGTTGTAGACAGTGTCTGAAACAAGGGACACAGCCGCGCCTGTGTCCACCTCCATCCGCACTGATTGTCCCTCCACCAGTGGTGACACCCAGTAGCCATTTGAACCACCTGCAACCGTCAGTATGTGCACCTCTTCCTCCTCAGAGGTGTCGCCCCCCTCTGTTTTGCTTGTTCCATCATACTGCACTGAATGAACACTCTTTTTCCTCTCTTGTCCAAATACAGACATTTTGCTTCCATGCTTCCCAGCTCTGTCTGTTCTTTTTTTACCTCTACAGGCGTGTTCAATGTGACCATTTTTGCCACAATTTCGGCATTCCAGCTCCGTACACCAGCAGCCATTAGCGTGATGGCCCGTTTTCCCAAAACGGTAACATGTGCCGTTCCGCGCACCTTTAGGCTCAGACGACACCTTGTGAACTCTCCCTGTTGAACTCAACTGTTGAGCCTCCTTTTCCACCATCTCCATGGAGACACTAACTTCAATGGCCTTTTCAAGAGTAAGGTTGTCCTCAGTAAGAAGGCGCTTCTGTGTGGCTGCATTTTGCAGACCACACACAAGTCTGTCTCTAATGGTGTCATTCAGCACCTCCTTGAACTGGCAGTGTTCCGACAACCTTTTTAAAGCAGCAATAAACATTGTCACTGATTCCCCCTCCTCTTGATTCCGTTTGTGAAATCTAAATCTCTCAGCAATAACCAGAGGTTTTGGTGAAAAATGTGCTCCAAGAATTTCCACTAGTTGCTTATATGTTTTAGTTCCTGGCTTATCTGGCTGCACGAGGCTGCGAAGTAAATTGAAAGTCTTCGGCCCGATTACACTCAAAAAGGTAGGCACGACCTTTTCATTTGCCACCGCATTTGCCAATACAAAATGGTCAAAACGTTCCGTATATGCGCTCCATTGCTCCGCATTTTCATCGAAATCACCGATGTTTCCTAATATAGTAGCCATCTCACGTTTCAAATTAAATTTTCTGTTTACTCACTGCACCCGTAACGTACGCAGATTCATCCGCTCCTCATTGCCACTTGTTCTGTCGGTACCTTTCTACCTAGACACAATTTAGGACTCAGAACTCAGAGATTCAAACATGAAGTGCTTTATTGGAAGGAAAGGAAGTTCTGGAAAGTTCTGAACAAAGAGAGCTAAAACTTAACAGAGAACACCCAACCATTTATCTCCTGTGACAGCGCCACCACAGGTGGGAGGAGAGCACACAATACATAGCAGGCTAGAGGCCCGCAGTTCACCTCTGATCTGTGGGCCGCCATCGCCCGAAACCTCAGGGTGGCCGTTCACCGCACCACGGCTTACCACCCCCAAGCCAACGGACTGTGCGAGCGTTTCCACAGGTCCACGAAGGCGTCCCTCCACACCAGCCTCGAGGACGAGGCTTGGATCGACCGCCTCCCGTGGGTGCTACTCGGCCTACGCTCCGCGGTCAAGGAAGACCTGCAAGCCTCGGCGGCGGAACTCGTGTACGGCCAGCCGCTGCGCGTACCCAGAGAGTTCCTGCTCACCGCCACGACCCCCTGGTCGGCTGAGCAGCAACACCGTGCTTTCGCCAACCGAGCACAACAGTTCGCTCCGGTACCCACCGGCCGGCACGGCGAACCAGCAACCCGCATACCACCTAGCCTGCACATGGCCAAATTTGTTATCGTGCGCCATGACGCCCACCGAGGACCTCAACGGCCCCCATACGACGGACCCTACAAGGTACTCCAGACGGGGAACAAGTTCTTCCTCCTCGAAGTGGGCGGCAGAACTGACAAGGTGTCGGTCGACCGGCTCAAGCTGGTGCACCTAGAGCCCGACGAACCCGTTCAAGTGGGCCAACCCCCACTGCGGGGCAGACCGCCTAAGAGCCCGACGCGTCCGACCGCCCCGCTCCCGACACCAACCGGCAAGAGCCGTTCCGGCCGTGCCATCAAGCCACCACGCCGGTTCGTACACTCCCTACTAGCGGATTCTGGGGGGAGCTGTGTGGCGCACTGAGCACAGAACGGACACAATCCGCTTTCCGGTCCGTAGACTATAAATCAGGCGTCATGCTTTTAAGAAGGATCACACCTTTAAGAAACTCGATCTGCAACATAGTTAAGCCCAGAGCGGGGGAGGAGCAGTCGAAGCTGTGCACTGATGAAAGACAGTTGTACATTGTTTAGTCTCTGACTCCATTTTGTGTTCAGCATGCAGCCTCAACAATTAAACCTTTTCTGTTGAACCTCTCCGAGTTCAGTATTTTTTGCTAGGAGTACGTAGACTCCTACAGGTCCGTAATGGACACCGATGCCCCGGTATCTACTAACATATCACACTGCCGGCCCCCTAACAGTGTTGGCACATAGATCCGGTTATCGCCTGCCTCCCTTTTTATGGGGGCCGTTGTAAGTCAGCGGCTTTCTCCTTGTTGTTTCATGAATTGTAAGAACCTTTGATATTCCTCGGGATTTAGCCTGGGCCCCTGGGATCCCTGTGAATCCCGTTTCGTCCAACAACTACTTGTGTTATGTCCCGTTTCGCCACAGTTATCGCAGCTTAGGAGGTTTTGTTTTGGTCCTCTACAATCCTTGGCCATGTGTCCCATTTTCCCACAGTTAAAACATACCCCCTTCTTTCTCTGTTGGGGCCTCGCTATCTGTGTGCCTGCTGCACTGACTCGCTCTTGTTTGATATGCTTTTCCTGTTTTTCTCCCTCTGTTACCGGGTCAGTAATAAAAACAGTCTGTGGGCTGATGGGGATAAAACAAAAGTTCCACATTCCTTACCACCCCCAGAGCTCAGGGATGGTGGAGCGAATGAATAGAACTTTGAAGGTGGCCTTAGCTAAGGCTATAAGGGATACCGGGAAATCATGGGTAGACGTGTTACCCATCATTCTGATGAAACAGCGAGCGACCCCGAATCGAACAACAGGATTATCCCCATATGAATTAATGACAGGCAGAGCTATGCAACTCCCAGAAGGAATAGTTACGGGGGGCACAGACGTAGGACCACTTAAAGATAGGCTCCGACGATACGTGATAGAGTTAAGCAAACAATTGAAAGATATGAGACAACAAACCCGGGACAGGCAAGCTGAAAAGGATAAAGATCTAGAGTTAATGGCATTCTCATATATTCCCCCAGCAGGGACGAAGGTAATGGTTAAAAACTTACCAGGGAAGCCCGGGTTTGCTCCGAAGTGGTCGGGCCCGTATGATATCGTAATTAGTGGAGATACGTGTGCTTGCGTCGATATGAGGGGCGTGGGACAGTGGAAGCACTGGACACAGTTGAAAATCTATGACCCTTCATCGACTTAAGAAAGGGCCACCCCTGAACGAATACTCTTCGTAGAAAGTGAGGAATGTCCGACCCGATGATACAAAAATTCAAACCCGAAATTGATAGTCTAGAATTAATAATGAAAATTGCAATTCGGGTTATGTGCGTTTTGTTTGTGATATTTGGCCTTGTCTGGATCCTCGAATGTTTGTGGCGCCGTGCACAAAGCATTGCGGGGGAGTCAAGGTCAAGTAACAATAATAATGAGAATAAGGAGGAAATTGATGAGATAATTGCCTAGATAATACGGAACCTCATTGTTACAGGGACTGATGTCGTTCTTTGTCATAATAATTGTGTTGTATTGTGCATTCCTGTTGTTGAAATGTTGCTGCGCCCAAGTGGCAAAGAATGCTGTTCCAGCCGCACCAGTCAGGCTGGTATATGGTAACATAGGGGATAGATCTTTGTTTATTTAGGAGCACAAACAGTTAGAAAGGAAAATGCTTAAGCGCAGGTAGCTATTAAAGGGGTATAGTAAGATAGAGTAGAGTAGGGATGGACCATTGGTTATGACATAAGGCACAAGAAGAAACAGATAAACAGATGAAGAAGGGAACGAGAACAAAAAGGAGAAGAACGTGTTCGCGACACGTCAGATGAAGGATGATGGATCAAAATGTACACTGACCAAAATGGTATAAATGAATTATCAACAATGTTATAAAAAGGAGAAGAACGTGTTCAAGACACGTCAGATGAAGGATGATGGATCAAAATGTACACTGACCAAAATGGTCTAAATGAATTATCAACAATGTTATAAAAAGGAGAAGAACCTCCTGCTGATGTTTACACTGTCACTACCCACAGTGACCAGAGGAAATCCTCCTACTGATGTTTACAGTATCCCTACCCACAGTGACCAGAGGAAATCCTCCTGCTGATGTTTACACTGTTACTCCACACATTGACCAGAGGAAATCCTCCTACTGATGTTTACAGTATCCCTACCCACAGTGACCAGAGGAAATCCTCCTGCTGATGTTTACACTGTCACTCCACACATTGACCAGAGGAAATCCTCCTGCTGATGTTTACACTGTCACTCCACACATTGACCAGAGGAAATCCTCCTGCTGATGTTTACAGTGTCACTACCCACAGTGACCAGAGGAAATCCTCCTGCTGATGTTTACACTGTCACTCCACACATTGACCAGAGGAAATCCTCCTGCTGATGTTTACAGTGTCACTACCCACAGTGACCAGAGGAAATCTTCCTGCTGATGTTTACAGTGTCACTACCCACAGTGACCAGAGGAAATCTTCCTGCTGATGTTTACACTGTCACTCCACACATTGACCAGAGGAAATCCTCCTGCTGATGTTTACAGTGTCACTACCCACAGTGACCAGAGGAAATCCTCCTGCTGATGTTTACAGTGTCACTACCCACAGTGACCAGAAGAAATCTTCCTGCTGATGTTTACAGTGTCACTATCCACAGTGACCAGAGGAAATCTTCCTGTTGATGTTTAGTCATTACAGTACATACAGTGCAGAGGACATCTTACTCCTGATGTTTATTGTCACTGCACAGAGCGACCAGAGGAAATTATCCACTTGATGTTTACACTGTCACTCCACACATTGACCAGAGGAAATCCTCCTGCTGATGTTTACACTGCGTTCTTTCTGATTGCTGTCATAATAATGTTCCTGACTCAACTGTTTCATGTTCAATTCTTGAGGCCAAATTTGGTTGAACACAATTCAATCGTGTTCTGAATCTCCTCTTCATCAAGAGTTCTGCTGGAGTTTGTCCAATTGTAGTGTGCGGAGTGGTTCTGTACTTCAGCAAGAAATTTGCCAAACGTTGCTTCTTGCTGAGTCCCGAACAACCCTGCAACACTTGCTTTTTGAGAGCTTCTTTCACTATTCTGACTGACCTTTCGGCTGCTCCGTTTGAAGCTGAATAATATGGTGGAACGAGAATGTGTTTGATACCGTTCCATTTCATGAATTCTTGGAATAGAGCAGAACGGAACTGAGGGCAATTGTCAGAAACAAGCTCTTCAGGTAAGCAATGACATGCAAAGATAGACCTCAACTCATCTATGGTATGTTCAGTTGTAGTATTTGAACCCGTGTGTTTCACTTCAATCCACTTTGAGTGACTATCTACAAGTACCAGGAAATAATCATTTGCTTTCTCACAGAAGTCTACATGTACTCTCTGAAAAGGTCTACTTGGCCATGACCATGTTTGTAGTGGCGTTTTGGGTGGCTTGTTTATACAATTTTGGCAAATGCTGCATTTGCTGACAAGTGATTCAAGAATACTGTCCAATCCAGGCTAGTAAACAAAGCTTCTTGCAATTGATTTCATACTGACGATCCCTGGATGTTCAGTATGAAGTTCGGCCAGAATTCTATCTCTCAAAGAAATAGGTACCACCACTCTGTTTCCTCACTTGCTACAACCTTGCTCACAAGACAATTCAGTTCAAAAGATATGGAATGGTTTCAATTCTGTGTCCATACACTGATCAGTCCATCCATTCAAGGTATTTTCATACACTCTTTTCAGTACTGAGTCCTTTTGAGTCTCATGTTTAATCTCGGTTGCATTCACGGGAACGTCTTTGTCAATTGCATCTTCACTCCCAACACACGAGTCCTCATGTAGCAACCTGGATAAGGTATCTGCGATTGCGTTTTGCTTTGAAGTGTGATATTCAATCGTGTAGTCATATTGTGACAACACCGCCCAATGCTGCATTCTTGATGCGGCCATTGCAGGGATGGCAGATTTGGGCCCCAATATTGCTAGGAGTGGTTGTGATCGGACATCAGGGTAAACTTTCTGCTGATCAGGAACTGTTGGAATTTATTGATTCCAAACACTATGACGAGTGCTTCCTTTTCAATTTGCCTGTAGTTTCTTTCGTTCTTTGTGAGGGTTTATGATGCGAACGCGACTGATTTCTCTTAGCCGTCATCCATTACGTGGCTTATTATAGCTCTCACGCCATACTGGAAGCATCACACGCTAACTTAAGCTCATGCTCTGTGTCATAGTGCACAAGTAGAGCATCGCAAGAGAGACTTCTCTTACAAGCATCGTAAGCTTCCTGTTTTCATCCACTTCCACTGGACATCCTTCTTGAGAAGCTCGTGCAATGGACCTAACATGGTCACTAACTCAGGTAAGAAACGTGCGTAGTACCAGACCATTCCAAGGAAAGATCTTAACTCAGACACGTTCTGTGGCTTTGGAGCATTGATGACAACATCAACCTTTTCCCTCACTGGCTGCAAGCCATTTGCATCAACTTTCAGACCAAGATACACAACCTCGGGCTGCACAAAAGCAAATTTGCTCCTTTTAAATTTGACATTGTGGGCATTCAATCTTTGAAGCACTATATCTAACAATTCTAGATTGTCTTCCTCACTGCTTGTTACGATCAGCACATCGCCTTGATTGCATAAGCAATTTGGAACTCCTTGCAAAATCTTATCCATCGTGGCCTGGAAGATTTTGGGGGAGGTCTTTACATTATACGGCAGCTTGGCGTATGAGTACAGTCCCCCTTGTGTGTGTTGATGGTGAGATACTATTGACTCTCTGTCAACATTCAGCTGAGTGTAAGCGTGCGACAGGTCAAGCTTGGAGAAAACCTTTCACCCAGAGAGTGCTGCATACAAATCTTGCGATGCAGGTAATGGGTACTGCTCATCGTCAACTGCTTGGTTGATAGTAACTTTGTAGTCACCGCACAAGCGTACAGTTTTGTCTGCTTTGGGCACTACCACAATCAAGGTAGCCCATTGACTTTTGTCAGTTTTTACTAGCACTCTGTTCTCTCTGAGCTTCGCTAGCTCTTCCTCCACCTGACTTTTCTTACAATAGACAGGCTTCACGTTGGTCTTGATGCAGATATGCGCATCATAACCAGTGATGCCCTCATAACTGTCTGTGAATATGCTTTCGTACTAGTTCAGCATTGTGTCGAATCGCTTCTTTGACTGAAGATGTTTTTCCAGTCTAGTTTTAACTTTCTCAACCAGTCTTTGCCCATGAGGGTTGGCCTGTTGTTGTAGCTCGCTACAATAATAGGCAGCTTTACTGACTGGCCATTACGTTGAACTATACATTTCATTTGTCCACATGTCTCTAGGATTTCTCCGGAGTAGGTTTTTAACTCTACGATACTCTTTGTAAGTGCAGCGAAGATTCACCAGACTGATACGTGGGATGACAGGAATGACGTATGAAGAGAGATCGAGTCGATTAGGCTTATATTCGCTAGAGTTTAGAAGAATGAGAGCGGATCGCATTGAAACTTATAAAATTCTAACAGGACTAGACAGACTAGATGCAGGAAGGATGTTCCCGATGGCGGGGGAGTCCAGAACCAGGGGTCACAGTCTAAGGATAAGGGGTAAGCCATTTAGGACAGAGATGAGGAGGAATTTCTTCACCCAGAGAGTGGTGAACCTGTGGAGTTCTCTACCACAGAAGGCAGTTGAGGCCAATTCATTAAATATATTCAAGAAGGAGTTAGATATATTTCTTAAGGCTAAAGGGATCAAGGGATATGGGGAGAAAGGAGGGACAGGGTACTGAATTTGGATGATCAGCCATGATCTCATTAAATGGCGGAACAGGCTCGAGGGGCCGAATGGCCTACTCCTGCTCCTATCTTCTATGTTTCTAATATTTCTATGACACACAGTGACCAGAGGAAAGCCTGCTGCTGGTTACAGTCACTTCACAGTGACCAGAGAAAATCTAGTCGCTGGTATTTACAATGTCACTGGAGAAAGCGACTGAAGGAAATCTTCCCCCAGCAGATTCACAGATAGTATGAAGCATGGCTGGGTTTTTATATTAGTGAAGGTGTCAGGTTCACTGATTGTAAGTAGCTGGTGTTGGGACTCAGTAAATCAAGACAGATGTGCATTTATAGAGCCACTTTCACCATCTCAAGACATCCCAAAGTGCTTCACAGCCAATGAAGTACAGTCACTGTTTTACTGTGGGAAACGGCAACCAGTTTGGCACAGCAAGATTCCCCATACAGTAATGAAATAATGACCAGATAATGTTTTAGTGTTGTTGGTTGAGGGATAAATATTGGCCAGGACACCGGGGAGAACTGCCCTGCTAGTCTTAGAATATTGCCCAGGGATCTTTTATATCCACCTGAGAGGGCAGACGGGGCCTCGGTTTAATGTTTCATCCGCAAGGCGGCACCTCCAACAGTGCAGCACTCCCTCAGTACTGCACTGGAGTCTCTGGAGTGGGACTTGAACCCTCAATTTTCCGATTCGGAGACATGACTGCTACCAGCTGAGCCGCAGTTGACACTGACTCAGTGGGTGAGATAGTTCCACCAGGCCTGTTTTTTAAATTGCCACTGAATTTAAGGTTTACCCAGTATTACACTGGCTGTTTTAAATTTTGTAATAGTTTTACAGTGTGAAGTAGAATTCCCACTCCCAGGCCAGTCTGATTGGCTAGGAAGTGTGATTGACATGTTAAGTGTAGGTTGGTTGTAAATATAGTGTAGCAGTTGATTGGCTGCTAGTGATGTCAGTCACAAAGAGTATACCCAGCGTTCCTGTAATTTTCTCCTCCTCCGTTCTGCGGCCTGTGCAGTATCTGACAGCATCTGCAAACAAAGTGAGAAGGGTGTAGACTGTGAGGGAAAGAACTGGGTTTGTACTGACTTTATACAGTAAAATACTCATTAATGTGCAGAGCAGTCTGATTATGCAAGTGAGGAAATTAGTAAAAATGCCCTTTGTGCTGTGTGAGAGGATCCAGCTGAGAGGCCTGTTTACTCCCTGCTTTGTGCTGAACTGTTTGGCTGGGACTGAGTGTTGGATATTGAATGTGTTTATTGGAAGCTGGGATTTGGACACAGCATTTCCCTCCTGATTTACAGGCTGAGTTTTTGTTGAGGGGTCATTGCTGAAAATGAGACGGTGAGGTGTGATTATCTGGGAGGTGCAGAGTGTCTGAGGATTCTTACAGATTTCCTGCCTGTGATGAGAATCCATTTTCAGTGAGAGACGTCTGTCTGTGAGGAGTCCTGCTGTACAGGGAAGTCTGATGCTGTCTAGTTTCTTGTAAATAAATTTGTGTAAGTACCAGGGCAAGCCTGATATAGTTGTAAGATTAAGATTGGTATTGGCTCCTTTAATTTTGCCATGGCACATGCAGGGTTAAAATGAGCTTCACTCCCAGGAAAACTATATTGAACCAAAAATATAAATGGCTGGTAATGCAGCAGGTCAGTCAGCATCTATCAAGCGAACAGCCATATTTTTTGTGTATGATTGGCAACGTTTGCAGAATTTTTTATTAACTTGTTACAAAGTTTGTCCAGGGGAGGGGCAGTTTGTTCAATGCTGTGTGAGTTGTTCAAATGTGTTTGATTGCTAGCCCTTTTTGAATGAGCAGTTATTTAAGCCCGGATTGTAACTCCCAGCAGGAGTCTTGCAGGCGGGGGGCTGAGGTGAACTGAAGTGAGGCCTGGGGATTCTTACAGATTTCCTGCCTGTGATGAGAATCCATTTTCAGTGAGAGACATCTCTCTGTGAGGAGTCCTGCTGTACAAGGGAGGCTGATGCAGTCTAGTTTCTTATAATCTAAAGAGTGTTTAAGAACCAGGGCAAGCCTGGGCCTAGTCTTCTGACATTGATTTTAGCTTGGGATTGGTCTCTTTACCAGTTAACACCAGCTTCACTCCAAGGAGACTGTGACAGCCTAGCTTGGTATGTTGAATAAACAGAAAAACTGGAAGCAGCTGTGGAAAGAACCAACATTTGATGTTTCAGTTTTTCATTTAAGATTTGCAGAATTTTACTTTTGATTAACTTGTTGGGGTAGAAATTTGACTTGGAAGGTAGTGCAAAACAGGCGGTATCGCCTGTTCTACCCCCCGCCCGATATTCAATTGCATTGACTGCAATTTCTACCCCAAGTTATGCCGTTGATTTTTTTTAACCCAAGGAATGTGTGTTTGGTTAGTAGCCTTTTTAAAAAATTGAGCAGCCAGTTACTTAAATTCTACTTGTTCCTTCTCTGAGCCTGTCTTTTTCTTCAAATCAGAGACTGTGCCAGTAGTCTTTGAAGAGAGTTTGAGCGACCTTAGAGCATTCGTCAGGCCAGATAGCTTCCATAAATAGTGAGAAAAATAAAAGGACCACTCTGTAAGGAAATTATTGATCTTTCATTTTAGCACAGGATAAGGGAACTATTCATTATTTTTACTATACAATTGATATAGTTTACTTATTCTGTTACTGTTTAATAAATTTACTTAGCAGTTAAAACCTGAAACCAAGTCCAGTGTACTGTTATTCTGCCAACATAACAATGAAGAGTAGGAAGGTTCTGTGAAGGCACAGGATAGGACTAGACGCTAAAATAATCTGACAAATGTTCTGTTCATTAATACAAAGGCAAAATACTGTGGATACTGGAAATCTGAAATAAAAGCAGAAAATGTTGGAAATACTCAGCAGGTCAGGCAACACCTGTGGAGAGAGAAACAGTGTTAACGTTTCAGGTCAATGACCTGACAAATTGTCATCGAGCTGAAACGTTAAATCTCGCTCCCCCCCCCACCCCCCCCCCCACACCCCACCCCCCCCCCACCCCACCCCCCCCCCCCACACCCCACCCCCCCCCCACCACACCACCCCCCCACCCCCCCCCCACCACACCACCCACACCACCCACCCACACCACCCCACACCACCCCACCCCCACATGGGTGGACTTCCTCTGAAAGGTGCTAACTGCTCCAGGAGTGCACAATAAGTATGTAATGAAGGTGCACCATGGAAATAGGGACTGGTTCTCAGTGTAGTTACACTGATAGATGGAAGTACAATTCCAATACTATTTTGCTGCTAAAACCATCTCTGAGCAAAATCTAGCCCAAGGTGTTTCAAAATCTACAATAAGTTATATGTACCTGAATGCTCGAAGCATTAGAAATAACAGGGTAGAACTAGAGGTTGTTATGGCAGTTGGGAACTACAATGTTGCAGGAATATCAGAAACATGGCTAAACCCAAGGATGGAAATGAGTATAACATTCAGGGAGGCTTCAAACAATCAAATAGAAAACTGGGAAAACACAAGCGCTCTAGACTCAGAGTTCGTAAATGTACTGCAGAGCTGCGTTGTTACCCTGGCTGTCGAGGAAGCCACAAGAGGCAGAGTTCATCTTAACTTGGTACTTGGAAATAACCCAGATACCATACAGGAAATGGAAGTCATAGTGCTTTGGAGGACAGCGATCACAGAATAATCAAGTTTAACATGATTTGAGATTCATTGATACCAAAAACTGAGAGCCAAGCATGTAACTTTAAACGGGTTAAATTCTTGGAAAGGAGGGAACAACTAAAGCAAATGGAGTGGAAGAGAATGTCCAGCAGCACTTAAGTTGAGGACAAGTATCACATTTGTAAAGGAATAAAGACGGGCATGCAGTATAAATACTTGGTTTAGACCAAACAAATGGGATCTTAAATGGATTAATAAACAAATTAAAAGTGAAATAAGGAAAAAAATTGATTTATACAAATCCAACAGGGATAAGAGAAAGGGGAGGGGAGTTCCCCTGGGATGAATATAGAAACATGAGAAACAAACTAAAATGATGATCAGAGGAACAGAGATCTAGAAAAAGGCACAGCTGCAGAGGAAAATATAACAGTAAAATATTCTTTGCCTTCTTACTGTTGTAGAGTTGAGTCAAAAAGAGTTTAGAGGTGCCATCTTTTGGATAAGACGTTAAATCCAGTCAGTAGTGGGAACTACAATGTTGCAGGAATATCAGAAACATGGCTAAACCCAGAGGATGGAAATGAGTATAACATTCAGGGAGGCTTCAAACAATCAAATAGAAAACGCAAGTGGAAGTAAAACAAGATTCCATGGCACTATTTGAAGAGGAGCAGGGGAGTTTTCCCTGGTGGTCTGGCCAATATTTATCCCTCAATCAACATCTAAAAACAGATAATCTGGTCATTATCACATTGCTGTTCGTGGGAGCTTGTTGTGTGCAAATTGGCTGCCGCATTTCCGACATTACAACAGTGACTACATTGTAGTTCATTGGCTGTGAAGCGCTTTGAGACATACTGAGGTCGTGAAAGGTGCTATATAAATGCAAGTTCGTTCTTTTAAACTAATAAATACCCAGTGATAGATGCTATTTATCTTATAGATAGAAACAAAAGAGGAGTTTTGTGAGGCATTGACAATGATTATGATGGAATTACTGAAAACTGGAGAGATACCAGTAGATTGGAAACAGGCTAAGGGTGATGCCCTTATTCAATAATGTGATTAAATCAGTCACAATCAACTACAGACCTATTAGTCTTACTTCAATTCCATGTAAAAGAATGGAATCAATGATCAGGATTAAACTTGATCATTATACCTATCATAATAGTCTTGTCAACAGCAGCCAGCATAGCTTCAGAAGGGGAAAGTTCCAGCCTGAGCTACCTCCTGGACTCCTTTGATAAAGTGACAACCCAAGTGTATTATGGAAAATGCAATGGCATAGGCACCTTGTGGGTGATGTGACTCAGGAGACCCGATATGGCTAAAGAAGACACTATCATTCAATGACTTCATTCTAAGCCATAGAGTGTTCCTGGGAACAGCAAACTATTACTGGAGCTTCATTCTAAATTGTAGCCATATAGCTGCACCCTAAACAAATCTAGCCTGAAAACATGTCCAAACCAGATGATCTGGTTAGTAAGCTGCGAGGATGGCTTTAATAGGCTCTGTGCAGATCTTGCCCCAGCCAGTGCTGATTGCTCTCGAGAGTTCATCACCCACACTGAAATGTTTGACGAGCGTAGGCCATGCTGAGTCAGTGAATAATCAAGAGCAGGAGCATCCTGTTGTTCAACTGAGCCATAAGCTGTTACCATGTAAATTGTGATACCTAGTGATTGGGAAGGAATGTATTGGTGTGGTGTGGGCATTGCAGAGATTGCAGCTGTATCTTTGCATGCATTTCTCAGTACAGTATATTCAGATCACAGTCCACTAATTGGTTAAATGGATCTTTGTTAAATTTGGCAAGGGACAAATCCGCTGGTTTGTTATGATGAAGCATTGCATTGCAGGTGACTGACTAGCACAGTGATCATCACAAAACTCCAGCAAATGGGAATACAATAGTGAGGCATGACTTGACAAAAGCCTTCCCAAGAACCTCGTCAAAAGGGGAGAAATAATGTGACAAAATCCATGATATTGTTATTCTATAGGGATAAGTAGAGACAGAATTAGCTGTGTATGGAAATGTATCAATATTAATTTAAAGGCAATGGGGGTTAAATTGGATATCCCCCAAAAATGGACACGGGGATCGTGATGCGCGATTAACCTGCGCTTGTTCAGTGTAATGTAGGCAGCATGCCAACTTTGTGCCGTCTGCTCATTATAGTGATTTCTGGGTGCAGCCAGTGCTAACCCACTGTTCATTGGCTGCACACATAAGCAGGGAGCACAATAACATTAATAACTTGCACTACTTAAAGCTGGCCTGCACTAATTAAAGCTAGCCTGCAACACTTAATGGGGAGGTGCATTGTGGCTGGAGCAGATGCTGGAAGTGGTTCTGCAAATGAATCTGACCTGGGAAAGAGTGAAGAATGGCTGACCATTGAAGAGAGCGGGCACCCAGGTTTTTGGACGCTGCATTGGAGGTCTTGGTGGTGGAGGAGGTGGAAAGGAGGAGAGATGTCCCATATTCTAAGGGGGGCAGGAGACCCTCCAGAGACATGATGAGAAGGCAGTGGGAACAGATAGCCGCAGAGGTCAATGCCAGGAGTTTAGATCCAAGGACCTGGATGGAGTGCCTCGAAGTTCAGTGACCTCACTCGAGTGGTCAAGGTCAATAAATGCATTTTAAAATGCCGTATCCTACCAACTGCACCACGAGCCTCAGCCACTGCTCAATTCACCACACCCCCATCACTCACCTACCAACAATCTCTATCAATGAGGACTTGTACCTAACATTCATAGTAGTCACACCCACATCTCACAGCTTGCACAAACTGCCAGCTATTCAACCATGACAGCCTCATCACCCAAACAGATTGCATGACACTCACTGACACACTTCCCCTCTCTTGCAGGAGAAGGTGGCACACAACCAGAGGCAGTAGGAACTAACTGGAGGAGGAGAGGCATGCCTGCATGTTCTAACCCGCATGGAGGTGCTGACCATTATGGGAGGGGCCATTTCTGAGGCCTTGGCCACCGATGGGGCTGAATCCATTGAAAATGACGGTATCCTCATACCTAATCCTCCTTCTCGCATCCCACTTCCCCCCTCAGCCCACAATCCCTTCTGACTTACAAGCTACAGAGGGTGTAAGCATGCACTTCTTTCTCCTCTCCCTCACCACAACCCATCCCTTGTCCCTTTTTCATGTCAGATACCCAAGAACTGCAACCTGCCCAGGCACTGGTGGAAAGCAGAAAGACAATGATGATGAAGACACACTGTCATTTAATTTCACATTCGCAGCCACCAGCTCAGATACTGACACTGCGCGTATCTTTAGAGAATAGCATAGAGGCAGGATCTGCACGTGGTGAGACACTGGGCACAAGTGTGCTGCAGCAAGGGCTGGGGCAAGGATAGCGCAGGGGCCAGCTCGCCAGAAGGTGAGATCGCACACGACTGCAGAGGACTCAAATGATGACTTCCATGGGCCAGGCTACAGAAAAAGGCTGATGGGGGTACACACCAAAATGCTTGGTGCACTGGAAAGCCTGCGTTCAATGTCAAGGAGCATAGAGGAGTCCAGCACCAACTTGGCGAAGGGCTTTGCGCACAGCTTGGAGACCATGCTTTCCAACATGGAACGGGTGGCCATCTGTGGAGCCAACTATTATGCAGCATCTGATGGCTGATGTCTCAGCTTCCATTGCAGCACAAGCAGCATCCACCCAATGTCGAGTACTGCAGTGGAAGCTCAGACTGCTGTCATGCAACCTCAGCTTGCTGCCATGGAAGTTTAGACTGCTGCCATCATGGCTCTGGGTACCAGTGTGCAAAGGGGCTTCCAGGGTGTGTCAGCACTCCTGCAATCTGCTCTCCAACAGATCTGCTCCCTAATGACCCTCTGCGGATATGGCCTCCTGCTGACAGCCCTTCTTCCCCCTCCTCCTCCCTCTTCTAGCAGCTTTTCCTGCTCTGCGTGGCCTCTGCTCATTCTCCCAGTCATGCTCAATGCCAAGAGGAAGCCCTACTCGGCCACCCATGTCTGGAAGCAACTGGTCTGTGCACAAGCCTTTAAGTCACCAAAAAAGTACTTCAGCACCAGCCAGACCACTTCCTGTAGATGACTGAAACTTTTAACAAGTATGCAAAAGCACCAAAACGCGTAGAATTGCAGCAGCAGCCAAAAGAAATCATGCGGCAACTAACCTGTAAGTAGTTGATGAACCCTTTAAATATCGCTGATGCGGGGGTCCTTAACGCCATTGACCACTTGTTCAACTGTGGGAGGTTAAGAGTTCCAAAATGGCAGCACTGGCGTCAAATCAGCGATGCACGCTGATTGACGTAATGATCAGCCTGCTCTGCACACCTTCGGCGGATGTTGGGCGCGCGTGCGCTAACCCCTTTACCAATATGGCATTTTGCGTCAGAAGGGTGTGCGTGCGTCGCAGACACCATTTTGGAACCATAAAGGGCCTCGTAGCACTCAAAAAAAGGATGCTACTGAGCCCAATTTCGCCCCCAGAGGGTGGTAAGAGCTAAGGTGGCCTGCAGCGTATCTAGTTTCCACGAGATGGTATTTGTCTTTAAACTATAAATAGTTTTATTATGATAACTGAGACAGGAAGACATCCCTTAGAAGGTGTGAAGTGTGACAAAAAATAAGCTTTTTGACTCGAGTTTTAGGTTGGTACAGGTGCACTATCCCTTATCCGAAACCCTTGGGGCCAGCCAGATGTGTTTCAGAATTCGGAATTTTTCGGATTTCAGAACGGATAATAATGCTTATAAATGGACAAGAGGTAGCCGCCGGGTTTACCCTACAGCTACACCACTAGTGATGGATGCAAACCTGGCTAGGTAACCAGATTACTATAAAGAAATAGTTAACAGCAATGTTTCCTCAAAGTTGCACACGGCCACGCAGTAACCTGCAAACCCCCGTGCAAGCTGCTCAAACTTCTACACTGGAAATACCGAGAGACGCTCCACAAAAAAACTTTCGGTTTTCAGAGCTTTGCGAATTTCGGAATTGCGGATAAGGGATAGTTGACCTGTACTGGTTTTCATTCAGTCATAGTACATCAGGAGTTAAAAACCAGAATTATGCACCACCTTAACGCAGTACAGGAAACTTTGGTTTATCCGGAGGTTGTATGTCCGGAAACCTCGATCTAACGGCAGAAATCAGCAGCCGTTTTGTTAGGTTATTTTTCTTCCCCTAGCATTTTTCTTCCCCTGGCATTTTTTTAAACAGTCAGGCTCTGGAAAGCGTCTCTGTAGCTTAGCAACAGCTACAGAGAGGCTTCCAAGGTACGGGCCGACTGTTTACAAGCTGTTGCTAAGCAACAGTGTTTGTTGTCAGATACGGCGATGAAAACCTCCGTATCCTTCAACATTAGCGCTGGTCTATCCGGAAGTTTTGATAGATCGGCAGCAGCTCGGTCCCGTCGGTGCCGGATATCGCGAAGTTTCCTGTACTGTATTGCAATGTATTATTCAGTTGGTCTCTGAGCAGCTATCCTGAGGGAGGATCCAAGTTGATCAATTTAGGCACAAACAGGTTGTGTTATTTATGTGTCTGATTGGTAGCTCCTTTTTGAATTGAACAAATACTTACTTAAATTCATAAACGCTTGTTTGGGGGGAGCTTATTCATCTGTAGTTTTCAAATCTTTAAGTTTGATGTACAGAACCTGGAACATCTGAAGAGAATTAAATAAGTGAGACAACTTCTGTAATTGGTGAGAAAAGGATTACAGAAGCAATAGATAAAAAAAGAAATCAAGCTACAAATTGTAGCAGTAGAAATGTGAACTACTGTTTCTTTCTACAGTAAGAGGAATTGGCAGAGTTAGATAACTATGTAAAATATTGTTATGGTCCTGCTATTTATTTGCTTGTTCATTTATTTTGTTCAATAATTTCCTGTGACACTTACAGCCTGAATGAAATAAGGTCTCATGCAGAGTTATGCTCCCACTTGTCAAAATCAAGGAGGATGTTGTGGAAGCATGGGCTGCAACCTTATCTAAAGCAATACAAATAACGATGATTATTATCTGCATATACCTGGATATCAGGACAGAGGAAGATGCTCTCAAGGACATAGCGAGCTAGGGCTCACCTATGAGAGTAGTCTTAAAATAGAGGAGTCAAAAATATCTATTCAGATATATATAAAAGGAACAAAAAACTGACAGCAACGTATTTTCCTGATTTGCAAAATGGCTCATTGTCCACTTGCATTCTTAGAGAGCTCAAAAACAGCCTACCTCCCTTCCCACAGTGGCACCACTACTTAATTTAGACTCCATTCCAACACTAATTTTAGAGCATGTAAATAACTGCACTTTATACACTAATCGAGGCTATCTTGCCCTGTTATTTTCAGTAAGCTGCATTTTGTGATGACTCAGTCTGGGAGCTAAAGAGGTACATGAAGAGGGAGAGAGGAAAAAGTAATGGCATCCAGATGCAGGGTGAAGAAGGACAAGGACTAAGGGAGCGCTGCCTGGTGTGGTACTGAATTATATTGAACAGATTCAGTTTCTCTCCATAACCTCTGCTGAGATAGTTGATCCAGTCAGGTTGGGCACTTCCACGGATCTCAGGGCTCCTGGCCGGGGAGTGGGGGGGGTGGGGGGTGGAACATAGGAACAGGAGCAGGCCATTCAGCCCTTCGAGCCTGTTCCGCCATTCAATGAGATCATGGCTGATCTGTAACCTAACTCCATATACCTGCCTTTGCCCCATACCCCTTAATACCTTTGGTTAACAGAAATCTATCAATCTCCGATTTTAAATTAACAATTGACCTAGTATCATCTGCAGTTAGTGACAAAGAGTTCCAAACTTCTACCACTCTTTGCGTGTAGAAGTGTTTCCTAAAATCACTCCTGAAAGGCCTGGATCTAATTTTAAGCTATGTCCCCTAGTCCTAGATTCCCCAACCAGCAGAAATAGTTGCTCATTATCTACTCTATCAGTTCCCCTTAATACCTTGAAAACTTTGATCACATCACCCCTTAATCTTCAACCCTAGTTTGTAGAATCTCTCCTTGTACTGTAATTGAATCCTTGGAGTCCAGGTATCGTTCTAGTAAATCAAGGCTGCACTCCCTCCAAGGCCAGTATATCCTTCCTGAGGTGTGGTGCCCAGAACTGAACACAGTGCTCCAGGTGTGGTCTAACCAGGGCTTTGTACAGCTGAAGCATGACTTCTTAAACCCCTTGTATTCTAATCCTCTAGAATAAAGGCTAGCATTCCATTAGCCTTTTTGATTATTTTTTGTATCTGTCCATTACATTTTAATGACCTATGTACAGGGACTCTTAAATCTTTTTGGACCTCTACTGCTTCTAACTGTTCACCATTTAGAAAGTACTCTGATCTATCCTTTTTTAGGTCCAATGTGGATGACCTCACATTTGCCTATATTGAAATCCATTTGCCACAGTTTTGCCCATTCACTTAATCTATTAATACCTCTTTGTAAAGTTATGCTTCCATCAACACTGCTTACAATGTTTTATCTTTGTATCATCAGCAAACCTGGATATGTGGCTCTCTATCCTGTCATCGAAGTCGTTAATAAACACAGTGACTAATTGAGGCCCCAACACAGATCCCTAGGGGACGCCATGAGTCACATCCTGCCAATTAGAGGACCTGCCCATTATCCCTACTCTCTTTCCCCTGCCTCTCAGCCAAACTTCTAACCAGGTCAATAATTTGCCCTCAATTTCATGAGCTACAACTTCAGCTAACAGTCTCTTATGAGGGGCTTTATTGACTGCCTTCTGGAAGTCCATATAAATAACATCAATGGACATTCCCCTGTCCACTACTTTAGTCACCTCTTCAAAAAATTATATCAGGTTCGTCAGGCATGGCCTGGCTTTCACAAATCAATGCTGGCTTTCTCTGATCAGCTGAAAATGTTAAAGGTGTTCAGCCATCCTATCCTTAATTATAGACTCTAGTAATGTCCTGTCAACAGATGTTAGGCTAACTGGTCTATAATTCCTTGGTTTCCCCCTCTCGCCTTTCTTAAATAGCGAAGTGGCATGTGCAATTTTCCAATCTAAAGGTTCCTGAATCGAGAGAACTTTGGAAGATCATAGTTAGGTCATTGGCAATGTTCTCACCAATTCCTTTAAACCCGGGGATGAAAACCATCTTGTCTTGGGAATTTGTCACTCTTTAGTGGCATTATTCTCTTCATTACTGTTAATTTGCTTACGTTAATTATGGTGAGTCCCTGTCCGTAATTCAAAATTAGCTTCCTTGGGGTGTCCAGCATACCATCCTCTTCCCCTACTGTAAAAAATGATGCAATGTAATTATTTGACATGTCTGCCATTTCTTTATTTTCCTTTATAATATCACCATTACCAGTTTTTAAGGGGCCCACACTGCTCTTAACCACCCTCTTTTTTCTAATATAAGTTTTTTGTGTTGATTTTGATAATCCTTGCAAGTTTCTTTTCATACTCCTTTTTGTAGCTCTTACGATCTGCTCTGTCACCCTTTGCTGTTCTTTTAACTCTCCCATTCACCAGGATCTGTTATATTTTTTGCATTCTTGAATGCTTTTTCTTTTAGTTTTATGTTGCCCCTTACCTCTTTGGTTGTTTTTTGGCAAGTACAGCTCTTGTCCCTTCGGGGTATAAACTGGTTCTGTATCACGTGAAATTCTTTTTTGAACAACCCCCACTGATCCTCTGACATTTTACCCATTAATTGATTTTCCCACTTTACTGTGGACCGCCTCTGTCTCATCCTGTTGAATTCGGCCTTACCTAAATCTAGAACCTTAGCTGTTTCGCGTTTCTCCCTTTCACACACAACATTAAACTCAGTCATATTATGGTCGCTATTAGATAAATGTTCACGCACCATTAGGCTGTTAACTAGATCTGGCTCATTACTCAGTTTTAAATCTAATATGGCCTGCCCCCTTGTTGGTTAGAGGACATATTGTTGTAGAAAACTGTCCTGAACACACTCAAGAAATTCTCTACCTTTCTGACATGAGCTTGTCTGCTTATTCCAATCTACATGGAAGATAAAATCCCCCATTAAAACCACACTGCCTTTACTACATGCTTGTCTGATCTCTGCATTAATACATTCTGACGCTTCATAGCTGCAACTAGGGAGCCTGTACACAACTCCACTACAGTCTTAAATCCTTTTCTATTTCTTAATTCTACCTATAAAGTCTCCACTACCTGCTTACCTCTCGTTATATCCTCTCTTATCATAGAAGTAATTTCATCCTTAATCACTAATGCTACTCCTCCCCCCTCTACCATTTTCCCTATCCTTCCTATAGATCTTATAACCTGGTATATTCAGTTCCCAGTCCTGACCATGTGCCTACCATATCATACCCTCTAAGTTGAATTTGCTCCAGCAATACATTCAATTTGTTTCTTATACCCTGTGTGTTTGTATAAAGAACGCTTATTTGGGCCACACACCCTAATCTGTCCTTCTGCTCTAATGTTGTTTTTCTCACACATTTCATATTTCTCACACCCGATTTAATGACTTTATATTTTTTATTTTTCCCTTTGCCTGTAGTACCTGCTGCACAATTTCTGACTAGTACTCTACTCTTCCTTTTTATTTGTTTTAGAATTATTTTTCCACGTGAGCCCTCGGGACGGGGTGGGGGTGGGGGCAAGAATTAGCCAGAACATCTGCTTCTGATTACAATCCGGTGATCCCCACTGGAAAGAGTGGGTGTCGAGTGAGGGCAACATAAACTTGGCTCTGATGGCCACACACAGTTGTCCACAATCTATTGACACTCAGTGTGGAGCTGTCTCCAGGAGTTAGCACCTTCAGCAGAGAGGGAAGAGAATTGGAGAAAAAACATGATTTTTCTTTTATTGTCTTACAGAAGGATCATACTGTATTAAACCATATCCTGCACAGAAAACAGGGAAGATAGACACCAGAGGTACATCCAGGTCATCACCCAAGGAATGGCTGCACAGTACAGCTATCTTCTGCAAATCCATTCAATCCAGAGAACTTCAATACATTGTCAGAACTAAAACTGATTAAGTGTCGAGCATCCCTTCAAAACAATGTTCCAAAAGCCGCGGCGGTTTGAGGTTGTTCGCACCAGGAGGTGAAGAAACCTTTAAAAGTACAGGGCTAGTAACAAATTGCCCAAGCAGTGACATTCACACAATTGGTAAAGCTCCTGAAGTACTGGCACATCCATAGAGGTGAGAAGCCATTCAGGTGTGTGAGAAAGGCTTCGGTCATTCAATTCTCGTGAACACTGGCACATCAAAACAGATGAAAGGCTGTTAAGCAGTGAGGGGTGTGAGAAGAGATTTGCACGTTGTCAGACTTCCTGATACACAGGTGCATGTACACAGGCAAGAAGGAATCCAGATGTGAGGATTTTAACAAAGTCTCAGTGCGGTGGTCACGTCTGTTGCAAAATAAGGGCAGCTACATGGGCGAGAAACCATACAAGTGTGATGTGTGTGGCTGGGCCTTTTCACAGGCATCGGGCCTCGTGGAACATCTGCGCATTCACACAGGGGAGAAGCCGTTCAAGTGTGAAGTGTGTGAGAAGTCCTTTGCACAAGCATCGACCCTCCTGCAACACTGGCGTATACATACGGGTGAGAAACCATTTAAGTGCAAGATTTGTGACAAAGCTTTCTTAAAGCAGTCGCAACTCGTGGAACATCAGCGCACTCACACAGGGGAGAAACCATTCAGGTGTGACGCTTGTGACAAAGCTTTTGTGACATCGTCACGCCTACTGGAACACCAGCGAACCCACACAGGTGAGAAACCATTCAGGTGTGAGGCTTGTGACAAAGCTTTCACACTTTTGTCATTACTTCTGAAACATCAGCGCACTCACACAACTGAGAAACCGTTCAAGTGCGAAAGTTGTAGCAAAGCTTTCATTAAGTCCTCGGGCCTCCTGGCACATAAGTGCATTCGGAAAGACGAAAAACCGCTCTGGTGTGCAATTTGCAAAAAAGCTTTCTGCAACTCATCATACCTCCGTGTTCACCAGCGCATCCATACAGGAGAAAGACCATACAAGTGTGAATTTTGCAACAAAAGTTTCATCCAGTCAACAAGTCTCCGACAACACCAGCGTATCCATACAGATGAGAGACCGTTCAGGTGTGCGGTTTGCAACAAAGATTTCTGCAACTCATCATATCTACGGGTACACCAGCGCGGCCATACAGATGAGAGACCGTTCAGGTGTGAGATTTGTGACAAAGATTTCTGCAGCTCAGCATACCTTGTGGTACACCAGCGCATTCACACAGGTGACAAGCCGTTCAGGTGTGAGATTTGTGACAAAGATTTCTGTAGCTCAGCATATCTACGGGTACACCAGCGCATTCACACAGGTGACAAACCGTTCAGGTGTAAGGTTTGTGACAAAGCTTTCTTCAGCTCCTCATACTTTCTGAAACACCAGTGCGTCCCCACATCTGATAAACTATTCAAGTGTGAGTTTTGCAATAAAGGTTTCACACAGTTGTTAGACCTCACTGAACACCAGCGCACCCACACAGGCGACAGACGCTTCCAGTGCAATAGCTGCCAGAACTGCTTCACCTACTCCTCCTCTCTAGAGATACACCAGTGCATCAACACGGAGTAGAAACCCTTCCAGTGCGACATCTGCCAGAACTGATTAACCGATTCCTTCTGTCTCACAAAGCACTGGCACATCCACACAGGCTAGAAGCCAATTCAAGTACTCAACCTGCGCAGAGCTTCAAAGAGTTGTCCCCACCCCCCTACAGAGATAAGCAGCAGTTCCAATGCAGCCCCTCACAAATTTCAGGAACATCGTCAACCTCTCTTGCTGTCCGTGCATCCACATGGGTGAGAAACGGTGGAGGTGCACCATTTTCAAGACAGCTGTTAAATAGTGTAACTAGTTCATCAACAGAGGCAAGAAGTGCAGAGTCTCCAGAGGCAAGAGTGTCTGTACAGTGAAAAATGCTAATGGCGTCCTTCCCAACATTAATCTAGCACTCTCAATCTATTGCCATGCTTCTCCATTACAAGGAAATGTCCTGTGTATAGACATGAAAGGAAGATGAGAAGGAGCTCGTAAGTTAAGGGAAAGAGAATGAAACACAGGAAAAGACAAATACAGAGAAAAACCCTACAGAAATTGAAATAGAACGGTTGTGAGGAGATGGCTCAGTGGTCTCAATGACCTTTGCTTGTCTCATCCGACAATCCCCAATTGCCCGAGCAGGGTTTACAAGCCTTCAGTAGCTCACTTGTCATGATGGGATAAGAGGATCGTACAGCTTGGAGTAGGGCAAGAGCTGTAAGAGTATGTCCAATGTGACATGTCACCACCCAGCCCACTGCAGATAAAGCTTTGAACCCAGCAGAGACACGTAGGCAGTTCGTGTCATTAAATAGGAGAGATATTACATTAAAGAGGTGCTAACTGTGTGTAAAAACATTCTTGCAGCTCCTACCACCACAGGTTTGGGATTTCTTTTTCCAATGTTGTCCCAAAATTTTCCTACGCACCCGCCATCCCCCCAACTCTGGTTTGGTCCCATGGCTCCAGCACCTTGCCCACTTCTTTGGATTTGTACTTCTTTGTTTTATTTCCAAGTTTCTCACTGGGATATCTTCTCTGCTTTCCTCCCTCTGCCTCTGCACCAAGCGACGAATCATTCTTGGTGATTTCAACCTCCATCTCCACTCTTCTTGCTCTCTCTCCTCTGAGTTCACTGCCCTCCTTTCCTCCCTAAATCTCTCCCTCCATGTAAACTCTCCTACCCATATGCACGGCCACCCCCTTGATCTTGCCATCTCGCGTGACCTAGCTACTCCCATTGTAACTTTCACTGATAAAGCAATCTCTGATCATTGTATCACTCTCCACCCATATTCCCCTTCCCTCCACCCCTCCCAACCCCATTTTTTTCTGTGCCCTGGAAAAAGTCTCCCTCAAGTCACTTTTCACTACACTTTCAAATTCCAACTATCTAGACTTTGGTCCACAATTCATCATGACATTTCTGCATCAACCAATCTGCTAAATCACACCCTCTCCAACACCTTTGATGCCCTTGTCCCCATTAAAACCATTACCCTTTCTCTTACCCTAGTTCAACTCCAGAGACTTGAGCACAGACATCTAGGCTGGCACTCCAGTACAGTACTGAAGGAGTGCTGCACTGTCGGAGGTGTGGTCTTTCAGATGAGACGTTAAACTGAGGCCCTGTCTGCCTTTTCAGGTGGACGTAAAAGATCCGATGGCACTATTTCAAAGAATAGCCGGGGAGTTATCCGCAGTGTCCTGGCCAATATTTATCCCTCAACATCACTTAAAAAAAAAAGTATACCTCTCACCTCTGCTCCCTTAAGCCCAAGGGACGCAGATTTGAACATCTTTGGCAGACAACTGGTTTAACTAGCCATCGCCAGATCTGGCTGGACCACATAAAGCATTATCGGGTCCTGCTCTCCATTGCTAAACCTGCTCATTATTCAAAGATCATCCAGGAATGCAAAGATAACCCCCGGCTTCTCTTCACCATAAACCTCTATCCTGTGTCTCCTCCGCCCTCACCTCCAACAAGTGCGAGGAGCTCATGGACTTTTTTGTCACAAAGATCAAAACTATACATTCAGCTGCCTCTGCCGCTCCCTTCCCTTCCCCTAGCCCACTGAATGTTCCCCGCAGCCCTAGCCCTGAACTCACGTCTTTCTCTAGATTCTACCCCATCTTCTATCTTGCTTTCTCTGAGCGCACCTTGACCATGAGACCCACCCTCAATCCTATTCTGAACAAACTGTTGACCACCTAACTTCCCTTCCTGGGCCCCATGTTAGCTGATATTGTTAACAGTTCTCTCTCCTTTGGAACTGTCCCCCTCCCCATCACATCTGCTGTAATCACCCCCTCCTCAAAAAAAAAACACCCAAAAACACCCTTGACCCCTTTGTCCTTGGAAACTATTGCCCCATCCCCAACCTCCCTTTCCTTTCCAAAGTCCTTGAACGTGTTGTCGCCTCCCAAATCCCTGCCCATCTTTCCCGCAATTCCACGTTTGAATCTCTCCAAACAGGTTTCCGGTTCCGTCACATTATCAGAGTCAGGAATGACATTCTATGTGACTGACCCTGGTAAACTATCCCTCCTCATCCTTCTTGACCTATCTGCAGCTTGCGACACAGTTGACCACACCATCCTCCTCCCATGCCTCTCCTCTGTTGTCCAGCTGAGTGGAACTGCCCTTGCTGGGTTCCATTCTTATCTATCGAATCATAGCCAGAGAATCCCATGCAATGGCTTCTGTTCCCACTCATGCACCATTACCTCTGGAGTCCCCCAAGGATCTATTCTTGGCCCCCTTCTATTTTTCATCTACATGCTGCCCCTCAGCGATAATCATCCAAAAACACAACATCAGGTTCTACATGTACGCTGACGACGCTCAGCTCTATCTTACCACCACCTCTCAATCCCCTCCACTGTCTCTGATTTGTTACACTGCTTGTCTGACATCCAGTACTGGATGAGCAGAAATTTCCTCCAACTAAATAATGGGAAGGCTGAAGCCATTGTCTTTGGTCTCCGCCACAAACTCTAATCCCTGGTCACCGTTTCCATCCCCTGGCAACTGTCTGAAGCTGAGCCAGACCGTTCGCAACCTTAGTGTTCACAGAATCCCCGAAACCCCACAGTGCAGACAGAGGCCATTTCGGCCCATCAAGCCTGCACCGACACATATCCCACCCGATCCCCGTAACCCCTACACCAACACATATCTCACGCTATCCCCGTAACCCCACGTATTTAATCGCCCTAACACTAAGGGTCAATTTATCATAGCCAATCAACTTAACCCACACATCTTTGGACTGTGGGAGGAAACCGGAGCACCCGGAGGAAACCCACGCAAACACGGGGAGAATGTGCAAACTCCACACAGACAGTCACTCGAGGCCGGATTCGAACCCGGGTCCCTGGCGCTGTGAGGCAACAGTGCTAACCACTATGCCAACGTGCTGCCCTTGTGAAAAGAAATGTAATCACTGAGATCTACAGCGAGTTACTACCTCCACTGCTCATCTGTCTCCTCTTTTTAGCCGTGTAGAGATTCTGGTCAGACAACTAGGCAATATGTGCTACAGGAGGGTGAGCATTCCACAGCAAGAGCTTATAAAATTCCCCATACTCTGAGCAAAAGGTTTGTGGCAGAGAATTCCACAGTTTAACCGCCTGCCATGTAAAAAAAATGGTTGAAATTTACAAGGTTAGCAGCCTCTCGCCTTGAAGCTGATTGGTCCATAGGAACCATCTGATCACCAGATTTCTCTGGCCAGTGTTCATTGTGAATAATGTGGTTATGATGAATGTCAGCTCCGCCCTATCTCATGTCGTTAAGTATTTCCATGTTATACTCGTTCATATGAATTTGTAGCAGGACCACTGCATTGGAATTTTTATGTCGAGCTATGTCTGCTGTTTCCAGAAGATTTTATTTTGTCTTGATGTGAGGGTCTGCGTGAAGGCAGTCTGTGGTAAATGTCTGGAATGGACATTCAGGTTCAGACAGGGCATCTGCTTTCCTTTGCGGTATGTCATCGTTGTTTGACTATTACTTCAGACAATGCTTGCACGCTTGCTACTGTGTGAAAAGACAGAGCCATTGTCTGTAATGACTGACCTAGCAGGGTAGCCACCTGTAAAAATAGTTGTCTCACTCGTAACACCGATGACACAACATGTGTACTTTAATCAAGGAGAAGGATGTTCTTTAAAGAACCCAACCTTTCCTTCAAAGAAAATGAAGGTTCTATATGGGTACAGTCCCAGTTTCTTGAGTTCAGTTAGCCCCAACAGTACTTCACTGTAATGGCATGGAGATGAAACTCCTTGGAGCTGTAATACTCATGTTACAATTATCTACAATTCAGTTGGCATTCTGGAAAAGTACACGAAGAACATTGAAATGTTTGTTACTTTGGTTTGAGAAAATGGTTTAAAATGTTAGTGTACTACTGTATTGTTACTTATACCTGCTGATTTATTTACTGCTGTATAAATTTACATCTTGCAATAAATATAATTTTTAGCATTGGCCTAAGTTAATTGGACTGTCATCATGATGTTTCTCAGCCTATGGATACAGCCAAGAACATGTGCTGGGCATCCCACTGGTCTTCCATTGCAAAATAATTCAGCAAACTGCAATTGTTCCTACTGCACCAATGAATAGCCCGTTCTCTCCACTCGAAGTTTATCAGTTTCAGTTGGTAGGAAGTGTGGACCTGCCCTTGGAAAATGCCTTGCTGGCATAAACAGAGAGAGAGTTGGGGAAAGGTAGAATTATGACGGTAGTTAGGGTACCAGCTGCTAACCACATTTCATTGAGTTATATATGGGCTGGATTTTACCAGCCCTGAGGAGGCGGGTTCGGAGGCAGGACTGGTGGGAAAAATTGGGAGCGGGTCCCAACCTGCCTCCGAACCATCTTCCCCGGAGTCGGGTCCCCGACTCGCGCAGGGACCCGTCTCCTAGCGGCGGGAAGGGGATTAGAGCCAATTAACTGCCTGTTAACAGGCTGTTAAGAGACTTCACCATTCTACGCCTGCTGATGCGGGCTTCCCGACGTCGGGGAAACCCCGCCAGGGTCAGCGGGGGTGAGAGGGGTTGAAATGTCAACAGTAGAGGTGAGTAATGGGTGCAAGTGTGGACAGGTAAGTATGAGAGGTGAGTGTAAAGTGGTGGAAAAAGTTTACTTATCTTTGCTTCTTTCTGTAGGCTTCAACCTTTGAGGATCCAGAGGTGCCTCATCTCAACGGCAGAGATCACAGAATGGCTGCTGCATTCTCAGATGCAGCAGACATCTGCTTTCTGCTGAGGAGAGAGGTCTTGGTGAGCCTGTGTGCAAGGGCTCACCTTAGAACAGAGATTGTCAGTGTTTGACAGCTTCTCAAAACTGTCAAATGCTGACAATTGATCTGTCAATAATTTTTTGACAGATGAAGCGTCATACGCTGACGACATCTGTCACCGGCTTTCCCTTAATTGGCCAGTAACAGCCAATCAAGGAAAAATAGCATGGGTTGGTCAGACATCGCTGGGGGTGGGACTGAAACCCGGAAACCAGAAGTCCCACCTCCAGTGAGAAAATCCAGCCCTACGAGTCAAAGTCATTACGGCACAGAATGAGGCCATTCGGCACATTGAGTCTATGCCGGCTCTCTGTAGAGCAATTCAGGCAGTCCCATTCCCCTGCTCTATCCCCGTAGCCCTGCAAGTTTAATTCCCTCAAGTGCCTATCCAATTTCCTTTTGAAATCATTGAGTGTCTCCGCTTCTACCACCCTCATCGGCAGCGAGTTCCAGGTCATTACCACTCGCTGCGTAAAAAAGTTCTTCCTCACATCCCCCCTGTATCTCTTGCCCAAAACTTTAAATCTGTGTCCCCTAGTCTTTGTACCATCAGCTAATGGGAACAGCCTTTCCCTGTCTACCTAATCCAAAACCGTCATAATCTTGTACACCTCTATCAAATCTCCCCTCAACCTCCTTTGCTCCAAGAACAACCCCAGCTTCTCCAACCTAACCTTGTAGCTAAAATCCCTCATCCCTGGAAACATTCTGGTAAATCTCCTTTGCACCCTCTCAAGAACCTTCACATCCTTTCTAAAATGTGGTGACCAGAACTGGACACAATACTCCAGTTGTGGCCTAACTGGAGCTTTATAAAGGTTCAGCATAACTTCCCTGCTTTTGTACTCAATACCTTTATTTATAAAACCCAAGATCCCATATGCTTTACTAACCACTCTCAATATGTCCTGCCACCTTCAAAGATCTATGCACATGAACCCCCAGGTCCCTCTGTCCCTGCACACGCTTTAGAACTGTGCCATTAAGTCTATATTGCCTCTCCCTATCCCTTCTGCCAAAGTGTATCACCTCACACTTCTCTGTATTAAATTCCATCTACCACTTGTCTGCCCATTCTGCTAGCCTATCTATGTCCTGTTGCAGTCAATTGGTATCCTCACTGTTTGCCACACCTCCAAGTTTGGTATCAGCAAATTTTGAAATTTTACTCTATTCCAATATCCAAGTCATTTATATATATCAAAAAAAGCAATGGCCCCAGCACTGACCTTTGGGGAGCACCACTGTCTACCATCCGCCAGTCTGAAAAACAGCCATTTACCACAACTCGCTGTTTTCTGTCTTTAAGCCAATTCCTTATCCAAGCTGACATTGACCCTCCTATTCCATGAGACTCAATTTTGTTAACCAGTCTTTTATGTGGTACTTTGTTGATGTGCCTCAATAATTCCGAGACTCGATGTTAGCGAAACAAAACAAGGCTTTTATTAACTTAGAAGGTAACACGTAGTGGAGAGAGGTATCTTCCATCCGGAGGGCTGCAGTACTGGATATGAGGCCAGACTGAGCTTGCTTACATAGGGGCCAGGTATGGGCGGAGCCCTACACACAACACATTCCAATATACAATACAATGGTGAGGAAACGGAACTGGGGGAAGGGAAATGAAACTGAAACCGACCACAGTCACAGGCAGTGATGAATGGAATATTTCATCACATTCACCCCTTCTATAGATTTAGTCTGTTCGGGGGTTTGATAGTCCTCTGCGACCGACGTGGCTGTTGCGGTGCCGCGGGTGTCGGCTGGGTGTCCCCGGTAGCCTCCTGGGTCTCTGCCGGGGGTGCCGCCAGGGTTGTTGAAGGGGTAGTTGGTGGGGGTGCCGTTGGTCGATGTTCTTCCGGGGGTGATGAAAGAGCAGTGGGTGGGTAAGAGTTGCTGCGATCGTTGTCGCTGCTATCGCCGTGGTTGTTGTCGTTACAGGCTGGGGCGACGTCTTTTATGGACACGGTGTCCTCCCTTCCGTCGGCATGCCGGACATATGCGTATTGGGGGTTGGCGTGGAGTAGGTACACTGGCTCCACGAGAGGGTCCATCTTGTGGCCCCTCACATGCCTTCGCACGAATACCGGACCTGGGGTGGAGAGCCATGACGGCATGGATACGCCTGAGGTGGATTTCCGGGGAAAGACAAACATTCGTTCATGAGGCGTGGCATTAGTGGCAGTACACAATAGCGACCGTATCGAATGGAGCACATCCGAGAGGACTTCCTGCCAGCGGGAGATAGGGAGGCCCTTGGTCCTTAGAGCTAGAGTGACTGCTTTCCATACTGTCCCGTTCTCTCGCTCCACTTGGCCGTTACCCCGGGGGTTGTAGCTGGTGGTACGGCTCGTGACGATCCCCTTGGACAGCATGTACTGGCGTAGCTCTTCACTCATGAAGGACGCCCCCCTATCCGTATGGATGTAGCTCGGCATACCGAACAGGCAGAACAGGCTGTTGAGGCATTTAATGACCGTGGCTGGTCATGTCTGGGCAGGGGAAGGCGAATGGGAACCGGGAGTATTCGTCCACAATGTTCAGGAAGTAAACATTGTGGTCGACGGACGGGAGGGGGCCCTTGAAATCTAAGCTGAGCCGCTCAAAGGGCCGTGTAGCTTTGATTAAGTGGGCTCTATCTGGGCGGTAGAACCGAGGCTTGCACTCAGCGCAAGTGCGGCAGTTCCTGGTCAGAGACCGAACTTCCTCAATCGAGATGGGTAAGTTACGGGACTTTATGAAGTGGAACAGCCGCGTGACCCCTGGGTGGCAGAGGCCGTTGTGGAGGGTCTGTAGCCGATCCCCGGTGGCACTGGCACACATCCCTCGTGAGAGGGCGTCAGGGGATTCGTTAAGGGCCCCTGGCCGGTAAATGATGTCATACTCGAAGGTGGAGAGCTCGATCCGCCACCTAAGAATCTTATCATTTTTAATCTTCCCCCTCTTTATTATTGAACATAAACGCTACCGACCGCTGGTCGGTAAGTAGGGTGAAGCGTTTGCCGGCTAGGTAGTGGCGCCAGTGGCGCACTGCCTCCACGATGGCTTGGGCCTCCTTTTCCACGGAGGAGTGTCTGATCTCGGGCCCTTGGAGGGTCCTCGAGAAGAAAGCTACGGGCCGCCCCGCCTGGTTGAGGGTGGCCGCCAAGGCGAAGTCAGACGCATCACTTTCCACTTGAAATGGAGTGTTGTTGTCCACTGCCTGTAGCGTGGCCCGCTCAATATGCTGCTTAATGCATTTGAAGGCGGCGTGGGCCTCAGCAGAGAGCGGAAAAGAGGATGCTTTCAAGAGGGGGCGGGCTTTGTCGGAGTAGTTGGGGACCCATTGGGAATAATAAGAAAATAACCCCAGGCACCTTTTCAGGACTTTGGGAGTGTTGGGCAGGGGCAGCTCCCGTAGGGGGCGCAATCGGTCGGGGTCTGGTCCGATTTCCCCATTCTCCACCACGCTGCCTAGTATGCAGAGGCGCGTGGTGTTGAAAACGCACTTG
The DNA here is from genome assembly GCF_052327205.1 of Somniosus microcephalus. NCBI lineage: Eukaryota > Metazoa > Chordata > Chondrichthyes > Squaliformes > Somniosidae > Somniosus > Somniosus microcephalus. Next base: position 84,943,416 of record NW_028225179.1, on the reverse strand, counting down.
TCCTCGTTGTAGGTGAGGTTGAGTTTTTGTGCGGTTTCCAGGAACCTCTCGAGGTTCGAGTCATGATCCTGCTGGTTGTGACCACAGATGGTGACGTTGTTGAGGTAGGGGAAGGTTGCCTGCAAGTGGTGGTCATCGACCATGCGGTCCATCTCCCTCTGGAAGACCGAGACCCCATTCGTCACCCCAAAGGGGACTCTGAGGAATTGGTAGAGGCGTCCGTTCGCCTCGAAGGCGGTGTATGGGCGGTCCTCTGGTCTGATAGGGAGCTGGTGGTACGCTGACTTAAGGTCGATGGTGGAGAACACCCGGTATTGGGCGATTTGGTTCACCATTTCTGATATGCGGGGTAGCGGGTAGGCGTCTAGTTGGGTGTACCTGTTGATCGTTTGGCTATAGTCGATCACCATCCGTTTCTTCTCGCTACCCTTTACCACTACCACTTGGGCGCGCCACGGGCTGTTGCTGCGTTCAATAATGCGCTCTTTCAGGAGCCTGTCTACCTCGGTCGCGATAAACCGCCTGTCCTCCCAGCTGTACCTCCTGCTTTTGGTCACTATTGGCCGGCAGTTAGGGGTAAGGTTCGCGAATAGCGAAGGGGGCTTTACCTTCAGGGTAGCCAGACCGCACACTGTGAGGGGCGGCTGGGACCCACCGTAATTGAGCGTGATGCTTTGGTGGTAGCACTGGAAATCCAGGCCCAAGATCACGCTCGCACATAGATTCTTCATGATTAATACTTTAAAATTATCGTATACAGTTCCGTTAACGGACAATTGTACCGTGCAGTAACCCATAATGGTCGATGTCTGGGTTTTATCAGCCATAGAGATGGTACCCCGAGTAGGGACCACCTTTAGGGAGAGTTGTTGTACCAGTTCAGGGTGGATAAAACTCTCCGTGCTTCCACTGTCAATTAAACATTTAACCCTGCACCCGTTTACCTCGATGTCCACCATTGATTTGGATAACGGGTGCGGCCTGGTCTGGTCCACTGTGACCGATGCCACTGTAGGGCCCTGATCGAGACAAGATGGCGTCCACGCTGTCTGCTCATAAGATGGCGGACCCCACGAGGTCGGGCAAGATGGCGTCCAAGATGGCCGCTCCCACAGCGCGCATGCGGCGGTGGCGGGTTTTCCGGCGGTTGGTTTTCCGGCGGGGTTCCCTCTGCACACCTTCCCGAAGTGCCCCTTCTTACCGCACTTAAAGCAGGTGGTGCCTTTCGCCGGGCACAGGTTTCTGGTGTGCTTTGGCTGCCCGCAGAAGTAGCAGTTGGGTCCCCGACGCGTCGCGGCTGTTGTAGGGCTTCTGGGGGGAGAGCGGGGCCCCGACGGTGTCGGGCTGCCGGGCGGGGAAGATGCCTTCCAAGATGGCGGCACCCTTGGTGCACACGTGGCGGCGTGGACGGCACGGGCTGAAGAGTAGGCGTCCGAGTTTCTCTGGGCCACATCCAGGGATCGTGCTGTGTCCACAGCCTGTTTCAGGTCCAATCCCGTTTTTTCCAGCAGTCTTTGCCGGATGTAAGTGGAGCTGAGGCCTGTGATAAAGGCATCGTGAACAAGCTCATCAGTGTACACTGCGGCTTTTACATCTTGGCACTTGCAGTCTTTGCCAAGCATTTTCAGGGTGCCTAGGAACTCCTCCACCGATTCCCCAGGTCGCTGTGCGCGAGTAGCGAGCAGATGCCTAGCATACACCTCATTCGTAGGCTGCTGGTAATGCGCCTTTAAGATGTCGCAGGCGGCCAGGTACGTGTCGGCGTCTTGGATGAGGGGGTAAACCCGGTGGCTTACCCAATTCCGCAGAATTCCGAGTTTCATACTCGCAGCATCCGTAGCGTCTTTGACGGCTGCGGAATTGTCCAGGAAGAATTCCATACACATAAACCAGTGTCCGAAGCGTGCTGATGCATCTGGAGCATGCTGATCCAAATCCAAATGTTCGGGTTTCAGGAGTTGATCCATTGTGTTGAAAAATAAGTTAATAAAATTGATGTGCCTCAATAATTCCGAGACTCGATGTTAGCGAAATAAAACAAGGCTTTTATTAACTTAGAAGGTAACACGTAGTGGAGAGAGGTATCTTCCATCCGGAGGGCTGCAGTACTGGATATGAGGCCAGACTGAGCTTGCTTACATAGGGGCCAGGTATGGGCGGAGCCCTACACACAACACATTCCAATATACAATACAATGGTGAGGAAACGGAACTGGGGGAAGGGAAATGAAACTGAAACCGACCACAGTCACAGGCAGTGATGAATGGAATATTTCATCACATTTGTCAAACGCTTTCTTAAAATCCGTATAGACAACATCCACTGCATTCCCTTTACCAACTTTCTCTGTTACTTCATCAAAATATTCAATTAGATTAGTCAAACACGATCTGCCTTTTACAAGGTGTGAAGGAGCAGCGCTCCGAAAGCTTGTGATTTCAAATAAAACTGTTGGACTATAACCTGGTGTTGTGTGACTTCTTACATTTACCTTTTACAAGGGAAGATTGGAAGATTATGGCTCTCAATTAATTTAAACCTCTCCAAGTGCCTGTTAATTTTTTCTCTGATTATTGTTTCTAAAACCTTACCCATTGCTGATAAACTGACCGGCCTGTGGTTACTAGGATTGTCCTTACACCCTTTCTTGAACAATGGTGTCACATTTGCCACTTTCCAATCATCTGGCACCTCCCCCGCATCTGGGGAAGATTATGGCAAGCCCTTCCGCTATCTCCACCCCCACTTCCCTTAGCAACCTGGGAGGCAAGCCATCCAGACCAGGCGACTTGTCCACTCTAAACATATCCAGCCTTTCCTGTGGTTTCCCTGCAGATTTGCTCTTCTAGCTCTCTCTCGCTATTTGGAGGCCTATAGAATACCCCCAATAGCGTGATCATATCCTTTTTGCTTTTCAACTCTAACCAAATGGATTCTGTCCTTGCCCCCTCAAGGACACCCTCCCTTTCCAACACTACAATGTCTTCCCAACAATACAATGTCTTCCCTAATCAGTACTGCCACCCCATCTCCCTTTTTCCCTTCCCTATATTTTCTGACCATCTTGTATCCGTGAATATTAAGCACCCAGTCCTCACCATTTTTAAGTCATGTTTCCGTTATTGGCACTACAGCATATTCCCACATGGCTAATTGTGCTTGTAGCTCACCAACCTTATTCACCACACTTTGTGTGTTTACATACATGCATTCCAAACTTGTCTTTGTATTCCTCATAGTCCTTCTTAGTCTGCTCCTATCTAATATGGTACTTCTTCTTCTACTTAGGCAGTCCCTCGGAACCGAGGATGACTTGCTTCCACATTAAAAATGAGTTTGCAGGTGACTGATTAGTCCAATGCAGGACATACAGTCTCTGTCACAGGTGGGGCAGACGGTGGTTGAAGGGGCGGGTGGGTGGGGTGATTGGGTTGACGTGCGCTCCTTGCGCTGCCTGCGCTTGGCTTCCGCTTGCTCCCGGCGAAGAGACTCAAGGTGTTCGGCGTCTTCCGATGGTACTACTTCCTTCTTTAGTACTATCCAACACTCTCCCTCCTTTATGCACCTTATTCCTCTTTTCTACTTCTATATGCTGGTGCCCACACCTCCTCCCCCCCCCCCCCCCCGCCAATTTAGTTTAAAACCTCCCCAACCACACGAGTGAAACCTCCCCGCGAGGACATTGATCCCAGTCCTGTTGAGGTGCAGCCCGTCCCTTTTGGATAGGTGCCTCCTGCCCCAGAACTCGTCCCAAATGCCCCAAGAATCTGAAGCCCTCCCTCCTGCACCATGCCTTAAGCCACGTATTGACCCTCCCTATCTTCCTATTTCTACTCTCGCTGGCGCGTGGCACTGGGAGTAATCCAGAGATTACTACCTTTGAGGTCCTACTTTTTAACTTCCTCCCTAGCTCCTGAAAGTCTGACTGTAGGACATCAATACCTGCCCTCTCTATGTCGTTAGTACCGACGTGTACCACAACTTCTGGCTCACTCCCCCCTGCAGAATATTCTGCACCCTCTCTGTGATGTCCTTCACCCTGGCACCAGGGAGGCAACACACCATGCAGGACTCACGGTGATGGGTTACAGAAATGCCTGTCTGTCCTCCTAACTATGGAATCTCCTATAACAACTGCATTTCTACGCTGCGCTGTTCCCGCCCCCTCCACCGTGCACTCCCTTGCTCATTGGTGCCATGGTCTGGACTGCACTCCTTCAAGGTGCCGTCACTCCCAGCAGTCTTCAATGTTGCGTACCGGTTTGAGAGTGACACACTCCTCGAAGATTCCTGCCTCTTCCTACTCTTCTGGATGGCCACCCATTTACTATCCTGAACACTCTCTGCCTGTGGGATGGCCACCTCCTGGAATGTACGGTCCAGGAAACTCTCAGCCTCCCTGATGCTCCGCAGTGACTCCAGCAGCCCCCTCAAGCTTGGAAACCCTGAGCTCGAGCTCAAGCAGCTGGAAACGCTTCCTACACACATGGTCCCCCAAGACACGTGAAGTGTCTGGAAGTTCCCTCATGGCGCAGGAATTGCAAGCAACAGGTATCAGCTGCCCATTCATGATCTAAAAAATTGTCTATTCCCTCTTTCAGAAGTTAATTAGTATCTTGTTTAAACTATTAATTTTAATTAATGTCTCTAGACCTCAGCTCTCAGGTATCGTTGTCTCACGCTCCCTCTCTCGGACTGCTCCTTGTTTTTTAAAATACCGGAACAGCACCACTTCCCTCAATGCACCGAATTCCCTCGCTCACCAAATTCTGAGTTTAGTACGCTGTAGAAGCAGTACTCCGTTGAACTGGACTCCGTGCTACTTACTTGATTGTTGGACACCAGGCAGCCGAAGTCCCACTGGCCATCACATTGTGGCACTGACCCGCAAGTTGCATCGTGAGAGAAATGGAAGCTTTTTAAATGCAGCATGCCTCAAAAATATCGTGGGCAGAAAACAGGGGACCAGGAGTTGGCCCCAGCTGGGTCCTGCCAGATCGGGGAGGGGTGGAAAATAGCTGGAGGAAAGGCAGAGACCTGGTGCAGTTGCAGGCAATAAAACCTACTGCTGCGTAAGGGGGTTATAGCAGTACTGAAAGAAGCAGGCTACCTGGGTGAGAAGGATTGTAGCAAAGGCCAAAAGTAGAGCAGTCAACTTCAGGAACTCTGACCTGATGGTCCTCCTAATGGAGTCATGGAGCTAGAGGGATGAGCTGTTTGGAGTCGGGACCAGAGACCCACCAAGCACCTGGCACACACTGTATGGAAGAAGGTGGGTGTGACTGTACTACTTCCTTGAGCTCCAGGGCCCCTTTGCAGTGCAGGAAGAAATTTAAGAACCTCACTAGAGCAGCCAAAAAAGGTTTCTCCTGACCCGTGCATTCTCTTTATTCATGTGTGGTAGTTCCTTATTCATTACCCTCACTGTGCCAGAAAAGTCAGAGGTGAAAGTGGGATGTTGTGTGTTCCTCCCTTCCCTACAGCTGTTCCTGGGACCAGTTGCCTCATCTGCACTGATCCGGTGGATTAACTCCTCACAATCTCTGCCTCCCTACTCTTCCCTGGTCTTGGTACCTGGGTTTCACTCCCACTACTCCATAGTCTTCTGCTAGTCTACAGGAAGGTGGGGAAAATTTCACTGTGACATCTTGATGCAGTTTTCTTGAGCTAGCCTAGCTGGAAAAACCCCAAAGAGCTGAAATGCTCAGAATTCAAATGTGGTGCTTTCCCAGCTGCAATTCTTTATTGCCAGGCAAAAACTGACATTTAAGAAGCTTCTCTTAGGAAGCGGCTGGAGGTAAACTTTCCGCAGAGTTTCCCCTTAGCTCGGCGGAAGATGTGGTGAAAACCCCGAAGAAACAACATAAATGGCTCTGCCGTTTCTCTAGGGTTTCTGCCGATCCTCATGCCAAAATTATAGCGGGAGATTGGGAGAACCCCTGCAGAAAATTCTACCCCCTGATGTTTTGAAATGAAAGCAGACTGAGGACAAATCAGGCACTTGAATAGTTTCTCTCTGACCAGAGCACATTTGACAAAGACTTTGCACAAATGCTGCACTTGGATGGCATCAGGACAGGAGCTATAAATTCCTAAGTAAAAGTGAGATCTCTTGTCTGTGTAGTCTGAATTTTTAAAATATTTGTTCTTTGGATATGGGCGTCACTGGCAGGGCAGAATTTATTGCCGAATCCTAGTTTCCCTTCATTTTAACTGGAGTCACATATAGGCCAGACCAGGTAGGAGTAGCAGGCTCCTTTCCCTGTCGGACATTACTGAAGCAGTTTGGGGTTTTTATAACAATCCAGAAGCACTGATGGTTATTTCTCTGGTGCTCTCCCACACATTTGCAGATCGATTGAATTGCATTTCACAACTTGCTTTGCTGGCATTTTAACTCACAAGCTCTTGGTTGCTGGTCAAGTATCATTACGCTACCAGACTCTCACTGACCAATTTAGAGAATGTGAGTAAGGTGTAAACAATACCAATAGGGGTGAGTCCCCTACTTACACTCTATGGCCCCGATATTAACGGGGAAGCGGGGAGGCAGTTTTGCATTCGGGAAACCCGGTCCTGCCGAATTTAACGGCAGGACCTGATTAACATTTTGTGTCTCTAGTTTCCCAGCTGCAGCCAGCCAAATTGGGAGGCTGGCTGAATGGCGGCTGGGTAGGCCGTCGGTACCAGGTCGCAGCCGGAGAGCAGAGAGTAGGGAGGGAGGAATCGGAAAGGTTGGGGGTGGGTGGGGGAGATTGGCGGCCGGGGGGAGGGGCATATTGCAGGCCGGTGTCAGGGGAGATGGTGGGGGGGGGAGAGATCGGAAGGGTGGGGGGGAGATCGGAAGAGTGGGGGGGAGATCGGAAGGGAAGGGTGGGGGGGAGATCGGAATGGTGGGGGGGAGATCGGAAGAGTGGGGGGGCGATCGGAATGGTGGGGGGGAGATCGGAAGAGTGGGGGGGCGATCGGAGGGGTGGGGGGGGAGATCGGAGGGGTGGGGGGGTATTTGGAAGGGTCAGTGGGCGGAGATCGGAAGGGTCGGGGGCGATCGGAGGGTCAGTGGGGGGAGATCGGAGGGGTGGGGTGGGGATCGGAAGGGTCGCGGGGGGAGATCGGAGGGTCGGGGGGAGAGATCGGAAGAGTGGGGGGGGGGAGATCGGAAGGGTCGGGGGGGGAGATCGGAAGAGTGGGGGGGGGAGATCGGAAGGGTCGGGGGGGGAGATCGGAGGGGTCGGGGGGGAGGTCGGAAGGGTCGGGGGAGTATTTGGAAGGGTCGGGGGGGAGATCGGAAGGGTCGAGGGGGGGAGACCGGAAGGGTCGAGGGGGGGAGACCGGAAGGGTCGAGGGGGGGAGATCGGAAGGGTCGAGGGGGGGAGACCGGAAGGGTCGGGGGGGAGATCGGGGGGGAGGTCGGAGGGGTCGGGGGGGAGGTCGGAAGGGTCGGGGGGGGAGATCGGAGGGGTCGGGGGGGAGATCGGAGGGGTCGGGGGGGAGGTCGGAAGGGTCGGGGGGGAGATCGGAGGGGTCGGGGGGGAGGTCGGAAGGGTCGGGGGGGGAGATCGGAGGGGTCGGGGGGGAGGTCGGAAGGGTCGGGGGGGAGGTCGGAAGGGTCGGGGGGGAGGTCGGAAGGGTCGGGGAGGGAGATCGGAGGGGTCGGGGGGGAGGTCGGAAGGGTCGGGGAGGGAGATCGGAGGGGTCGGGGGGGAGGTCGGGGGGGAGATCGGAGGGGTCGGGGGGGAGATCGGAGGGGTCGGGGGGGAGATCGGAGGGGTCGGGGGGGAGGTCGGAAGGGTCGGGGAGGGAGATCGGAGGGGTCGGGGGGGAGGTCGGAAGGGGAGATCGGAAGGGTCGGGGGAGGTCGGAAGGGTCGGGGGAGTATTTGGAAGGGTCGGGGGGGAGATCGGGGGGGAGGTCGGAGGGGTCGGGGGGGAGGTCGGAAGGGTCGGGGGGGGAGATCGGAAGGGTCAGGGGGGGGAGACCGGAAGGGTCGAGGGGGGGAGATCGGAAGGGTCGAGGGGGGGAGACCGGAAGGGTCGAGGGGGGGAGATCGGAAAGGTCGGGGGAGGTCGGAAGGGTCGGGGGGGGGAGACCGGAAGGGTCGGGGGGGGGAGACCGGAAGGGTCGAGGGGGGGAGACCGGAAGGGTCGAGGGGGGGAGATCGGAAAGGTCGGGGGAGGTCGGAAGGGTCGGGGGGGGGAGACCGGAAGGGTCGGGGGGGGGAGACCGGAAGGGTCGGGGGGGAGATCGGGGGGGAGGTCGGAGGGGTCGGGGGGGAGGTCGGAAGGGTCGGGGGGGAGATCGGAGGGGTCGGGGGGGAGATCGGAGGGGTCGGGGGGGAGGTCGGAAGGGTCGGGGGAGTATTTGGAAGGGTCGGGGGGGAGATCGGGGGGGAGGTCGGGGGGGAGGTCGGAAGGGTCAGGGGGGGGAGACCGGAAGGGTCGAGGGGGGGAGATCGGAAGGGTCGAGGGGGGGAGACCGGAAGGGTCGAGGGGGGGAGACCGGAAGGGTCGGGGGGGAGATCGGGGGGGAGGTCGGAGGGGTCGGGGGGGAGGTCGGAAGGGTCGGGGGGGGAGATCGGAGGGGTCGGGGGGGAGGTCGGAAGGGTCGGGGGGGAGATCGGAGGGGTCGGGGGGGAGGTCGGAAGGGTCGGGGGGGGAGATCGGAGGGGTCGGGGGGGAGGTCGGAAGGGTGGGGGGGGAGATCGGAGGGGTCGGGGGGGAGGTCGGAAGGGTCGGGGGGGGAGATCGGAGGGGTCGGGGGGGAGGTCGGGGGGGAGATCGGAGGGGTCGGGGGGGAGGTCGGAAGGGTCGGGGAGGGAGATCGGAGGGGTCGGGGGGGAGGTCGGAAGGGGAGATCGGAAGGGTCGGGGGGGGAGATCGGAAGGGTCGGGGGAGGTCGGAAGGGTCGGGGGAGTATTTGGAAGGGTCGGGGGGGAGATCGGGGGGGAGGTCGGAGGGGTCGGTCGGAAGGGTCGGGGGGGGAGATCGGAAGGGTCAGGGGGGGGAGACCGGAAGGGTCGAGGGGGGGAGATCGGAAGGGTCGAGGGGGGGAGACCGGAAGGGTCGAGGGGGGGAGATCGGAAAGGTCGGGGGAGGTCGGAAGGGTCGGGGGGGGGAGACCGGAAGGGTCGGGGGGGAGATCGGGGGGGAGGTCGGAGGGGTCGGGGGGGAGGTCGGAAGGGTCGGGGGGGGAGACCGGAAGGGTCGAGGGGGGGAGACCGGAAGGGTCGAGGGGGGGAGATCGGAAAGGTCGGGGGAGGTCGGAAGGGTCGGGGGGGGGAGACCGGAAGGGTCGGGGGGGAGATCGGGGGGGAGGTCGGAGGGGTCGGGGGGGAGGTCGGAAGGGTCGGGGGGGGAGACCGGAAGGGTCGAGGGGGGAGATCGGAAAGGTCGGGGGAGGTCGGAAGGGTCGGGGGAGTATTTGGAAGGGTCAGTGGGGGGAGATCGGAGGCCGCAGTGAGGGAGGGAGGATTGGAAAGACTGGTGGGGGGGAGGAGGGAGATGAGAAAGGCCGGGTCGGGGGGGAGATCATGGTTTGTCGGGGGGAGATCGGATGGTGGGGAGTCTGATCGCAGGGGGGGTGGGGTTGGAACGGCCGATCACGGGGTGGGAGGGGGGGTGAAGCAGGTTAAGCTCGGTGGGTCGGGGGAAAGCACTCCTGCTCCTCCTGGACCACAAGCAGTGCTGGAAAGGTACTTACTTCTTCCACACAGCAGTCCTTGTCTCCCTTTGGGAAACCAGCTGGCCAAGGCTAAACCTAAACTGGAGAAATAATTTCAGGCAGGCAGCCCAATTAAAATATTTAATAGTAGGACCCGCCTCCTGCGAGTGGATTGGTCGCCCGCCCCGGAGGTGGGCGGGTTTGAGGTGTTCTGGATTCGGGTTTGAGATTTTGACATCCCACCCGACCCAAAGCCAACCATTTTTGGGGGTTACAATTCTCCCCCATAAGTCAGAATTTTAAAAACTGCCTTTTTGCTTGGTCTACAGCTCCTATTTATAATGGTCAGTAAACTATGGAACCCAGTTAATATAGTCCATGTGCAACACGGATTCAATCTCCTGAAGTGCCAGGGGAAAGGGTACGGGGCACAGCTTCTCTTAAAGAGTGGTTTCTATCCCTTGAAGCTGTTGTGACAGCGAAATGGTTCGAGCAAGTTACAGAACTTAAACCCGAGTTTAATCTAACCCGCCCGGCAGGAACAGTTCAGATGTCCGTTAACATTCGGTCTGATTTTAATCTTCACTAAAGTCAATGGAAAGTAAAATCGGGCAGTGTGTAGAAGGGCTATGTGGCCCAAACCGCTCTGTTCGCGCCGGTTAGGTTAGCTTAAATTCAGGGCATAAGTTGCTACTTTCAATTACGCTGTATTGGCGATCCTGCTGCTTGAAAGAAGGAGCTGAAAACTACTTCACGCTCAAGAGTAGTGCAGAGTAGACTGGATGGGAATGACAGAAAGAGTCAATGCTGTCTCATCTGTATGCTGTGCTGGGAGACAAGGAAGAGATATGCTGGTCTCAGAAAGATGTCAAGGTAGGTGCTGATCACATTGTACTCAACTGCACAATGTTGGCTTGCAAGTTTGATGCATACAGAGTGAGAATGCCCAGCACTAGAACAAATGCTCATTGTGTGGCGTACCGATCACAGAACGGACACAATCCGCTTTCGGTCCGTAGACTATAAATCAGGCATCATGCCTTTAAGAAGGATCACACCTTTAAGAAACTCGATCTACAACATAGTTAAGCCCAGAGTGGGGGAGGAGCAGTCGAAGCTGTGCACTGATGAAAGGCAGTCGTACTTTGTGTAGTCTCTGACTCCATTTTGTGTTCAGCATGTAGCCTCAACAATTAAACCTTTTCTGTTGAACCTCTCCGAGTTCAGTATTTTTGCTAGGAGTACGTAGACTCCTACATTGGTGACCCCGACGCTCAGGACGACTCCTAAGCGTAACCATGGCTGACACAAACGCAGTTTCTGTGAAGCTGCTGGAGTTCTGGGAGAACCTAGCCACCACCTGGTTCCTTCAAGCCGAATCGCAATTCCGACTCCGCGGCATCACCGCCGACGCAACGATGTACGACTACCTCCTCGCCTCCCTGGGCAGCTCCACAATCACGAAAGTCTGGACAACACTACAAAACCCTCCGGAGGAAGGCAAGTACGCACATCTCAAGGCCGCGCTCATTAAAAAATTCACAGCCTCCCAATTCTTGCGCAACTGCCACCTCCTCGACCTCCCGGGCCTCGGTGACTCCACGCCGTCAGACTTGCTTTCACACATGCTTGCTCTGACCGATGAGAAACTGCCCGGCTCCCTCCTCCACACGCTCTTTATCCGCCAACTACCTCCCAGCATCCGCCCGGCGATCGTGGCGTCCAGCCTCACGGACCTCGAGGCCCTGGCCGACGAAGCCGATAAGCTCCTGTCCGCCAGCTCCAACCACGCCGTCACCCCCGACCTGGCCTCCGCAGCGTCGGCACGCGCTCCACCCTCTATCGCGCGGCCACACAGCTCGGCCACGAGGCCCCCCAGGCCCCCACGTCCCCCAAGTCCTCCGACCCAGGGCTACTGCTACTTCCATACCCATTTCGGCGCACGGGCACGCCGCTGCAGCCATCCCTGCACGTTTCCAACCGCCCCCACACCGGCCTACACGATGGCCGTGGGGCAAGCAGGCGCGCTGCTGTACGTTACGGACAGCGCCTCCGGACGCCGTTTCCTATGCGACACGGGCGCGCAGCGCAGCATCATCCCCGCGTCTGCCCTCGAGATCCAGCGAGGCGGCCACGGCCCTGCGTTGGCTACCGCCAACGGCACCGACATCCAGACGTACGGCACCCGCACCGTCACCATCGACCTTGCAGGCCGCTGCTACCACTGGGAGTTTATCACCGCCAAGGTGCTCTCCCCGCTCCTCGGTGCAGATTTCCTGTGCACCCACGGCCTGTTGGTCGACATGCCTCGGCGCTGCCTCGTGGACATGAACACCATGTCACCTGTCCCGGGCGCCATGGCCCCCCCCGAACCCGCCGAAATGGCGTGGCAGTGCCGCACCCGCTCAACGGATGACTACTCAGCACTCCTGGCTGAGTTCCCAGCCCTCACCAACCCGACTTTCTCCGTGAAGGTTGCTAAGCACGGGGTAGAACACTTCATCCCCACCACAGGCCCATCGGTGTATGCCCACGCCCGCAGGCTGTACCCAGCCAATCTGGAGATCGCGCGGGCCGAGTTCGCCACAATGGAACAGCTCGGCATCATCCGCCGCTCCAACAGCCCCTGGGCCTCCCCACTCCACATCGTCACCAAACCCGACGGGGGATGGAGCCCCTGCGGGGACTACCGGCGCCTAAACGATGCCACCATGCCGGATCGGTACCCCATACTGCACATTCAAGACTTCTCGGCTAGACTGGCTGGCCGGTCAGTCTTCTCCAAAGTCGACCTGGTGCGCGGTTACCATCAGGTGCCAGTCCACCCCACGGACGTTCCCAAGACGGCCATCATCACCCCTTTTGGGCTATTTGAGTTCCTCCGAATGCCCTTCGCCCTCAAAAACGCGGCCCAGGCCTTCCAGCGGCTCATGGACTCGGTCCTCCGGGACCTGAAGTTCCTCTTTGTCTACCTGGATGACATCCTGGTAGCTAGTTCCTCCAAGCAGGAACACATCGAGCACCTCCGCACCCTGTTCCAGTGGCTCAGTGAGCACGGGCTCATCATCAGCCCAGCCAAGTGCCAATTCGGCCTCAGCAGGATCGAATTCCTCGGCCACCACATCACGCAGGATGGAGCCATTCCCCTGCCCGCCAAGGTGCAAGCCGTCCAGCAGTTTCCCCGGCCTACCACCATCAAAGGCCTCCAGGAGTTCTTGGGGATGATCAACTTTTACAACCGCTTCATTCCCGGAGCGGCCTCCCTCATGCGGCCCCTATACGAAGCCCTCCGGGGTAAGAAAGACAGAATGGCGATCGAGTGGTCGGCGGACATGTTGACTGCTTTCGACTCGACCAAAAAGGCGCTCGCCGATGCCACCATGCTCGATCACCCACAGCCCAACGCCAGGGTGGCCCTCACCACGGATGCCTCCGACCACGCGGTCGTCGCCGTGTACGAACAGTGGGTCGACGGGGCCTGGCAACCGCTGGCCTTTTTCAGCCGCCAACTGCGCCCCCCAGAGGCCAAATACAGCGCCTTTGACCGCGAGCTCCTCGCACTGTACCTGGCAGTCCGCCATTTTAGATTTCTTCTGGAGGGCCGCCCTTTCACCGCGTTTGTCGACCACAAACCCCTGACTTTCGCGATGGCAAAATCTGTGGACCCGTGGTCAGCCAGGCAACAACGCCAGCTCGTCGCGGTGTCTGAATTCACCACGGACATCCAGCACATCTCCGGTCGAGACAACGTGGTGGCCGACTGCCTATCCCGCCCCGCCGTCCACGGCACCCACCTGGCAGTGGACTATGCTCAACTGGCAGCGGAGCAACGCACCGACCCCGATCTGCTCTCCGCGCCCACTACCCTCCCAGGGCTGCGACTGACCAACGTCGCCTGTGCCCCTTCCGCCGTCACAGTCAAATGCGACACCTCCTTGGCGCAACCCCGCCCCGTAGTCCCGGCGTCCTGGTGAAAACGGGTGTTCGACATCGTCCACGGCTTCTCACACCCCGGCACCCGTGCGTCCATTAGACTGGTGGCCAACCGATTTGTCTGGCGCGGCCTGCGCAAAGATGTGCGCGTCTGGTCCAGATCCTGCATAGCTTGCCAGCGTGCCAAAATCCACCAGCACATCAAAGCCCCACTCGAGGAGCTCACCGTGCCAGAAAGAAGGTTCGACCACGTCCACATCGACCTCGTTGGCCCCCTGCCGCCATCACAAGGTCACACGCACCTGCTGACAATCGTGGACCGTACCACCCGCTGGCCCGAGGCCATTCCACTGACGGCCACCACCACCGCCGACATCGCGAGGGCGTTCATCGGTACCTGGGTCGCTCGGTTCGGCGTCACCTCCGATATGACGTCGGATATGTTGTGTCGGTACCTTTCTACCTAGACACAATTTAGGACGCAGAACTCAGAGATTCAAACATGAAGTGCTTTATTGGAAGGAAAGGAAGTTCTGGAAAGTTCCGAACAAACAGAGCTAAAACTTAACAGAGAACACCCAACCGTTTATCTCCTGTGACAGCGCCACCACAGGTGGGAGGAGAACACACAATACATAACATTTCCTCCCCTCTTAAATGGAAGGTCCACATTATTCCTCAACAGGTAAGTTACTTTCAATGCACTCAACAAACCTAGGGTAGAGGTAGACTGCCTCAAACCCTGACTTTACCCTGGGGTTTATTCTGCCCCAGTCTTGTGGGTAAGTCACTAAGCCTACAGATCCAAGCGTCTTGGAGGCCGCCGCTCTCTGACAGGATACAGGTGGTCATCGCTGGCTTCCACAGCAGTAGGCATTGACACAGGCCTGGATGGAGAAGGTGCCTGTGTCAGTTGAAAGTCAGGAGTTTGCACAGGTGGAACAGTCTCTTTGATTTCCTGTGTTGGAGAAGAGCACTGTGGCAAAGGATGCTGGTTTGCGGTATCATCCGGAAACAGTTCAGGCCAACCAGCCATTGGAGCCTCTGTGGCTGTCTCTGCTCCTAGCAACAGTTGATCTGTGTGTCTTCTCCAGACGACGTCCTCAGCAGTCTCAACCGTGTAAGACACAGGGCCCGTCTGCGCGATCACCATAGCAGGAACCCATTTCGGTCCAGTGTTGTAGTTTCGAGCTAGGACGTGCTCTCCCGGATGAAACCGTCTCTCCTTAGCTCTTTTCTCTCTCTTTTCAACTTGAGCTTGTTGTTGACAATGGACAACCTGTTCTGCCCTTGGAGGTTTGAGTAAGTCAAAACTTGTCCGCAACTGCCTCTTCATCATGAGCGAAGCGGGGGAAGTTTTGGTTGTGGCATGCGGCTCGTTCCTGTAGGACAACAGGAAGCTGTTCAGACGTTGGTGGATTGAGCCCTGACCTTGCGATGCCTTCAAGGCGTGCTTCAAAGTTTGCACAAACCTTTCTGCCTGGCCGTTAGTAGAGGGATGATGTGTTGGACACCATTCGCATGCAGGAAGGTTGCAAACTCCTGTGATACAAATTGTGGACCGTTGTCACTTACGAGTTGTTCTGGTGAGCCATAACGGCTGAACATCTCACCAAATTTCTCAATTGTTTTCCCTGCCGTGGTAGACCTCATCACAGCGACCTCCGGTCACTTGCTACGAGCGTCCACAACCACCATAAACATCTTCCCTTCGAAAGGACCGGCGAAGTCCACATGTACTCGCTGCCACACTTCTGCAGGCCAATCCCAGGGGTGTAGGTTTGCCAGCTGTGGAACATTCCGGACCCTTGGACATGGGGAACATGTTTTGGCTTTCTCCTCAATATTCCTATCGAGACCTGGCCACCAGAAGTAGCTTCTTGCCATTTCCTTCATCCGAACCATCCCACTGTGGCCTGTATGAAGTTGTTGTGGTATAGGTTCCCTCAGGGGTGGCGGAATGATGACACGGCGTCCCCAAAGAAGACAACCTGCCTGGACGGAGAGCTCATTTCTTTTTGAAACGTAAGGTTTCAAACTAGGAGAATCTCCTATCGCTATCCCTCGAATGACACCGTCCATAACCTCAGACAGAACTGGATCGTTGTGGGTGTACCTTCGCACCTGAACTGCAGTGACAGGTGCTCCCTCCACTTGTCTAAAGTAGAAGATGTCTATCTGACGAGGCTCTGGGGGAGTAACAGGCAAGGGTAGCCTCGAGAGACTGTCTGCGTTGCCGTGCAAGTCTGATTTGTGATATTTGATGTCGTATGTGTGTCCTGACAACAGTAAAGCCCAGCTTTGCATCCTGCTTGCAGCGAGAGACGGAATTCTGGTGTGGGGCCCGAAGATTGAAGCTTTGGGTCGAAGTGTGTCAGGACCTCCGAATTCAGCAATGCTTTCTTTGCTTGGGCGAAAGCTTCGTTGCACAGTTCAGTCCATTTCCATGTTTTGCCTTGACATAGCAACTGATGTAACGGCTTCAGCAATGTTGCTAAGTCTGGAATAAACTTCCCATAGTAGTTAAGTAGCCCCAGAAATGAACGTAACTGGCTCACATTCTGGGGTGCTGGGGCCTCCACGATCGCCTTGACCTTTGGCGGCGCCTTATGCAGGCCAGTAGCATCAATCACATGCCCCAGGTACTCAACTGAAGACTGAAAGAATACACATTTGTCTTTACGAACTCTGAGTCCGTATTCTTTCAGTCGTTGTAGTGTCGCATCCAAGTTCAGAAGATGATCCTCCTCATTTGTCCCAGTGACAAGGATGTCGTCCAGGTAGCACTGGACTCCTGGCAGTCCACTCAAAATCTGATCCATTGCCCTTTGGAATAGAGCAGGGGCCGACGTAATTCCAAACGGAAGGCGGCAGTACCTGTATAGCCCCTTGTGTGTCACAATTGTCAGCAGCTCCTTTGATTTGTCATTGACATGCATTTGTAGATAAGCCTGGCATAAGTCTATTTTGCTGAACTTTTGCCCTCCGGCCAGGCCCGTAAAAAGATCATCAATGAGGGGACGAGGGTACTGTTCCACAGACAGCACCGGGTTAATAGTCACTTTAAAATCCCCGCAGATTCGAACAGATCCATCCTTTTTCAGGACAGGAACAATGAGTGTGGCCCATTTGCTCACGCTCACAGGCTCCAGGACTCCATTCTCGACTAAGGCCTCCAAGTTAGCCTCAACTTTTGGCCTAATTGCATAGGGTACAGGTCGGGCTTTGTGAAACTTCGGCTTGCTGTCAGGTTTAATGTCCAGTCTCACGCTGATCTTTTTCATGCTCCCAAGTTCCCCATTGAAGAGTTCTGCATGTTTGTTTAACACTGCAGTCAGACCTGACTCCCCTTTTGACATCATGCGGACTGCAGGCCAGTCCAGCGTGATTTTCTCTAGCCACGCACGTCCCAGTAGTGATAGGTAATTTCCCTTTACCACATATAGTGGCAGTTTTGCAGTCTGTCCGTTCAATTTAACTGTCACCTCAATGGCGCCTCTCATGGCCACAGGTTCGCCGGTATACGTCTTTAGCACAATGTTTGTTGGCTGAAGGGTAAGATGCTTTAGCATTTTGTTGTAGACAGTGTCTGAAACAAGGGACACAGCCGCCCGTGTCCACCTCCATCCGCACTGATTGTCCCTCCACCAGTGGTGACACCCAGTAGCCATTTGAACCACCTGCAACCGTCAGTATGTGCACTTCTTCCTCCTCAGAGGTGTCGCTCCCCTCTGTTTTGCTTGTTCCATCATACTGCACTGAATGAACACTCTTTTTCCTCTCTTGTCCAAATACAGACATTTTGCTTCCATGCTCCCCAGCTCTGTCTGTTCTTTTTTTACCTCTACAGGCGTGTTCAATGTGACCATTTTTGCCACAATTTCGGCATTCCAGCTCCGCACAACAGCAGTCATTAGCGTGATGGCCCGTTTTCCCACAACAGTAACATGTGCCGTTCCGCGCACCTTTAGGCTCAGACGACACCTTGTGAACTCTCCCTGTTGAACTCAACTGGTGAGCCTCCTTTTCCACCATCTCCATGGAGACACTAACTTCAATGGCCTTTTCAAGAGTAAGGTTGTCCTCAGTAAGAAGGCGCTTCTGTGTGGCTGCATTTTGCAGACCACACACAAGTCTGTCTCTAATGGTGTCATTCAGCACCTCCTTGAACTGGCAGTGTTCCGACAACCTTTTTAAAGCAGCAATAAACATCGTCACTGATTCCCCCTCCTCTTGATTCCGTTTGTGAAATCTAAATCTCTCAGCAATAACCAGAGGTTTTGGTGAAAAATGTGCTCCAAGAATTTCCACTAGTTGCTTATATGTTTTAGTTCCTGGCTTATCTGGCTGCACGAGGCTGCGAAGTAAATTGAAAGTCTTCGGCCCGATTACACTCAAAAAGGTAGGCACGACCTTTTCATTTGCCACCGCATTTGCCAATACAAAATAGTCAAAACGTTCCATATATGCGCTCCATTGCTCCGCATTTTCATCAAAATCACCGATGTTTCCTAATATAGTAGCCATCTCACGTTTCAAATTAAATTTTCTGTTTACTCACTGCACCCGTAACGTACGCAGATTCATCTGCTCCTCATTGCCACTTGTTCTGTCGGTACCTTTCTACCTAGACACAATTTAGGACTCAGAACTCAGATTCAAACATGAAGTGCTTTATTGGAAGGAAAGGAAGTTCTGGAAAGTTCTGAACAAAGAGAGCTAAAACTTAACAGAGAACACCCAACCATTTATCTCCTGTGACAGCGCCACCACAGGTGGGAGGAGAGCACACAATACATAGCAGGATAGAGGCCCGCAGTTCACCTCTGATCTGTGGGCCGCCATCGCCCGAAACCTCGGGGTGGCCGTTCACCGCACCACGGCTTACCACCCCCAAGCCAACGGACTGTGCGAGCGTTTCCACAGGTCCATGAAGGCGTCCCTCCATGCCAGCCTCGAGGACGAGGCTTGGATCGACCGCCTCCCGTGGGTGCTACTCGGCCTACGCTCCGCAGTCAAGGAAGACCTGCAAGCCTCGGCGGCGGAACTCGTTTATGGCCAGCTGCTGCGCGTACCCAGAGAGTTCCTGCTCACCGCCACGACCCCCTGGTCGGCTGACCAGCAACACCGTGCTTTCGCCAACCGAGCACAACAGTTCGCTCCGGTACCCACCGGCCGGCACGGCGAACCAGCAACCCGCATACCACCTAGCCTGCACATGGCCAAATTTGTTATCGTGCGCCATGACGCCCACCGAGGACCTCAACGGCCCCCATACGACGGACCCTACAAGGTACTCCAGACGGGGAACAAGTTCTTCCTCCTCGAAGTGGGCGGCAGAACTGACAAGGTGTCGGTCGACCGGCTCAAGCTGGTGCACCTAGAGCCCGACGAACCCGTTCAAGTGGGCCAACCCCCACTGCGGGGCAGACCGCCTAAGGGCCCAACGCGTCCGACCGCCCCGCTCCCGACACCAACCAGCAAGAGCCGTTCCGGCCATGCCATCAAGCCACCACGCCGGTTCGTACACTCCCTACTAGCAGATTCTGGGGGGAGCTGTGTGGCGCACTGAGCACAGAACGGACACAATCCGCTTTCCGGTCCGTAGACTATAAATCAGGCGTCATGCTTTTAAGAAGGATCACACCTTTAAGAAACTCGATCTGCAACATAGTTAAACCCAGAGCGGGGGAGGAGCAGTCGAAGCTGTGCACTGATGAAAGACAGTTGTACATTGTTTAGTCTCTGACTCCATTTTGTGTTCAGCATGCAGCCTCAACAATTAAACCTTTTCTGTTGAACCTCTCCGAGTTCAGTATTTTTTGCTAGGAGTACGTAGACTCCTACAGGTCCGTAATGGACACCGATGCCCCGGTATCTACTAACATATCACACTGCCGGCCCCCTAACAGTGTTGGCACATAGATCCGGTTATCGCCTGCCTCCCTTTTTATGGGGGCCGTTGTAAGTCAGCGGCTTTCTCCTTGTTGTTTCATGAATTGTAAGAACCTTTGATATTCCTCGGGATTTAGCCTGGGCCCCTGGGATCCCTGTGAATCCCGTTTCGTCCAACAACTACTTGTGTTATGTCCCGTTTCGCCACAGTTATCGCAGCTTAGGAGGTTTTGTTTTGGTCCTCTACAATCCTTGGCCATGTGTCCCATTTTCCCACAGTTAAAACATACCCCCTTCTTTCTCTGTTGGGGCCTCGCTATCTGTGCGCCTGCTGCACTGACTCACTCTTGTTTGATATGCTTTTCCTGTTTTTCTCCCTCTGTTACCGGGTCAGTAATAAAAACAGTCTGTGGGCTGATGGGGATAAAACAAAAGTTCCACATTCCTTACCACCCCCAGAGCTCAGGGATGGTGGAGCGACTGAATAGAACTTTGAAGGTGGCCTTAGCTAAGGCTATAAGGGATACCGGGAAATCATGGGTAGACGTGTTACCCATCATTCTGATGAAACAGCGAGCGACCCCGAATCGAACAACAGGATTATCCCCATATGAATTAATGACAGGCAGAGCTATGCAACTCCCAGAAGGAATAGTTACGGGGGGCACAGACGTAGGACCACTTAAAGATAGGCTCCGACGATACGTGATAGAGTTAAGCAAACAATTGAAAGATATGAGACAACAAACCCGGGACAGGCAAGCTGAAAAGGATAAAGATCTAGAGTTAATGGCATTCCCATATATTCCCCCAGCAGGGACGAAGGTAATGGTTAAAAACTTACCAGGGAAGCCCGGGTTTGCTCCGAAGTGGTCGGGCCCGTATGATATCGTAATTAGTGGAGATACGTGTGCTTGCGTCGATATGAGGGGCGTGGGACGGTGGAAGCACTGGACACAGTTGAAAATCTATGACCCTTCATCGACTTAAGAAAGGGCCACCCCTGAACGAATACTCTTCGTAGAAAGTGAGGAATGTCCGACCCGATGATACAAAAATTCAAACCCGAAATTGATAGTCTAGAATTAATCATGAAAATTGCAATTCGGGTTATGTGCGTTTTGTTTGTGATATTTGGCCTTGTCTGGATCCTCGAATATTTGTGGCGCCGTGCACAAAGCGTTGCGGGGGAGTCAAGGTCAAGTAACAATAATAATGAGAATAAGGAGGAAATTGATGAGATAATTGCCTAGATAATACGGAACCTCATTGTTACAGGGACTGATGTCGTTCTTTGTCATAATAATTGTGTTGTATTGTGCATTCCTGTTGTTGAAATGTTGCTGTGCCCAAGTGGCAAAGAATGCTGTTCCAGCCGCACCAGTCAGGCTGGTATATGGTAACATAGGGGATAGATCTTTGTTTATTTAGGAGCACAAACAGTTAGAAAGGAAAATGCTTATGCGCAGGTAGCTATTAAAGGGGTATAGTAAGATAGAGTAGAGTAGGGATGGACCATTGGTTATGACATAAGGCACAAGAAGAAACAGATAAACAGATGAAGAAGGGAACGAGAACAAAAAGGAGAAGAACGTGTTCGCGACACGTCAGATGAAGGATGATGGATCAAAATGTACACTGACCAAAATGGTCTAAATGAATTATCAACAATGTTATAAAAAGGAGAAGAACGTGTTCAAGACACGTCAGATGAAGGATGATGGATCAAAATGTACACTGACCAAAATGGTCTAAATGAATTATCAACAATGTTATAAAAAGGAGAAGAACCTCCTGCTGATGTTTACACTGTCACTACCCACAGTGACCAGAGGAAATCTTCCTGCTGATGTTTACACTGCCACTCCACACATTGACCAGAGGAAATCCTCCTGCTGATGTTTACAGTGTCACTACCCACAGTGACCAGAGGAAATCCTCCTACTGATGTTTACAGTGTCACTACCCACAGTGACCAGAGGAAATCCTCCTGCTGATGTTTGCAGTGTCACTCCACACATTGACCAGAGGAAATCCTCCTGCTGATGTTTACAGTGTCACTACGCACAGTGACCAGAGGAAATCCTCCTGCTGATGTTTACAGTGTCACTCCACACATTGACCAGAGGAAATCCTCCTGCTGATGTTTACAGTGTCACTACCCACAGTGACCAGAGGAAATCCTCCTGCTGATGTTTACAGTGTCACTACCCACAGTGACCAGAGGAAATCCTCCTGCTGATGTTTACAGTGTCACTCCACACATTGACCAGAGGAAATCCTCCTGCTGATGTTTACAGTGTCACTACGCACAGTGACCAGAGGAAATCCTCCTGCTGATGTTTACAGTGTCACTACCCACAGTGACCAGAGGAAATCCTCCTGCTGATGTTTACAGTGTCACTCCACACATTGACCAGAGGAAATCCTCCTGCTGATGTTTACAGTGTCACTACGCACAGTGACCAGAGGAAATCCTCCTGCTGATGTTTACAGTGTCACTACCCACAGTGACCAGAGGAAATCCTCCTGCTGATGTTTACAGTGTCACTCCACACATTGACCAGAGGAAATCCTCCTGCTGATGTTTACAGTGTCACTACGCACAGTGACCAGAGGAAATCCTCCTGCTGATGTTTACAGTGTCACTCCACACATTGACCAGAGGAAATCCTCCTGCTGATGTTTACAGTGTCACTACCCACAGTGACCAGAGGAAATCCTCCTGCTGATGTTTACAGTATCCCTACCCACAGTGACCAGAGCAAATCCTCCTGCTGATGTTTACACTGTCACTCCACACATTGACCAGAGGAAATCCTCCTGCTGATGTTTACAGTGTCACTACCCACAGTGACCAGAGGAAATCTTCCTGCTGATGTTTACAGTGTCACTACCCACAGTGACCAGAGGAAATCTTCCTGCTGATGTTTACAGTGTCACTACCCACAGTGACCAGAGGAAATCTTCCTGCTGATGTTTACAGTGTCACTACCCACAGTGACCAGAGGAAATCTTCCTGCTGATGTTTACAGTGTCACTACCCACAGTGACCAGAGGAAATCTTCCTGCTGATGCTTAGTCATTACAATACATACAGTGCAGAGGATATCTTACTCCTGACGTTTATTGTCACTGCACAGAGCGACCAGAGGAAATTATCCACTTGATGTTTACACTGTCACTCCACACAATGACCAGAGGAAATCCTCCTGCTGATGTTTACACTGCATTCTTTCTGATTGCTGTCATAATAACATTCCTGACTCAACTGTTTCATGTTCAATTCTTGAGGCCAAATTTGGTTGAACACAACTCAATCGTGTTCTGAATCTCCTCTTCATCAAGAGTTCTGCTGGAGTTTGTCCAATTGTAGTGTGCGGAGTGGTTCTGTACTTCACCAAGAAATTTGCCAAACGTTGCTTCCTGCTGAGTCCCGAACAACCCTGCAACACTTGCTTTTTGAGAGCTTCTTTCACTATTCTGACTGACCTTTCGGCTGCTCCGTTTGAAGCTGAATAATATAGTGGAACGAGAATGTGTTTGATACCGTTCCATTTCATGAATTCTTGGAATAGAGCAGAACGGAACTGAGGGCAATTGTCAGAAACAAGCTCTTCAGGTAAGCAATGACATGCAAAGATAGACCTCAACTCATCTATGGTATGTTCAGTTGTAGTATTTTAACCCGTGTGTTTCACTTCAATCCACTTTGAGTGACTATCTACAAGTACCAGGAAATAATCATTTGCTTTTTCACAGAAGTCTACATGTACTCTCTGAAAAGGTCTACTTGGCCATGACCATGTTTGTAGTGGCGTTTTGGGTGCTTTGTTTATACAATTTTGGCAAATGCTGCATTTGCTGACAAGTGATTCAAGAATATTGTCCAATCCAGGCTAGTAAACAAAGCTTCTTGCAATTGATTTCATACTGACGATCCCTGGATGTTCAGTATGAAGTTCGGCCAGAATTCTATCTCTCAAAGAAATAGGTACCACCACCCTGTTTCCTCACTTGCTACAACCTTGCTCACAAGACAATTCAGTTCAAAAGATATGGAATGGTTTCAATTCTGTGTCCATACACTGATCAGTCCATCCATTCAAGGTATTTTCATACACTCTTTTCAGTACTGAGTCCTTTTGAGTCTCATGTTTAATCTCGGTTGCATTCACGGGAACGTCTTTGTCAATTGCATCTTCACTCCCAACACACGAGTCCTCATGTAGCAACCTGGATAAGGTATCTGCGATTGCGTTTTGCTTTGAAGTGTGATATTCAATCGTGTAGTCATATTGTGACAACACCGCCCAATGCTGCATTCTTGATGCGGCCATTGCAGGGATGGCAGATTTGGGCCCCAATATTGCTAGGAGTGGTTTGTGATCGGTTATCAGGGTAAATTTTCTGCTGATCAGGAACTGTTGGAATTTATTGATTCCAAACACTATGACGAGTGCTTCCTTTTCAATTTGCCTGTAGTTTCTTTCGTTCTTTGTGAGGGTTTATGATGCGAACGCGACTGATTTCTCTTAGCCGTCATCCATTACGTGGCTTATTATAGCTCTCACGCCATACTGGAAGCATCACACACTAACTTAAGCTCATGCTCTGTGTCATAGTGCACAAGTAGAGCATCGCTAGAGAGACTTCTCTTACAAGCATCGTAAGCTTCCTGTTTTCATCCACTTCCACTGGACATCCTTCTTGAGAAGCTCGTGCAATGGACCTAACATGGTCACTAACTCAGGTAAGAAACGTGCGTAGTACCAGACCATTCCAAGGAAAGATCTTAACTCAGACACGTTCTGTGGCTTTGGAGCATTGATGACAACATCAACCTTTTCCCTCACTGGCTGCAAGCAATTTGCATCAACTTTCAGACCAAGGTACACAACCTCGGGCTGCACAAAAGCAAATTTGCTCCTTTTAAATTTGACATTGTGGGCATTCAATCTTTGAAGCACTATATCTAACAATTCTAGATTGTCTTCCTCACTGCTTGTTACGATCAGCACATCGCCTTGATTGCATAAGCAATTTGGAACTCCTTGCAAAATCTTATCCATCGTGGCCTGGAAGATTTTGGGGGAGGTCTTTACATTATACGGCAGCTTGGCGTATGAGTACAGTCCCCCTTGTGTGTGTTGATGGTGAGATACTATTGACTCTCTGTCAACATTCAGCTGAGTGTAAGCGTGCGACAGGTCAAGCTTGGAGAAAACCTTTCACCCAGAGAGTGCTGCATACAAATCTTGCGATGCAGGTAATGGGTACTGCTCATCGTCAACTGCTTGGTTGATAGTAACTTTGTAGTCACCGCACAAGCGTACAGTTTTGTCTGCTTTGGGCACTACCACAATCAAGGTAGCCCATTGACTTTTGTCAGTTTTTACTAGCACTCTGTTCTCTCTGAGCTTCGCTAGCTCTTCCTCCACCTGACTTTTCTTACAATAGACAGGCTTCACGTTGGTCTTGATGCAGATATGCGCATCATAACCAGTGATGCCCTCATAACTGTCTGTGAATATGCTTTCGTACTAGTTCAGCATTGTGTCGAATCGCTTCTTTGACTGAAGATGTTTTTCCAGTCTAGTTTTAACTTTCTCAACCAGTCTTTGCCCATGAGGGTTGGCCTGTTGTTGTAGCTCGCTACAATAATAGGCAGCTTTACTGACTGGCCATTACGTTGAACTATACATTTCATTTGTCCACATGTCTCTAGGATTTCTCCGGAGTAGGTTTTTAACTCTACGATACTCTTTGTAAGTGCAGCGAAGATTCACCAGACTGATACGTGGGATGACAGGAATGACGTATGAAGAGAGATCAAGTCGATTAGGCTTATATTCGCTAGAGTTTAGAAGAATGAGAGCGGATCGCATTGAAACTTATAAAATTCTAACAGGACTAGACAGACTAGATGCAGGAAGGATGTTCCCGATGGCGGGGGAGTCCAGAACCAGGGGTCACAGTCTAAGGATAAGGGGTAAGCCATTTAGGACAGAGATGAGGAGGAATTTCTTCACCCAGAGAGTGGTGAACCTGTGGAGTTCTCTACCACAGAAGGCAGTTGAGGCCAATTCATTAAATATATTCAAGAAGGAGTTAGATATATTTCTTAAGGCTAAAGGGATCAAGGGATATGGGGAGAAAGGAGGGACAGGGTACTGAATTTGGATGATCAGCCATGATCTCATTAAATGGCGGAACAGGCTCGAGGGGCCGAATGGCCTACTCCTGCTCCTATCTTCTATGTTTCTAATATTTCTATGACACACAGTGACCAGAGGAAAGCCTGCTGCTGGTTACAGTCACTTCACAGTGACCAGAGAAAATCTAGTCGCTGGTATTTACAATGTCACTGGAGAAAGCGACTGAAGGAAATCTTCCCCCCAGCAGATTCACAGATAGTATGAAGCATGGCTGGGTTTTTATATTAGTGAAGGTGTCAGGTTCACTGATTGTAAGTAGCTGGTGTTGGGACTCAGTAAATCAAGACAGATGTGCATTTATAGAGCCACTTTCACCATCTCAAGACATCCCAAAGTGCTTCACAGCCAATGAAGTACAGTCACTGTTTTACTGTGGGAAACGGCAACCAGTTTGGCACAGCAAGATCCCCCATACAGTAATGAAATAATGACCAGATAATGTTTTAGTGTTGTTGGTTGAGGGATAAATATTGGCCAGGACACCGGGGAGAACTGCCCTGCTAGTCTTAGAATATTGCCCAGGGATCTTTTATATCCACCTGAGAGGGCAGACGGGGCCTCGGTTTAATGTTTCATCCGCAAGGCGGCACCTCCAACAGTGCAGCACTCCCTCAGTACTGCACTGGAGTCTCTGGAGTGGGACTTGAACCCTCAATTTTCCGATTCGGAGACATGACTGCTACCAGCTGAGCCACAGTTGACACTGGCTCAGTGGGTGAGATAGTTCCACCAGGCCTGTTTTTTAAATTGCCACTGAATTTAAGGTTTACCCAGTATTACACTGGCTGTTTTAAATTTTGTAATAGTTTTACAGTGTGAAGTAGAATTCCCACTCCCAGGCCAGTCTGATTGGCTAGGAAGTGTGATTGACATGTTAAGTGTAGGTTGGTTGTAAATATAGTGTAGCAGTTGATTGGCAGCTAGTGATGTCAGTCAGAAAGAATATACCCAGCGTTCCTGTAATTTTCTCCTCCTCCGTTCTGCGGCCTGTGCAGTATCTGACAGCATCTGCAAACAAAGTGAGAAGGGTGTAGACTGTGAGGGAAAGAACTGGGTTTGTACTGACTTTATACAGTAAAATACTCATTAATGTGCAGAGCAGTCTGATTATGCAAGTGAGGAAATTAGTAAAAATGCCCTTTGTGCTGTGTGAGAGGATCCAGCTGAGAGGCCTGTTTACTCCGTGCTTTGTGCTGAACTGTTTGGCTGGGACTGAGTGTTGGATATTGAATGTGTTTATTGGAAGCTGGGATTTGGACACAGCATTTCCCTCCTGATTTACAGGCTGAGTTTTTGTTGAGGGGTCATTGCTGAAAATGAGACGGTGAGGTGTGATTATCTGGGAGGTGCAGAGTGTCTGAGGATTCTTACAGATTTCCTGCCTGTGATGAGAATCCATTTTCAGTGAGAGACGTCTGTCTGTGAGGAGTCCTGCTGTACAGGGAAGTCTGATGCTGTCTAGTTTCTTGTAAATAAATTTGTGTAAGTACCAGGGCAAGCCTGATATAGTTGTAAGATTAAGATTGGTATTGGCTCCTTTAATTTTGCCATGGCACATGCAGGGTTAAAATGAGCTTCACTCCCAGGAAAACTATATTGAACCAAAAATATAAATGGCTGGTAATGCAGCAGGTCAGTCAGCATCTATCAAGCGAACAGCCATATTTTTTGTGTATGATTGGCAACGTTTGCAGAATTTTTTATTAACTTGTTACAAAGTTTGTCCAGGGGAGGGGCAGTTTGTTCAATGCTGTGTGAGTTGTTCAAATGTGTTTGATTGCTAGCCCTTTTTGAATGAGCAGTTATTTAAGCCCGGATTGTAACTCCCAGCAGGAGTCTTGCAGGCGGGGGGCTGAGGTGAACTGAAGTGAGGCCTGGGGATTCTTACAGATTTCCTGCCTGTGATGGGAATCCATTTTCAGTGAGAGACATCTCTCTGTGAGGAGTCCTGCTGTACAAGGGAGGCTGATGCAGTCTAGTTTCTTATAATCTAAAGAGTGTTTAAGAACCAGGGCAAGCCTGGGCCTAGTCTTCTGACATTGATTTTAGCTTGGGATTGGTCTCTTTACCAGTTAACACCAGCTTCACTCCAAGGAGACTGTGACAGCCTAGCTTGGTATGTTGAATAAACAGAAAAACTGGAAGCAGCTGTGGAAAGAACCAACATTTGATGTTTCAGTTTTTCATTTAAGATTTGCAGAATTTTACTTTTGATTAACTTGTTGGGGTAGAAATTTGACTTGGAAGGTAGTGCAAAACAGGCGGTATCGCCTGTTCTACCCCCCGCCCGATATTCAATTGCATTGACTGCAATTTCTACCCCAAGTTATGCCGTTGATTTTTTTTAACCCAAGGAATGTGTGTTTGGTTAGTAGCCTTTTTAAAAAATTGAGCAGCCAGTTACTTAAATTCTACTTGTTCCTTCTCTGAGCCTGTCTTTCTCTTCAAATCAGAGACTGTGCCAGTAGTCTTTGAAGAGAGTTTGAGCGACCTTAGAGCATTCGTCAGGCCAGATAGCTTCCATAAATAGTGAGAAAAATAAAAGGACCACTCTGTAAGGAAATTATTGATCTTTCATTTTAGCACAGGATAAGGGAACTATTCATTATTTTTACTATACAATTGATATAGTTTACTTATTCTGTTACTGTTTAATAAATTTACTTAGCAGTTAAAACCTGAAACCAAGTCCAGTGTACTGTTATTCTGCCAACATAACAATGAAGAGTAGGAGGGTTCTGTGAAGGCACAGGATAGGACTAGACGCTAAAATAATCTGACAAATGTTCTGTTCATTAATACAAAGGCAAAATACTGTGGATACTGGAAATCTGAAATAAAAGCCGAAAATGTTGGAAATACTCAGCAGGTCAGGCAACACCTGTGGAGAGAGAAACAGTGTTAACGTTTCAGGTCAATGACCTGACAAATTGTCATCGAGCTGAAACGTTAAATCTCGCTCCCCCCCCACCACACCCACACCCCCCCCCCACCACACCCACCCACACCCCCCCCCCACCCCACCCACCCACATCACCCCCCCACCCCCACCCCCACATGGGTGGACTTCCTCTGAAAGGTGCTAACTGCTCCAGGAGTGCACAATAAGTATGTAATGAAGGTGCACCATGGAAATAGGGACTGGTTCTCAGTGTAGTTACACTGATAGATGGAAGTACAATTCCAATACTATTTTGCTGCTAAAACCATCTCTGAGCAAAATCTAGCCCAAGGTGTTTCAAAATCTACAATAAGTTATATGTACCTGAATGCTCGAAGCATTAGAAATAACAGGGTAGAACTAGAGGTTGTTATGGCAGTTGGGAACTACAATGTTGCAGGAATATCAGAAACATGGCTAAACCCAGAGGATGGAAATGAGTATAACATTCAGGGAGGCTTCAAACAATCAAATAGAAAACTGGGAAAACACAAGCGGTCTAGACTCAGAGTTCGTAAATGTACTGCAGAGCTGCGTTGTTACCCTGGCTGTCGAGGAAGCCACAAGAGGCAGAGTTCATCTTAACTTGGTACTCGGAAATAACCCAGATACCATACAGGAAATGGAAGTCATAGTGCTTTGGAGGACAGCGATCACAGAATAATCAAGTTTAACATGATTTGAGATTCATTGATACCAAAAACTGAGAGCCAAGCATATAACTTTAAACGGGTTAAATTCTTGGAAAGGAGGGAACAACTAAAGCAAATGGAGTGGAAGAGAATGTCCAGCAGCACTTAAGTTGAGGACAAGTATAACATTTGTAAAGGAATAAAGACGGGCATGCAGTATAAATACTTGGTTTAGACCAAACAAATGGGATCTTAAATGGATTAATAAACAAATTAAAAGTGAAATAAGGAAAAAAATTGATTTATACAAATCCAACAGGGATAAGAGAAAGGGGAGGGGAGTTCCCCGGGATGAATATAGAAACATGAGAAACAAACTAAAATGATGATCAGAGGAACAGAGATCTAGAAAAAGGCACAGCTGCAGAGGAAAATATAACAGTAAAATATTCTTTGCCTTCTTACTGTTGTAGAGTTGAGTCAAAAAGAGTTTAGAGGTGCCATCTTTTGGATAAGACGTTAAATCGAGGCAGTAGTGGGAACTACAATGTTGCAGGAATATCAGAAACATGGCTAAACCCAGAGGATGGAAATGAGTATAACATTCAGGGAGGCTTCAAACAATCAAATAGAAAACGCAAGTGGAAGTAAAACAAGATTCCATGGCACTATTTGAAGAGGAGCAGGGGAGTTTTCCCTGGTGGTCTGGCCAATATTTATCCCTCAATCAACATCTAAAAACAGATAATCTGGTCATTATCACATTGCTGTTCGTGGGAGCTGCTTGTGTGCAAATTGGCTGCCGCATTTCCGACATTACAACAGTGACTACATTGTAGTTCATTGGCTGTGAAGCGCTTTGAGACATACTGAGGTCGTGAAAGGTGCTATATAAATGCAAGTTCGTTCTTTTAAACTAATAAATACCCAGTGATAGATGCTATTTATCTTATAGATAGAAACAAAAGAGGAGTTTTGTGAGGCATTGACAATGATTATGATGGAATTACTGAAAACTGGAGAGATACCAGTAGATTGGAAACAGGCTAAGGGTGATGCCCTTATTCAATAATGTGATTAAATCAGTCACAATCAACTACAGACCTATTAGTCTTACTTCAATTCCATGTAAAAGAATGGAATCAATGATCAGGATTAAACTTGATCATTATACCTATCATAATAGTCTTGTCAACAGCAGCCAGCATAGCTTCAGAAGGGGAAAGTTCCAGCCTGAGCTACCTCCTGGACTCCTTTGATAAAGTGACAACCCAAGTGTATTATGGAAAATGCAATGGCATAGGCACCTTGTGGGTGATGCGACTCAGGAGACCCGATATGGCTAAAGAAGACACTATCATTCAATGACTTCATTCTAAGCCATAGAGTGTTCCTGGGAACAGCAAACTATTACTGGAGCTTCATTCTAAATTGTAGCCATGTAGCTGCACCCTAAACAAATCTAGCCTGAAAACATGTCCAAACCAGATGATCTGGTTAGTAAGCTGCGAGGATGGCTTTAATAGGCTCTGTGCAGATCTTGCCCCAGCCAGTGCTGATTGCCCTCGAGAGTTCATCACCCACACTGAAATGTTTGACGAGCGTAGGCCATGCTGAGTCAGTGAATAATCAAGAGCAGGAGCATCCTGTTGTTCAACTGAGCCATAAGCTGTTACCATGTAAATTGTGATACCTAGTGATTGGGAAGGAATGTATTGGTGTGGTGTGGGCATTGCAGAGATTGCAGCTGTATCTTTGCATGCATTTCTCAGTACAGTATATTCAGATCACAGTCCACTAATTGGTTAAATGGATCTTTGTTAAATTTGGCAAGGGACAAATCCGCTGGTTTGTTATGATGAAGCATTGCATTGCAGGTGACTGACTAGCACAGTGATCATCACAAAACTCCAGCAAATGGGAATACAATAGTGAGGCATGACTTGACAAAAGCCTTCCCAAGAACCTCGTCAAAAGGGGAGAAATAATGTGACAAAATCCATGATATTGTTATTCTATAGGGATAAGTAGAGACAGAATTAGCTGTGTATGGAAATGTATCAATATTAATTTAAAGGCAATGGGGATTAAATTGGATATCCCCCAAAAATGGACACGGGGATCGTGATGCGCGATTAACCTGCGCTTGTTCAGTGTAATGTAGGCAGCATGCCAACTTTGTGCCGTCTGCTCATTATAGTGATTTCTGGGTGCAGCCAGTGCTAACCCACTGTTCATTGGCTGCACACATAAGCAGGGAGCACAATAACATTAATAACTTGCACTACTTAAAGCTGGCCTGCACTAATTAAAGCTAGCCTGCAACACTTAATGGGGAGGTGCATTGTGGCTGGAGCAGATGCTGGGAGTGGTTCTGCAAATGAATCTGACCTGGGAAAGAGTGAAGAATGGCTGACCATTGAAGAGAGCGGGCACCCAGGTTTTTGGACGCTGCATTGGAGGTCTTGGTGGTGGAGGAGGTGGAAAGGAGGAGAGATGTCCCATATTCTAAGGGGGGCAGGAGACCCTCCAGAGACATGATGAGAAGGCAGTGGGAACAGATAGCCGCAGAGGTCAATGCCAGGAGTTTAGATCCAAGGACCTGGATGGAGTGCCTCGAAGTTCAGTGACCTCACTCGAGTGGTCAAGGTCAATAAATGCATTTTAAAATGCCGTATCCTACCAACTGCACCACGAGCCTCAGCCACTGCTCAATTCACCACACCCCCATCACTCACCTACCAACAATCTCTATCAATGAGGACTTGTACCTAACATTCATAGTAGTCACACCCACATCTCACAGCTTGCACAAACTGCCAGCTATTCAACCATGACAGCCTCATCACCCAAACAGATTGCATGACACTCACTGACACGCTTCCCCTCTCTTGCAGGAGAAGGTGGCACACAACCAGAGGCAGTAGGAACTAACTGGAGGAGGAGAGGCATGCCTGCATGTTCTAACCCACATGGAGGTGCTGACCATTATGGGAGGGGCCATTTCTGAGGCCTTGGCCACCGATGGGGCTGAATCCATTGAAAATGACGGTATCCTCATACCTAATCCTCCTTCTCGCATCCCACTTCCCCCCTCAGCCCACAATCCCTTCTGACTTACAAGCTACAGAGGGTGTAAGCATGCACTTCTTTCTCCTCTCCCTCACCACAACCCATCCCTTGTCCCTTTTTCATGTCAGATACCCAAGAACTGCAACCTGCCCAGGCACTGGTGGAAAGCAGAAAGACAATGATGATGAAGACACACTGTCATTTAATTTCACATTCGCAGCCACCAGCTCAGATACTGACACTGCGCGTATCTTTAGAGAATAGCATAGAGGCAGGATCTGCACGTGGTGAGACACTGGGCACAAGTGTGCTGCAGCAAGGGCTGGGGCAAGGATAGCGCAGGGGCCAGCTCGCCAGAAGGTGAGATCGCACACGACTGCAGAGGACTCAAATGATGACTTCCATGGGCCAGGCTACAGAAAAAGGCTGATGGGGGTACACACCAAAATGCTTGGTGCACTGGAAAGCCTGCGTTCAATGTCAAGGAGCATAGAGGAGTCCAGCACCAACTTGGCGAAGGGCTTTGCGCACAGCTTGGAGACCATGCTTTCCAACATGGAACGGGTGGCCATCTGTGGAGCCAACTATTATGCAGCATCTGATGGCTGATGTCTCAGCTTCCATTGCAGCACAAGCAGCATCCACCCAATGTCGAGTACTGCAGTGGAAGCTCAGACTGCTGTCATGCAACCTCAGCTTGCTGCCATGGAAGTTTAGACTGCTGCCATCATGGCTCTGGGTACCAGTGTGCAAAGGGGCTTCCAGGGTGTGTCAGCACTCCTGCAATCTGTTCTCCAACAGATCTGCTCCCTAATGACCCTCTGCGGATATGGCCTCCTGCTGACAGCCCTTCTTCCCCCTCCTCCTCCCTCTTCTAGCAGCTTTTCCTGCTCTGCGTGGCCTCTGCTCATTCTCCCAGTCATGCTCAATGCCAAGAGGAAGCCCTACTCGGCCACCCATGTCTGGAAGCAACTGGTCTGTGCACAAGCCTTTAAGTCACCAAAAAAGTACTTCAGCACCAGCCAGACCACTTCCTGTAGATGACTGAAACTTTTAACAAGTATGCAAAAGCACCAAAACGCGTAGAATTGCAGCAGCAGCCAAAAGAAATCATGCGGCAACTAACCTGTAAGTAGTTGATGAACCCTTTAAATATCGCTGATGCGGGGGTCCTTAACGCCATTGACCACTTGTTCAACTGTGGGAGGTTAAGAGTTCCAAAATGGCAGCACTGGCGTCAAATCAGCGATGCACGCTGATTGACGTAATGATCAGCCTGCTCTGCACACCTTCGGCGGATGTTGGGCGCGCGTGCGCTAACCCCTTTACCAATATGGCATTTTGCGTCAGAAGGGTGTGCGTGCGTCGCAGACACCATTTTGGAACCATAAAGGGCCTCGTAGCACTCAAAAAAAGGATGCTACTGAGCCCAATTTCGCCCCCAGAGGGTGGTAAGAGCTAAGGTGGCCTGCAGCGTATCTAGTTTCCACGAGATGGTATTTGTCTTTAAACTATAAATAGTTTTATTATGATAACTGAGACAGGAAGACATCCCTTAGAAGGTGTGAAGTGTGACAAAAAATAAGCTTTTTGACTCGAGTTTTAGGTTGGTACAGGTGCACTATCCCTTATCCGAAACCCTTGGGGCCAGCCAGATGTGTTTCAGAATTCGGAATTTTTCGGATTTCAGAACGGATAATAATGCTTATAAATGGACAAGAGGTAGCCTACAGCTACACCACTAGTGATGGATGCAAACCTGGCTAGGTAACCAGATTACTATAAAGAAATAGTTAACAGCAATGTTTCCTCAAAGTTGCACACGGCCACGCAGTAACCTGCAAACTCCCGTGCAAGCTGCTCAAACTTCTACACTGGAAATACCGAGAGACGCTCCACAAAAAAACTTTCGGTTTTCAGAGCTTTGCGAATTTCGGAATTGCGGATAAGGGATAGTTGACCTGTACTGGTTTTCATTCAGTCATAGTACATCAGGAGTTAAAAACCAGAATTATGCACCACCTTAACGCAGTACAGGAAACTTTGGTTTATCCGGAGGTTGTATGTCCGGAAACCTCGATCTAACGGCAGAAATCAGCAGCCGTTTTGTTAGGTTATTTTTCTTCCCCTAGCATTTTTCTTCCCCTGGCATTTTTTTAAACAGTCAGGCTCTGGAAAGCGTCTCTGTAGCTTAGCAACAGCTACAGAGAGGCTTCCAAGGTACGGGCCGACTGTTTACAAGCTGTTGCTAAGCAACAGTGTTTGTTGTCAGATACGGCGATGAAAACCTCCGT
Organism: Somniosus microcephalus; assembly: GCF_052327205.1. Taxonomy (NCBI): domain Eukaryota; kingdom Metazoa; phylum Chordata; class Chondrichthyes; order Squaliformes; family Somniosidae; genus Somniosus; species Somniosus microcephalus. The sequence continues at coordinate 84,908,770 of NW_028225179.1, read as the reverse complement.
ATCCTTCAACATTAGCGCTGGTCTATCCGGAAGTTTTGATAGATCGGCAGCAGCTCGGTCCCGTCGGTGCCGGATATCGCGAAGTTTCCTGTACTGTATTGCAATGTATTATTCAGTTGGTCTCTGAGCAGCTATCCTGAGGGAGGATCCAAGTTGATCAATTTAGGCACAAACAGGTTGTGTTATTTATGTGTCTGATTGGTAGCTCCTTTTTGAATTGAACAAATACTTACTTAAATTCATAAACGCTTGTTTGGGGGGAGCTTATTCGTCTGTAGTTTTCAAATCTTTAAGTTTGATGTACAGAACCTGGAACATCTGAAGAGAATTAAATAAGTGAGACAACTTCTGTAATTGGTGAGAAAAGGATTACAGAAGCAATAGATAAAAAAAGAAATCAAGCTACAAATTGTAGCAGTAGAAATGTGAACTACTGTTTCTTTCTACAGTAAGAGGAATTGGCAGAGTTAGATAACTATGTAAAATATTGTTATGGTCCTGCTATTTATTTGCTTGTTCATTTATTTTGTTCAATAATTTCCTGTGACACTTACAGCCTGAATGAAATAAGGTCTCATGCAGAGTTATGCTCCCACTTGTCAAAATCAAGGAGGATGTTGTGGAAGCATGGGCTGCAACCTTATCTAAAGCAATACAAATAACGATGATTATTATCTGCATATACCTGGATATCAGGACAGAGGAAGATGCTCTCAAGGACATAGCGAGCTAGGGCTCACCTATGAGAGTAGTCTTAAAATAGAGGAGTCAAAAATATCTATTCAGATATATATAAAAGGAACAAAAAACTGACAGCAACTTATTTTCCTGATTTGCAAAATGGCTCATTGTCCACTTGCATTCTTAGAGAGCTCAAAAACAGCCTACCTCCCTTCCCACAGTGGCACCACTACTTAATTTAGACTCCATTCCAACACTAATTTTAGAGCATGTAAATAACTGCACTTTATACACTAATCGAGGCTATCTTGCCCTGTTATTTTCAGTAAGCTGCATTTTGTGATGACTCAGTCTGGGAGCTAAAGAGGTACATGAAGAGGGAGAGAGGAAAAAGTAATGGCATCCAGATGCAGGGTGAAGAAGGACAAGGACTAAGGGAGCGCTGCCTGGTGTGGTACTGAATTATATTGAACAGATTCAGTTTCTCTCCATAACCTCTGCTGAGATAGTTGATCCAGTCAGGTTGGGCACTTCCACGGATCTCAGGGCTCCTGGCCGGGGAGTGGGGGGGGTGGGGGGTGGAACATAGGAACAGGAGCAGGCCATTCAGCCCTTCGAGCCTGTTCCGCCATTCAATGAGATCATGGCTGATCTGTAACCTAACTCCATATACCTGCCTTTGCCCCATACCCCTTAATACCTTTGGTTAACAGAAATCTATCAATCTCCGATTTTAAATTAACAATTGACCTAGTATCATCTGCAGTTAGTGACAAAGAGTTCCAAACTTCTACCACTCTTTGCGTGTAGAAGTGTTTCCTAAAATCACTCCTGAAAGGCCTGGATCTAATTTTAAGCTATGTCCCCTAGTCCTAGATTCCCCAACCAGCAGAAATAGTTGCTCATTATCTACTCTATCAGTTCCCCTTAATACCTTGAAAACTTTGATCACATCACCCCTTAATCTTCAACCCTAGTTTGTAGAATCTCTCCTTGTACTGTAATTGAATCCTTGGAGTCCAGGTATCGTTCTAGTAAATCAAGGCTGCACTCCCTCCAAGGCCAGTATATCCTTCCTGAGGTGTGGTGGCCAGAACTGAACACAGTGCTCCAGGTGTGGTCTAACCAGGGCTTTGTACAGCTGAAGCATGACTTCTTAAACCCCTTGTATTCTAATCCTCTAGAATAAAGGCTAGCATTCCATTAGCCTTTTTGATTATTTTTTGTATCTGTCCATTACATTTTAATGACCTATGTACAGGGACTCTTAAATCTTTTTGGACCTCTACTGCTTCTAACTGTTCACCATTTAGAAAGTACTCTGATCTATCCTTTTTTAGGTCCAATGTGGATGACCTCACATTTGCCTACATTGAAATCCATTTGCCACAGTTTTGCCCATTCACTTAATCTATTAATACCTCTTTGTAAAGTTATGCTTCCATCAACACTGCTTACAATGTTTTATCTTTGTATCATCAGCAAACCTGGATATGTGGCTCTCTATCCTGTCATCGAAGTCGTTAATAAACACAGTGACTAATTGAGGCCCCAATGACTAATTGAGGCCCCAACACAGATCCCTAGGGGACGCCATGAGTCACATCCTGCCAATTAGAGGACCTGCCCATTATCCCTACTCTCTTTCCCCTGCCTCTCAGCCAAACTTCTAACCAGGTCAATAATTTGCCCTCAATTTCATGAGCTACAACTTCAGCTAACAGTCTCTTATGAGGGGCTTTATTGACTGCCTTCTGGAAGTCCATATAAATAACATCAATGGACATTCCCCTGTCCACTACTTTAGTCACCTCTTCAAAAAATTATATCAGGTTCGTCAGGCATGGCCTGGCTTTCACAAATCAATGCTGGCTTTCTCTGATCAGCTGAAAATGTTAAAGGTGTTCAGCCATCCTATCCTTAATTATAGACTCTAGTAATGTCCTGTCAACAGATGTTAGGCTAACTGGTCTATAATTCCTTGGTTTCCCCCTCTCGCCTTTCTTAAATAGCGAAGTGGCATGTGCAATTTTCCAATCTAAAGGTTCCTGAATCGAGAGAACTTTGGAAGATCATAGTTAGGTCATTGGCAATGTTCTCACCAATTCCTTTAAACCCGGGGATGAAAACCATCTTGTCTTGGGAATTTGTCACTCTTTAGTGGCATTATTCTCTTCATTACTGTTAATTTGCTTACGTTAATTATGGTGAGTCCCTGTCCGTAATTCAAAATTAGCTTCCTTGGGGTGTCCAGCATACCATCCTCTTCCCCTACTGTAAAAAATGATGCAATGTAATTATTTGACATGTCTGCCATTTCTTTATTTTCCTTTATAATATCACCATTACCAGTTTTTAAGGGGCCCACACTGCTCTTAACCACCCTCTTTTTTCTAATATAAGTTTTTTGTGTTGATTTTGATAATCCTTGCAAGTTTCTTTTCATACTCCTTTTTGTAGCTCTTACGATCTGCTCTGTCACCCTTTGCTGTTCTTTTAACTCTCCCATTCACCAGGATCTGTTATATTTTTTGCATTCTTGAATGCTTTTTCTTTTAGTTTTATGTTGCCCCTTACCTCTTTGGTTGTTTTTTGGCAAGTACAGCTCTTGTCCCTTCGGGGTATAAACTGGTTCTGTATCACGTGAAATTCTTTTTTGAACAACCCCCACTGATCCTCTGACATTTTACCCATTAATAGATTTTCCCACTTTACTGTGGACCGCCTCTGTCTCATCCTGTTGAATTCGGCCTTACCTAAATCTAGAACCTTAGCTGTTTCGCGTTTCTCCCTTTCACACACAACATTAAACTCAGTCATATTATGGTCGCTATTAGATAAATGTTCACGCACCATTAGGCTGTTAACTAGATCTGGCTCATTACTCAGTTTTAAATCTAATATGGCCTGCCCCCTTGTTGGTTAGAGGACATATTGTTGTAGAAAACTGTCCTGAACACACTCAAGAAATTCTCTACCTTTCTGACATGAGCTTGTCTGCTTATTCCAATCTACATGGAAGATAAAATCCCCCATTAAAACCACACTGCCTTTACTACATGCTTGTCTGATCTCTGCATTAATACATTCTGACGCTTCATAGCTGCAACTAGGGAGCCTGTACACAACTCCACTACAGTCTTAAATCCTTTTCTATTTCTTAATTCTACCTATAAAGTCTCCACTACCTGCTTACCTCTCGTTATATCCTCTCTTATCATAGAAGTAATTTCATCCTTAATCACTAATGCTACTCCTCCCCCCTCTACCATTTTCCCTATCCTTCCTATAGATCTTATAACCTGGTATATTCAGTTCCCAGTCCTGACCATGTGCCTACCATATCATACCCTCTAAGTTGAATTTGCTCCAGCAATACATTCAATTTGTTTCTTATACCCTGTGTGTTTGTATAAAGAACGCTTATTTGGGCCACACACCCTAATCTGTCCTTCTGCTCTAATGTTGTTTTTCTCACACATTTCATATTTCTCACACCCGATTTAATGACTTTATATTTTTTATTTTTCCCTTTGCCTGTAGTACCTGCTGCACAATTTCTGACTAGTACTCTACTCTTCTTTTTTTATTTGTTTTAGAATTATTTTTCCACGTGAGCCCTCGGGACGGGGTGGGGGTGGGGGCAAGAATTAGCCAGAACATCTGCTTCTGATTACAATCCGGTGATCCCCACTGGAAAGAGTGGGTGTCGAGTGAGGGCAACATAAACTTGGCTCTGATGACCACACCCAGTTGTCCACAATCTATTGACACTCAGTGTGGAGCTGTCTCCAGGAGTCACCACCTTCAGCAGAGAGGGAAGAGAATTGGAGAAAAAACATGATTTTTCTTTTATTGTCTTACAGAAGGATCATACTGTATTAAACCATATCCTGCACAGAAAACAGGGAAGATAGACACCAGAGGTACATCCAGGTCATCACCCAAGGAATGGCTGCACAGTACAGCTATCTTCTGCAAATCCATTCAATCCAGAGAACTTCAATACATTGTCAGAACTAAAACTGATTAAGTGTCGAGCATCCCTTCAAAACCAATGTTCCAAAAGCCTCGGCGGTTTGAGGTTGTTTGCACCAGAAGGTGAAGAAACCTTAAAAAGTACAGGGCTAGTAACAAATTGCCCAAGCAGTGACTTTCACACAATTGGTAAAGCTCCTGAAGTACTGGCACATCCATAGAGGTGAGAAGCCATTCAGGTGTGTGAGAAAGGCTTCGGTCATTCAATTCTCGTGAACACTGGCACATCAAAACAGATGAAAGGCTGTTAAGCAGTGAGGGGTGTGAGAAGAGATTTGCACGTTGTCAGACTTCCTGATACACAGGTGCATGTACACAGGCAAGAAGGAATCCAGATGTGAGGATTTTAACAAAGTCTCAGTGCGGTGGTCACGTCTGTTGCAAAATAAGGGCAGCTACATGGGCGAGAAACCATACAAGTGTGATGTGTGTGGCTGGGCCTTTTCACAGGCATCGATCCTCGTGGAACATCTGCGCATTCACACAGGGGAGAAGCCGTTCAAGTGTGAAGTGTGTGAGAAGTCCTTTGCACAAGCATCGACCCTCCTGCAACACTGGCGTATACATACGGGTGAGAAACCATTTAAGTGCAAGATTTGTGACAAAGCTTTCTTAAAGCAGTCGCAGCTCGTGGAACATCAGCGCACTCACACAGGGGAGAAACCATTCAGGTGTGACGCTTGTGACAAAGCTTTTGTGACATCGTCACGCCTACTGGAACACCAGCAATCTCACACAGGTGAGAAACCATTCAGGTGTGAGGCTTGTGACAAAGCTTTTGTGACATCGTCACGCCTACTGGAACACCAGCGAACCCACACAGGTGAGAAACCATTCAGGTGTGACGCTTGTGACAAAGCTTTTGTGACATCGTCACGCCTACTGGAACACCAGCGAACCCACACAGGGGAGAAACCATTCAGGTGTGACGCTTGTGACAAAGCTTTTGTGGCATCGTCACGCCTACTGGAACACCAGCGAACCCACACAGGTGAGAAACCATTCAGGTGTGAGGCTTGTGACAAAGCTTTCACACTTTCGTCATTACTTCTGAAACATCAGCGCACTCACACAACTGAGAAACCGTTCAAGTGCGAAAGTTGTAGCAAAGCTTTCATTAAGTCCTCGGGCCTCCTGGCACATAAGTGCATTCGGAAAGACGAAAAACCGTTCTGGTGTGCAATTTGTAAAAAAGCTTTCTGCAGCTCATCATACCTCCGTGTTCACCAGCGCATCCATACAGGAGAAAGACCATTCAAGTGTGAATTTTGCAACAAAAGTTTCACCCAGTCAACACGTCTCCTACAACACCAGCGTATCCACACAGATGAAAGACCGTTCAGGTGTGCGGTTTGCAACAAACACTTCTGCAACTCATCATATCTACGGGTACACCAGCGCAGCCATACAGATGAGAGACCGTTCAGGTGTGAGATTTGTGACAAAGATTTCTGCAGCTCAGCATACCTTGTGGTACACCAGCGCATTCACACAGGTGACAAGCCGTTCAGGTGTGAGATTTGTGATAAAGCCTTCTGCTACTCACCATATCTACGGGTACACCAGCGCATTCACACAGGTGACAAACCGTTCAGGTGTAAGGTTTGTGACAAAGCTTTCTCGCGCTCCTCATACTTTCGGAAACACCAGTGCGTCCCCACATCTGATAAACTATTCAAGTGTGAGTTTTGCAATAAAGGTTTCACACAGTTGTTAGACATCACTGAACACCAGCGCACCCACACAGGCGACAGACGCTTCCAGTGCAATAGCTGCCAGAACTGCTTCACCTACTTCTCCTCTCTAGAGATACACCAGTGCATCAACACGGAGTAGAAACCCTTCCACTGTAAGATTCGAAATTTTCAATAATAATCACACAAGAAAATAAGGGTTAATAAGACAGTTTATTGACCAAAAGAAAGCTTGTGCAGAAAAACCTTTGATAAAAGGGCACACAAAATGGCCGCCGGACCTCGTGACTAGTTTCTGGGACCATTTGAATTCTGTTACTGCAAGCCAGACAGGCTTGTGTATTGAGGACATTAAGCCCGCGAAAACCAGTTTCAGGAAACCGAAACTCAGGGAACTGAGAATACATATTAATTGGATTCTAAGTACAGGACAGTTTTGGGTAACAGGATGAGGCCCATCAAGAAATGGGCGGACAATTGAAGGAACAGTTTAAACCCATTTACTGTGCAAAGGAAAACCATTTAACAGCCATCAAGGGCAATCTCCAGACCGATCAATATACGAACTGAGTTACGGTGACAAAGCAAAAGACATTATCGGCCCAGGAAGGGCAGTTAAGCTATCACCGGGCCCCGTTGAAAAGACAAAGCGCCCCTGCAGAGAATTCTGCCCGCCAAAATATTACAAAGACTGGACTATGATTTGGCGGGAGATAAGACTGTCCCAAAAAGGTATAACTATGGATTGGAAGGTCCATCAAAACAAGCTTCGGGAGGGACACGCTTCACGCTTCGGGAACACGATTCAGTAGTTACGATTCGATTCGGGACGGACTCTTCGGCCAGACAAGGCTCGGCCACGACGGGAAGACGACGAGGGTGGCCCTGGTACTGTTGTCGGGAGATCATCGACGATCCAGGCCGAAGAAGAAGACACCCTCCAGCTCGACTTCGAAGGATAACCATGACTGGATAAAGAAAGCAATTCGGTATCAGCGTCCCAGTCGAGGACCATCGGGAAAATGACGATCCAGGCCGGAGAAAAAGGACACTCCGGGCCTAGCACTCCAGTGCCTCAACATCCCATCCGGTAACGGACTTTTCCATGTGCATCCATCTCTACAACATCACATCGGTGGCAGATTCTCCAATGTGCATCCAGTTCTTCAACTTCGTGTCGGTAGCAGAGTCATCCATGGCGAGCGCTCACCAAGGCTGCACCGGCTGCTTCATCGCATGAGAGAGAAAAACAAGCTGCGCCAGAAGTTTCCAAATCCACGTGACGACGGAAAGGTGTGCCAAAAGGCTGCAAACCCCTTTTTCGCGATTCCGAGAGTGGTGAGCATGATCCCGAGTTCCTCAAGTCGAAATTTAGTTTAGGTATAGGGGAGGGGGTTAAGGGTAATTGTAATGTGTTTCCCCTTTTACGATGTGCCGTGTGTTCCCCATTTCCATAGAGTTAAGTTCATAGATATGTGCATGCTTGTAGTTACTTTGATCTGTGTTTATGACATGTATTTTATAATGCTGCAAACTGTTTAAATAAAAGCATCCATTTCGTGCTATTCAACCTGGTCTATTGAGTCTTTCTCTGCACTACAGTTCCCTGCACCTAAGTCCAAGGTCTAGAACCGTAGGGAAGAGTGGGTCGAACCACTCAAGGGTAATTATTGCATGAAGCCTGGTAGGAGACCAGAACGAGCAAGAGAAACCCCCTACAGAGATGGCGACCGCGGCAGGACCTTGGCAGCAGGAATGTAGTGTGTTAGATCAAGGTCTGAATAAACGAAATGTGATGGATGAGAGAATAGCGGATTATGTTTTTGGGAAGGTAAACCTTACGAAACAATGGATATCTGACCTATTAAGGGATAGGCGCCCGCTAGACGCAGCCATCAAGTGGACAGAAAGCAAAGAGCATAAGAAATCAGTAGAAAAGGCGGTCTGGCTGATGTGCTACAAGAAGCAAGTCCAGCTTTTGGACCAAGTCGTTGTAGCACAGACGGCCCAGATCAAAGGTCTACTAACAGAAGTAGAGGAAAAGGTTGCGGGACGTCTGAAACTGATTGAATCACTTAACGCGTTGAATCAGGAACGCCGACCCGTAACTCACCGCCATGAGCTTGGAGTGTCAGGTCATTGAGGCCAAGGCCAGTGAAGGTAGAATGAGAGACAGGTGTTTCCGCCTAGCTAGGCAGATAGAGGCCCAGGAGGAAAGTATTCAGGGGGCTAGGGCAGCATATAAGATGGCCATGGAGGACAGGTCTGAGAACACCAACCATAGCGCTTGCCAAAGGGAGCTAGAGGACTTGAGAAAGGCCCTAGCGAAGGCAAACGGCTTGGTGTGTCTCCTAAACCCACCAGCGAGCCAGCTACTGTTAGCCAAGGAATCCAAAAGACCGATTCCGCAAGAGGCAGTTGGGGTACCAACCCCCGAGCCCTCAGCACCTCCCGCCTATACTGAGTCTTGGACTCCGGGGAAGGAACCGGAGAAGTCAGGCACAGAGGTTCCTGAGGTAGAGCAACCCCAGGTAGCAGAGCCGGGACTGGCACCGATGTGTCCCACTTGACACCAGAGGCTCGGTCCAGGCGCCAACGATGGCGAGGACGGACCCCTCGTGAGTCAGATCATAATGCCCCATAGCGCACAACAGTTAAGGGCAATGATAACTCACATCCCAAAACTCTCCGAGTCAGGAGATCCCTCCGTCCATTTTAGGGACGTGGAGCAAACCGCAGCAGTAAATGACTGCGACGGGGCTGAACAGTCCAAAATGCTGCTGTTCTCCCTGGATAGCTCGCTGCTCCAGTGTCTCCCTGATGAGAGCAAGAGAGGGCGCAAGACGTACGAGGAGGTGTGGGACGAGATCCTGGAGATTATGGGGGAGGGTGACGGGACTCCGTTCCTCCGATTGGAAAGGACGGTACAGCTAGCGGGAGAACCCCCACGGGTTTTCGCCGGAAGGTTGTGGCCAGTGTATCGGCGCAGCTGTCCGGGAGGACCGGAGAGGAACGGGCTAAATGTTGAACAAAGGGCTCATTGGCTCCGGTGCCTGGTCGCCAATAGCTTGCCACAGGTGAGGGAGCAGGCCAAAGCATGGTTTGACCCCACTAACCCCCGCTCCACGGAGGAGCTAGTACTTGATCAGCTCATGATAAGTTACAGGAACATCAAGAGTAGGGATGTGCCTTCCTCAAAGGGAAAGGTGCATGAGGTGAGGCCTGCAGCTCCGGCTAAAAAGGAATGGCATCAGGAGGGGAATCGCCCTCCCCAAGCCAAGAGTAGTTATTACGGGTGTGGGAAGGAGGGTCACTGGCGCCGGGACTGTAAAAATCCCTGGAAGGATTTAAAGGGAAAAGCTCCCTCAGCCCCAGCCCAAACGCCCATCCGGGAGAAAGGAGCCGATGTGTCGATCCATCCCGATACGATCGAGTCAGTTTTAGAGGCAATGCGGTCTCTAATGACCTCGCAGGGGAAGGTGGCAGTCGCCAACGGCCCTGTTGCTCCCCCAACCCCAACCGCTGTACCCAATTGACTAGAGCCAGCGCAGCCTGTCGACCTGTGTCCTCTAGAAAGACATGCACAGGAAGAGACCTCCTGTAAAATGGAGGAATACCTGCGGTGCCAGGTTGCGGAGGCTAAGTTGAGCAGGTTTTAAGGGAGGAGAACGCCAGGTTAACAGCGAGGGCTGGCAGTTTAGAGGGTCAGCTAAGGGTTTTTAAAATGGTTCATGACCAGTGTAAACTGTTTAAGCCAGGTGCACAAGGACCAACAACAGGGGCCAGGTCTGAGGACAAAAATCCTCAGCCTGCGACAGAGTCACAGACCACACAGGCTGGAACTGTAGCCTGCGTGAAGGGAGGAGACATCCCAACGGAGTGGGAGATCTCCCCTCTGTTTTGGGAGTCGGACGAGGAAGAGCCCGAACAGCTCGACCCCGCCCTTGACCCGATCACGGAGGAGGAAGAGTCAGAGGACGAAGATCACGCCCTCGACTCAAGCTTAGGGGAGGTAGGGATTGGGGGTGGAAACTCACCACCTGTAGGGACAGGTGAGGTGGAGTCGGATGCCACAAATCCCGGCCCCGGGGGGGGCGGAGCCTGAGGTAAGGGAGCCGGAGCCGGCAGCTGTGGTGGGACCACAGGCTGTGACGGTGAAGGTCCCGATCCCCGGTCCGTCAGCCCTGGGAGCCTCGCCCATGGCATCCCCTCGTAGGTCGACTCGAACGCCTCAGCCCAGAAAGTTTTGGCCAAATTCTCCTTATCTCCCCCAACCTCGGCCCAGAGCAGCCCAGGAAAGACACGGTTCCCGTTCAGCAGCGACAGGCTGCGGGGGATCAAAGCCGAGGGTCAGTGCAGCCCCGCCACAGGGAACGGCACGCTGCAGCCCTCACAGGAATTAGGTAGGCCGCCCGTAGGAGGGCGGCGCTGTACATAGGTTTAGGTAATGATAAGTTAAGTTAGGTAATTATAATGTTAGTTTAAGGTATGTAAGGCTTAAGATGATGGGGATGTTTTAAAAGATAGCTTTCGAAGTCTGCCCAGTGTGCGTGTTTGTTTGGAAGCGGGGTCAAGGGACGCGAGCGCCCGTTTAATTAGGCCAGCACCTGTTGGGAGCCTGGCTACATCATCTTATCGATTACAGAAACCAGGGATACCATGGAAAGGATTCTCATAGTGATCGCGGCGATCGGGTGCGGGCTGGCCTACCGGGGCCGCACCAAGGACGTCATCGTGTTCGGATGTTCCGGGGACACAGCCCCCATCGTGACAGATGGGACGGGGAAGCGAGAGGTTGAGGAAACCGCCACCTACTTCCACCAAGGGAGATGGCCAGGATGGCTGGGGTCGAATTCCACGGAATACTCCAGCAATTTCGGGTTTGTCTACCAAGAGACTTCATTATCGTGCCCTCGGGTGAGGATCCTTGCACCCAGAGTCAGCGTTACCGTGGGAAAGAAGATCTGTTTGGTGTGTAATGGGAACGTACCGCTAAGTAGATGGTGGTGGCTCCGAAAGCTGGGGAAGAATATGAAGAACTCTACTATCGAGTGGGAGCGACTGGGTAACAATACCCATCGGACAATTACGGGGACTCACGGACAGTTACGTGTGTGTTGGGACAAATGGTGGGAACCAGATGAAGGGATATATGTCTGCATGTGGGGTTCAAAACGCGTTTGCCCCAAAGGCATATCCATCTTTTTCCAGAGGCAGTGGCAGGATGCCGGGAAAGGGATGAGGTGGGACGTCAGCACCCAGGCGTGCGGAGTCCCATTCTCCCCGATTCCGGTAAACGCCACTGAACTCATCACCCACCCACGCAAGCCCCTGCCCACGATTCCGGTAGCACTAGCCCAGAAAGAAGGGTGCCCCACCACCACAAAGGGACCCGGGAACGGTTTAGTATTGGTACCCACCGGTCAGATGCTGTACCAAGGGGTACACTACGCGGTGGCCTCAGTGATTTTAAACCTCACTGAGGTACGATTGCCGGAGTGGTGTCCCAAGGAAATGGAACAATTGTACCAGGTCCTGTTGACCAGAATGTTCAGACAATTTTACGAGTTTGACTTTGCCGACATCGACAAAGCCGAATTGTACACCACACCACAGGAAGTCTTGGATCGGGTAGGGAGGCAAAGAAGGGGTACTGTAAATTACATTTTCACTGCTTTTAACACCGGGACGTCTGTTGTCAACGCTCTAGACAACGTGGAGCTGCAGACACAGATCAATGGTTTAAAAGCCCAGTTAAGGAACATACTGACAAATGAAAATAAGGTAGTGGGTTCTGAGCTACATGAGGACCAGGCCATGACACTACACTTAAAAGAAATAATTGCTGAGCTGGAGAAACACGCTAGAACGGTAAATGCGCTCATTAAGGAGGATCGGAATGCGTCCGATCAGGCGGCGCAGAACGAGGCCTGCGTGCTATATGGGGCGTGGTTACTGGGCGAGGGTCGCAGTAATCTGGAGGATTTAAAACAAGGTTTGGTCCCGTCCTGGATCAGCAACAAGCACTTGCAATCGCTCTACCCTTTTGAGAATGCATTAAGCCCGTGCCAGCTCAGACTAGTTGCAGAGGCGTACCCAGTCCCAGTGGACTGCGGACGCTCGAATCACACTATCATGGGAATAGTGGTAAGGAGTGGGTCCCGCAGCAAAGCCCACCCTGGTATACAGGGTGGAGAACATTGGAGTCATTCAGGGGGGTGCGCACATTCGTTACGCAGTGGTCCCGCCTTATGTCATCAGATGGGAGCGTACGATGACAGGCACCGACCTCTCGGGGTGTCGGAGCCGGGGAGCACACATCATCCTGTGTCCCCAGCACTTGAATGCCTTTTTAAAACCACAGTTCGGGTTCAGAGCCGCTAGCGCGAAGCCGATAAATTGCACCATGGAGGCAATGGCAAAGGACCATGTGCCCCCGCAGGTGGCATATATCGGAGGCGGGACATACTGTGTCACCACTGCAGCGCCTCACTACCGCCACGGACAGCACGAGTGGTGTCCGGTCAGTGACAGCAGTTTCTGTTTTAAACCCAGGGCTGAAGTTCAAGTGGCACAACAACGGATTGTCCTCATTCCTGTACCTTCCACCATTCACCTCACTAAAAGAGAATTTCACAGATTTGCAGCGATTCATCATGCATTTTGTCATTCCCCCTCTCCCCGAACACCTCACCAAGATTTTAAAAGCCGTAGTAGTCTCACAGAAGCATTTTTACACACTGGAGCAGAAGACATTAGAGATAGGAAAAGACATATTGGACATAGTCACCCTACCATGGTGGGACCTGTTCACTAATATAGAGATCCCGCCCTGGATTAGAATAGCATCCCACATCCTAGTAGTGTGTCAGGTTTTAATTGTAATATTTTTACTGTTCGTGCATTGCAAGAGAGGCAAACGCCTCCAGAGGCACGAGAACACAGGAGAATGGAGAGAACGCTATGTACGAGTGGGTGAAGAGGACACCCCAGTGTAAGCTGCTATGCATTAAAAGGTTAAAGCGTCCCTCCACTCTGGGTTTTTAGTTACTGCATGATTTAAGAGTGTAAATACTGTTGTGTTATAGCCGTTGATAAGATTTTTTCTGTTTTTTGATGAATAAAAGGTGTATGCAGGTGGTGTAAGGGGTATCGGCCCCTTCACATCTGAAAGATGAATGTTATAGTTTAAGATAATACTGCCTATGATTGTCCAACTGTACACAAGGTAAATTTCTGAAATGGGAACTGCATGTGTCGTGGGGGTCGTAGATAGTTAATTACCAGGAATTTTTGGATGTGAGGAATCAGGGAAAATTTGCTCACCAAGGATTATTGATACTTTAAGCAAGCTATCAGTATCACAGGGGGACTGTAAGATTCGAAATTTTCAACAATAATCACACAAGAAAATAAGGGTTAATAAGACAGTTTATTGACCAAAAGAAAGCTTGTACAGAAAAACCTTTGATAAAAGGGCACACAAAATGGCCACCGGACCTCGTGACTAGTTTCTGGGACCATTTGAATTCTGTTACTGCAAGCCAGACAGGCTTGTGGATTGAGGACATTAAGCCCGTGAAAACCAGTTTCAGGAAACCGAAACTCAGGGAACAGAGAATACATATTAATTGGATTCTAAGTACAGGACAGTTTTGGGTAACAGGATGAGGCCCATCAAGAAATGGGCGGACAATTGAAGGAACAGTTTAAACCCATTTACTGTACAAAGGAAAACCGTTTAACAGCCATCAAGGGCAATCTCCAGACCGATCAATATACGAACTGAGTTACGGTGACAAAGCAAAAGACATTATCGGCCCAGGAAGGGCAGTTAAGCTATCACCGGGCCCCGTTGAAAAGACAAAGCGCCCCTGCAGAGAATTCTGCCCGCCAAAATATTACAAAGACTGGACTATGATTTGGCGGGAGATAAGACTGTCCCAAAAAGGTATAACTATGGATTGGAAGGTCCATCAAAACAAGCTTCGGGAGGGACACACTTCACGCTTCGGGAACACGATTCAGTAGTTACGATTCGATTCGGGACGGACTCTTCGGCCAGACAAGGCTCGGCCACGACGGGAAGACGACGAGGGTGGCCCTGGTACTGTTGTCGGGAGATCATCGACGATCCAGGCCGAAGAAGAAGACACCCTCCAGCTCGACTTCGAAGGATAACCATGACTGGATAAAGAAAGCAATTCGGTATCAGCGTCCCAGTCGAGGACCATCGGGAAAATGACGATCCAGGCCGGAGAAAAAGGACACTCTGGGCCTAGCACTCCAGTGCCTCAACATCCCATCCGGTAACGGACTTTTCCATGTGCATCCATCTCTACAACATCACATCGGTGGCAGATTCTCCAATGTGCATCCAGTTCTTCAACTTCGTGTCGGTAGCAGAGTCATCCATGGCGAGCGCTCACCAAGGCTGCACCGGCTGCTTCATCGCATGAGAGAGAAAAACAAGCTGCGCCAGAAGTTTCCAAATCCACGTGACGACGGAAAGCTGTGCCAAAAGGCTGCAAACCCCTTTTTAGCGATTCCGAGAGTGGTGAGCATGATCCCGAGTTCCTCAAGTCGAAACTTAGTTTAGGTATAGGGGAGGGGGTTAAGGGTAATTGTAATGTGTTTCCCCTTTTACGATGTGCCGTGTGTTCCCCATTTCCATAGAGTTAAGTTCATAGATGTGTGCATGCTTGTAGTTACTTTGATCTGTGTTTATGACATGTATTTTATAATGCTGCAAACTGTTTAAATAAAAGCATCCATTTCGTGCTATTCAACCTGGTCTATTGAGTCCTTCTCTGCACTACAGTTCCCTGCAGCTAAGTCCAAGGTCTAGAACCGTAGGGAAGAGTGGGTCGAACCACTCAAGGGTAATTATTGCACGAAGCCTGGTAGGAGACCAGAACGAGCAAGAGAAACCCCCTACACCAGTGCGACATCTGCCAGAACTGATTAACCGATTCCTTCTGTCTCACAAAGCACTGGCACATCCACACCGGCTAGAAGCCAATTCAAGTACTCAACCTGCGCAGAGCTTCAAAGAGTTGCCCCCACCCCCATACAGAGATAAGCAGCAGTTCCAATGCAGCCCCTCACAAATTTCAGGAACATCGTCAACCTCTCTTGCTGTCCGTGCATCCACATGGGTGAGAAACGGTGGAGGTGCACCATTTTCAAGACAGCTGTTAAATAGTGTAACTAGTTCATCAACAGAGGCAAGAAGTGCAGAGTCTCCAGAGGCAGAGTGTCTGTACAGTGAAAAATGCTAATGGCGCCCTTCCCAACATTAATCTAGCACTCTCAATCTATATCCATGCCTCTCCATTACAAGGAAATGTCCTGTGTATAGACATGAAAGGAAGATGAGAAGGAGCTCGTAAGTTAAGGGAAAGAGAATGAAACACAGGAAAAGACAAATACAGAGAAAAACCCTACAGAAATTGAAATAGAACGGTTGTGAGGAGATGGCTCAGTGGTCTCAATGACCTTTGCTTGTCTCATCCTACAATCCCCAATTGCCCGAGCAGGGTTTACAAGCCTTCAGTAGCTCACTTGTCATGATGGGATAAGAGGATCGTACAGCTTGGAGTAGGGCAAGAGCTGTAAGAGTATGTCCAATGTGACATGTCACCACCCAGCCCACTGCAGATAAAGCTTTGAACCCAGCAGAGACACGTAGGCAGTTCGTGTCATTAAATAGGAGAGAGATTATATTAAAGAGGTGCTAACTGTGTGTAAAAACATTCTTGCAGCTCCTACCACCACAGGTTTGGGATTTCTTTTTCCAATGTTGTCCCAAAATTTTCCTACGCACCCCCCATCCCCCCAACTCTGGTTTGGTCCCATGGCTCCAGCACCTTGCCCACTTTGGATTTGTACTTCTTTGTTTTATTTCCAAGTTTCTCACTGGGATATCTTCTCTGTTTTCCTCCCTCTGCCTCTGCACCAAGCGACGAATCATTCTTGGTGATTTCAACCTCCATCTCCACTCTTCTTGCTCTCTCTCCTCTGAGTTCACTGCCCTCCTTCCCTCCCTAAATCTCTCCCTCCATGTAAACTCTCCTACCCATATGCACGGCCACCCCCTTGATCTTGCCATCTCACGTGACCTAGCTACTCCCATTGTAACTTTCACTGATAAAGCAATCTCTGATCATTGTATCACTCTCCACCCATATTCCCCTTCCCTCCACCCCTCCCAACACCATTTTTTCATGTGCCCTGGAAAAAGTCTCCCTCAAGTCACTTCACTACACTTTCAAATTCCAACTATCTAGCCTTTGGTCCACAATTCATCATGACATTTCTGCATCAACCAATCTGCTAAATCACACCCTCTCCAACACCTTTGATGTCCTTGTCCCCATTAAAACCATTACTCTTTCTCTTACCCTAGTTCAACTCCAGAGACTTGAGCACAGACATCTAGGCTGGCACTCCAGTACAGTACTGAAGGAGTGCTGCACTGTCGGAGGTGTGGTCTTTCAGATGAGACGTTAAACTGAGGCCCTGTCTGCCTTTTCAGGTGGACGTAAAAGATCCGATGGCACTATTTCAAAGAATAGCCGGGGAGTTATCCGCAGTGTCCTGGCCAATATTTATCCCTCAACATCACTAAAAAAAATTATCTGGTCATTATCACATTGCTGTTTGTGGGAGCTTGCTGTGCACAAATTGGCTGCCGCGTTTCCTACATTACAACAGTGACCACAGTTCAAAAAGTACTTAATTGGCTGTAAAGTGCTTTGGGACGTCCAGTAGTTGTGAAAGGCACTATATAAATGCCAATCATCCCCCCACCCCCCGGTATACCTCTCACCTCTGCTCCCTTAAGCCCAAGGGACGCAGATTTGAACATCTTTGGCGGACAACTGGTTTAACTAGCCATCGCCAGATCTGGCTGGACCACATAAAGCATTATCGGGTCCTGCTCTCCATTGCTAAACCTGCTCATTATTCAAAGATCATCCAGGAATGCAAAGATAACCCCCGGCTTCTCTTCACCATAAACCTCTATCCTGTGTCTCCTCCGCCCTCACCTCCAACAAGTGCGAGGAGCTCATGGACTTTTTTGTCACAAAGATCAAAACTATACATTCAGCTGCCTCTGCTGCTCCCTTCCCTTCCCCTAGCCCACCGAATGTTCCCCGCAGCCCTAGCCCTGAACTCACGTCTTTCTCTAGATTCTACCCCATCTTCTATCTTGCTTTCTCTGAGCGCACCTTGACCATGAGACCCACCCTCAATAACAACAGAAAATGCTGGAAAAACTCAGCAAGTCAGGCAACATCCGTGGAGAGAAATTTGAGTTGACGTTTCGGGTTTGACCCTTCTTCAAAACTGGAGAGAAAAGGAACTAGATCGAAGGCAGGGCTGCGATCGGACAAAAGAATAAAAGAACCAAAAGAAGTAAAAGAGATTAGAAGCTAGACGAGATGGTAATAGGCTGTGATTAGGTGTAAAGTGTACTGGCAGGGCAAAAGATAGCTGCCAGGTGTGAGAGAGAAACAAAAGGAAAGGGGGGGGGGGAAAGGAAAGGAGTGGAAAAATATAAGTGAAAATGAAATAGGGGCCGAGGTTATGATCTGAAATTGTTGAACTCGATATTGAGACCGGAAGGCTGCAGAGTGCCTAATCGGAAGATGAGGTGCTGTTCCTCGAGTTTACGTTGAGCTTCCGTGGAACAGTACAAGAGGCCAAGGACGGTGAGGTCCGAGTGGGAATGGAGCGGTGAATTGAAATGACAGGCGACCGGAAGCTCGGGGTCACCCTTACGGACTGAACGGAGGTGTTCCGCAAAGCGGTCACCCAATCTGCGTTTGGTCTCCCCAATGTAGAGGAGACCGCATCGTGAGCACCCTCAATCCGATTCCGAACAAACTGTTGACCACCTAACTTCCCTTCCTGGGCCCCATGTTAGCTGATATTGTTAACAGTTCTCTCTCCTTAGGAACTGTCCCCCTCCCCATCACATCTGCTGTAATCACCCCCTCCTCAAAAAAAAACACCCAAAAACACCCTTGACCCCTTTGTCCTTGGAAACTATTGCCCCATCCCCAACCTCCCTTTCCTTTCCAAAGTCCTTGAACGTGTTGTCGCCTCCCAAATCCCTGCCCATCTTTCCCGCAATTCCACGTTTGAATCTCTCCAAACAGGTTTCCGGTTCCGTCACATTATCAGAGTCAGGAATGACATTCTATGTGACTGACCCTGGTAAACTATCCCTCCTCATCCTTCTTGACCTATCTGCAGCTTGCGACACAGTTGACCACACCATCCTCCTCCCATGCCTCTCCTCTGTTGTCCAGCTGAGTGGAACTGCCCTTGCTGGGTTCCATTCTTATCTATCGAATCATAGCCAGAGAATCCCATGCAATGGCTTCTGTTCCCACTCATGCACCATTACCTCTGGAGTCCCCCAAGGATCTATTCTTGGCCCCCTTCTATTTTTCATCTACATGCTGCCCCTCAGCGATAATCATCCGAAAACACAACATCAGGTTCTACATGTACGCTGACGACGCTCAGCTCTATCTTACCACCACCTCTCAATCCCCTCCACTGTCTCTGATTTGTTACACTGCTTGTCTGACATCCAGTACTGGATGAGCAGAAATTTCCTCCAACTAAATATTGGGAAGGCTTGAAGCCATTGCCTTTGGTCTCCGCCACAAACTCTAATCCCTGGTCACTGTTTCCATCCCCTGGCAACTGTCTGAAGCTGAGCCAGACCGTTCGCAACCTTAGTGTTGTGAAAAGAAATGTAATCACTGAGATCTCCAGAGAGTTTCTTAGCCTATGGATACAGCCAAGAACATGTGCTGGGCATCCCACTGGTCTTCCATTGCAAAATAATTCAGCAAACTGCAATTGTTCCTACTGCACCAATGAATAGCCCTTTCTCTCCACTCGAAGTTTATCAGTTTCAGTTGGTAGGAAGTGTGGACCTGCCCTTGGAAAATGCCTTGTTGGCATAAACAGAGAGAGAGTTGGGGAAAGGTAGAATTATGACGGTAGTTAGGGTACCAGCTGCTAACCACATTTCATTGAGTCATATATGGGCTGGATTTTACCAACCCTGAGGAGGCGGGTTTGGAGGCAGGACTGATGGGAAAAATTGGGAGCGGGTCCCAACCCGCCTCCGAACCATCTTCCCCGACTCGCGCAGGGACCCGTCTCCTAGCGGCGGGAAGGGGATTAGAGCCAATTAACTGCCTGTTAACAGGTAGTTAACAGGCTGTTAAGAGACTCCACCATTCTACGCCTGCTGATGCGGGCTTCCCGACGACGGGGAATCCCCGCCAGGGTCAGCGGGGCGAGCAGTGGGTCTGCGGGGGTGAGAGGGGTTGAAATGTCAGCTGTAGAGGTGAGTGATGGGTGCAAGTGTGGACAGGTAAGTATGAGAGCTGAGCATAAAGTGGTGGAAAAAGCTTCCTTCCCTTTGCTTCTTTCTGTAGGCTTCAACCTTTGAGGATCCAGAGGTGCCTCATCTCAACGGCAGAGATCACAGAATGGCTGCTGCATTCTCAGATGCAGCAGACATCTGCTTTCTGCTGAGGAGAGAGGTCTTGGTGAGCCTGTGTGCAAGGGCTCACCTTAGAACAGAGATTGTCAGTGTTTGACAGCTTCTCAAAACTGTCAAATGCTGACAATTGATCTGTCAATAATTTTTTGACAGATGAAGCGTCATACGCTGACGACATCTGTCACCGGCTTTCCCTTAATTGGCCAGTAACAGCCAATCAAGGAAAAATAGCATGGGTTGCTCAGACATCGCTGGGGGTGGGACTGAAACCCGGAAACCAGAAGTCCCACCTCCAGTGAGAAAATCCAGCCCTACGAGTCAAAGTCATTACGGCACAGAATGAGGCCATTCGGCACATTGAGTCTATGCCGGCTCTCTGTAGAGCAATTCAGGCAGTCCCATTCCCCTGCTCTATCCCCGTAGCCCTGCAAGTTTAATTCCCTCAAGTGCCTATCCAATTTCCTTTTGAAATCATTGAGTGTCTCCGCTTCCACCACCCTCGTCGGCAGCGAGTTCCAGGTCATTACCACTCGCTGCGTAAAAAAGTTCTTCCTCACATCCCCCCTGTATCTCTTGCCCAAAACTTTAAATCTGTGTCCCCTAGTCTTTGTACCATCAGCTAATGGGAACAGCCTTTCCCTGTCTACCTAATCCAAAACCGTCATAATCTTGTACACCTCTATCAAATCTCCCCTCAACCTCCTTTGCTCCAAGAACAACCCCAGCTTCTCCAACCTAACCTTGTAGCTAAAATCCCTCATCCCTGGAAACATTCTGGTAAATCTCCTTTGCACCCTCTCAAGAACCTTCACATCCTTTCTAAAATGTGGTGACCAGAACTGGACACAATACTCCAGTTGTGGCCTAACTGGAGTTTTATAAAGGTTCAGCATAACTTCCCTGCTTTTGTACTCAATACCTTTATTTATAAAACCCAAGATCCCATATGCTTTACTAACCACTCTCAATATGTCCTGCCACCTTCAAAGATCTATGCACATGAACCCCCAGGTCCCTCTGTCCCTGCACATGCTTTAGAACTGTGCCATTAAGTCTATATTGCCTCTCCCTATCCCTTCTGCCAAAGTGTATCACCTCACACTTCTCTGTATTAAATTCCATCTACCACTTGTCTGCCCATTCTGCTAGCCTATCTATGTCCTGTTGCAGTCAATTGGTATCCTCACTGTTTGCCACACCTCCAAGTTTGGTATCAGCAAATTTTGAAATTTTACTCTATTCCAATATCCAAGTCATTTATATATATCAAAAAAAGCAATGGCCCCAGCACTGACCTTTGGGGAGCACCAGTCTACCATCCTCCAGTCTGAAAAACAGCCATTTACCACAACTCGCTGTTTTCTGTCCTTAAGCCAATTCCTTATCCAAGCTGACACTGACCCTCCTATTCCATGAGACTCAATTTTGTTAACCAGTCTTTTATGTGGTACTTTGTCAAACGCTTTCTTAAAATCCGTATAGACAACATCCACTGCATTCCCTTTACCAACTTTCTCTGTTACTTCATCAAAATATTCAATTAGATTAGTCAAACACGATCTGCCTTTTACAAGGTGTGAAGGAGCAGCGCTCCAAAAGCTTGTGATTTCAAGTAAAACTGTTGGACTATAACCTGGTGTTGTGTGACTTCTTACATTTACCTTTTACAAGGGAAGATTGGAAGATTATGGCTCTCAATTAATTTAAACCTCTCCAAGTGCCTGTTAATTTTTTCTCTGATTATTGTTTCTAAAACGTTACCCATCGCTGATAAACTGACCGGCCTGTGGTTACTAGGATTGTCCTTACACCCTTTCTTGAACAATGGTGTCACATTTGCCACTTTCCAATCCTCTGGCACCTCTCCTGCATCTAGGGAAGATTATGGCAAGCCCTTCCGCTATCTCCACCCCCACTTCCCTTAGCAACCTGGGAGGCAAGCCATCCGGACCAGGCGACTTGTCCACTCTAAACATATCCAGCCTTTCCTGTGGTTTCCCTGCAGATTTGCTCTTCTAGCTCTCTCTCGCTATTTGGAGGCCTATAGAATACCCCCAATAGCGTGATCATATCCTTTTTGCTTTTCAACTCTAACCAAATGGATTCTGTCCTTGCCACCTCAAGGACACCCTCCCTTTCCAACACTACAATGTCTTCCCAACAATACAATGTCTTCCCTAATCAGTACTGCCACCCCATCTCCCTTTTTCCCTTCCCTATATTTTCTGACCATCTTGTATCCGTGAATATTAAGCACCCAGTCCTCACCATTTTTAAGTCATGTTTCCGTTATTGGCACTACAGCATATTCCCACATGGCTAATTGTGCTTGTAGCTCACCAACCTTATTCACCACACTTTGTGTGTTTACATACATGCATTCCAAACTTGTCTTTGTATTCCTCATAGTCCTTCTTAGTCTGCTCCTATCTAATATGGTACTTCTTCTTCTACTTAGGCAGTCCCTCGGAACCGAGGATGACTTGCTTCCACATTAAAAATGAGTTTGCAGGTGACTGATTAGTCCAATGCAGGACCTACAGTCTCTGTCACAGGTGGGGCAGACGGTGGTTGAAGGGGCGGGTGGGTGGGGTGATTGGGTTGACGTGCGCTCCTTGCGCTGCCTGCGCTTGGCTTCCGCTTGCTCCCGGCGAAGAGACTCAAGGTGTTTGGCGCCTTCCGATGGTACTACTTCCTTCTTTAGTACTATCCAACACTCTCCCTCCTTTATGCACCTTATTCCTCTTTTCTACTTCTATATGCTGGTGCCCACACCTCCTCCCCCCCCCACCCCCGCCAATTTAGTTTAAAACCTCCCCAACCACACGAGTGAACCTCCCCGCGAGGACATTGATCCCAGTCCTGTTGAGGTGCAACCCGTCCCTTTTGGATAGGTGCCTCCTGCCCCAGAACTCGTCCCAAATGCCCCAAGAATCTGAAGCCCTCCCTCCTGCACCATGCCTTAAGCCACGTATTGACCCTCCCTATCTTCCTATTTCTACTCTCGCTGGCGCGTGGCACTGGGAGTAATCCAGAGATTACTACCTTTTGAGGTCCTACTTTTTAACTTCCTCCCTAGCTCCTGAAAGTCTGACTGTAGGACCTCAATACCTGCCCTCTCTATGTCGTTAGTACCGACGTGTACCACAACTTCTGGCTCACTCCCCCCTGCAGAATATTCTGCACCCTCTCTGTGATGTCCTTCACCCTGGCACCAGGGAGGCAACACACCATGCAGGACTCACGGTGATGGGTTACAGAAATGCCTGTCTGTCCTCCTAACTATGGAATCTCCTATAACAACTGCATTTCTACGCTGCGCTGTTCCCCCCCCCCCCCCCGTGCACTCCCTTGCTCATTGGTGCCATGGTCTGGACTGCACTCCTTCAAGGTGCCGTCACTCCCAGCAGTCTTCAATGTTGCGCACCGGTTTGAGAGTGACACACTCCTCGAAGATTCCTGCCTCTTCCTACTCTTCTGGATGGCCACCCATTTACTATCCTGAACACTCTCTGCCTGTGGGGTGGCCACCTCCTGGAATGTACGGTCCAGGAAACTCTCAGCCTCCCTGATGCTCCGCAGTGACTCCAGCAGCCCCTCAAGCTTGGAAACCCTGAGCTCGAGCTCAAGCAGCTGGAAACGCTTCCTACACACATGGTCCCCCAAGACACGTGAAGTGTCTGGAAGTTCCCTCATGGCGCAGGAATTGCAAGCAACAGGTATCAGCTGCCCATTCATGATCTAAAAAATTGTCTATTCCCTCTTTCAGAAGTTAATTAGTATCTTGTTTAAACTATTAATTTTAATTAATGTCTCTAGACCTCAGCTCTCAGGTATCGTTGTCTCACGCTCCCTCTCTCGGACTGCTCCTTGTTTTTTAAAATACCGGAACAGCACCACTTCCCTCAATGCACCGAATTCCCTCGCTCACCAAATTCTGAGTTTAGTACGCTGTAGAAGCAGTACTCCGTTGAACTGGACTCCGTGCTACTTACTTGATTGTTGGACACCAGGCAGCCGAAGTCCCACTGGCCATCACATTGTGGCACTGACCCGCAAGTTGCATCGTGAGAGAAATGGAAGCTTTTTAAATGCAGCATGCCTCAAAAATATCGTGGGCAGAAAACAGGGGACCAGGAGTTGGCCCCAGCTGGGTCCTGCCAGATCGGGGAGGGGTGGAAAATAGCTGGAGGAAAGGCAGAGACCTGGTGCAGTTGCAGGCAATAAAACCTACTGCTGCGTAAGGGGGTTATAGCAGTACTGAAAGAAGCAGGCTACCTGGGTGAGAAGGATTGTAGCAAAGGCCAAAAGTAGAGCAGTCAACTTCAGGAACTCTGACCTGATGGTCCTCCTAATGGAGTCATGGAGCTAGAGGGATGAGCTGTTTGGAGTCGGGACCAGAGACCCACCAAGCACCTGGCACACACTGTATGGAAGAAGGTGGGTGTGACTGTACTACTTCCTTGAGCTCCAGGGCCCCTTTGCAGTGCAGGAAGAAATTTAAGAACCTCACTAGAGCAGCCAAAAAAGGTTTCTCCTGACCCGTGCATTCTCTTTATTCATGTGTGGTAGTTCTTTATTCATTACCCTCACTGTGCCAGAAAAGTCAGAGGTGAAAGTGGGATGTTGTGTGTTCCTCCCTTCCCTACAGCTGTTCCTGGGACCAGTTGCCTCATCTGCACTGATCCGGTGGATTAACTCCTCACAATCTCTGCCTCCCTACTCTTCCCTGGTCTTGGTACCTGGGTTTCACTCCCACTACTCCATAGTCTTCTGCTAGTCTACAGGAAGGTGGGGAAAATTTCACTGTGACATCTTGATGCAGTTTTCTTGAGCTAGCCTAGCTGGAAAAACCCCAAAGAGCTGAAATGCACAGAATTCAAATGTGGTGCTTTCCCAGCTGCAATTCTTTATTGCCAGGCAAAAACTGACATTTAAGAAGCTTCTCTTAGGAAGCGGCTGGAGGTAAACTTTCCGCAGAGTTTCCCCTTAGCTCGGCGGAAGATGTGGTGAAAACCCAGAAGAAACAACATAAATGGCTCTGCCGTTTCTCTAGGGTTTCTGCCGATCCTCATGCCAAAATTATGGCGGGAGATTGGGAGAACCCCTGCAGAAAATTCTACCCCCTGATGTTTTGAAATGAAAGCAGACTGAGGACAAATCAGGCACTTGAATAGTTTCTCTCTGACCAGAGCACATTTGACAAAGACTTTGCACAAATGCTGCACTTGGATGGCATCAGGACAGGAGCTATAAATTCCTAAGTAAAAGTGAGATCTCTTGTCTGTGTAGTCTGAATTTTTAAAATATTTGTTCTTTGGATATGGGCGTCACTGGCAAGGCAGAATTTATTGCCGAATCCTAGTTTCCCTTCATTTTAACTGGAGTCACATATAGGCCAGACCAGGTAGGAGTAGCAGGCTCCTTTCCCTGTCGGACATTACTGAAGCAGTTTGGGGTTTTTATAACAATCCAGAAGCACTGATGGTTATTTCTCTGGTGCTCTCCCACACATTTGCAGATCGATTGAATTGCATTTCACAACTTGCTTTGCTGGCATTTTAACTCACAAGCTCTTGGTTGCTGGTCAAGTATCATTACGCTACCAGACTCTCACTGACCAATTTAGAGAATGTGAGTAAGGTGTAAACAATACCAATAGGGGTGAGTCCCCTACTTACACTCTATGGCCCCGATATTGACGGGGAAGCGGGGAGGCAGTTTTGCATTCGGGAAACCCGGTCCTGCCGAATTTAACGGCAGGACCTGATTAACATTTTGTGTCTCTAGTTTCCCAGCTGCAGCCAGCCAAATTGGGAGGCTGGCTGAATGGCGGCTGGGTAGGCCGTCGGTACCAGGTCGCAGCCGGAGAGCAGAGAGTAGGGAGGGAGGAATCGGAAAGGTTGGGGGTGGGGGGGGGAGATTGGCGGCCGGGGGGAGGGGCATATTGCAGGCCGGTGTCAGGGGAGATGGTGGGGGGGGAGAGATTGGAAGGGTGGGGGGGAGATCGGAAGGGTGGGGGGGAGATCGGAAGAGTGGGGGGGAGATCGGAAGGGAAGGGTGGGGTGGGGAGATCGGGGGAGATCGGAAGGGTGGGGGGGAGATCGGAAGGGTCGGGGGGAGATCGGATGGGTGGGGGGGAGATCGGAAGGGAAGGGTGGGGTGGGGAGATCGGGGGAGATCGGAAGGGTGGGGGGGAGATCGGAAGGGTCGGGGGGGAGATCGGAAGGGTCGGGGGGGAGATCGGAAGGGTGGGGGGAGATCGGGAGATCGGAAGGGTGGGGGGGGGAGATCGGAAGGGTGGGGGGAGATCGGGAGATCGGAAGGGTCGGGGGGGTAGATCGGAAGGGTCGGGGGGGAGATCGGAAGGGTGGGGGGGGAGATCGGAAGGGTGGGGGGGGAGATCGGAGGGGTCGGGGGGGAGATCGGAAGGGTCGGGGGGGAGATCGGAGGGGTCGGGGAGGGAGATCGGAGGGGTCGGGGGGGAGATCGGAAGGGTCGGGGGGGGAGATCGGAAGGGTCGGGGGGGGAGATCGGAAGGGTCGGTGGGGAGATCGGAAGGGTGGGGGGGGGAGATCGGAGGGGTCGGGGGGGCAGATCGGAAGGGTCGGGGGGAGATCGGAGGGGTCGGGGGGAGATCGGAGGGGTCGGGGTGGAGATCGGAGGGGTCGCGGGGGGAGATCGGAAGGGTCGAGGGGGGAGATCGGAAGGGTCGGGGGGGAGATCGGAGGGGTCGGGGGGGAGATCGGAAGGGTCGGGGGAGTATTTGGAAGGGTCAGTGGGGGGAGATCGGAGGCCGCAGTGAGGGAGGGAGGATTGGAAAGACTGGTGGGGGGGAGGAGGGAGATGAGAAAGGCCGGGTCGGGGGGGAGATCATGGTTTGTCGGGGGGAGATCGGATGGTGGGGAGTCTGATCGCAGGGGGGGTGGGGGTTGGAACCGCCGATCACGGGGTGGGAGGGGGGGTGAAGCAGGTTAAGCTCGGTGGGTCGGGGGAAAGCACTCCTGCTCCTCCTGGACCACAAGCAGTGCTGGAAAGGTACTTACTTCTTCCACACAGCAGTCACAATTCACAATTCACAATTCAAATCGCTTTATTGGCATGATAAGTTACATCTTATGTTGCCAAAGCATCAAAATACATTAATGGTTTAGCACATAAACGCAGTTCTATTCATACAGTGTATAAACAGGTATATCCCTGAGTGTATAAATATACATTCGCATTGTTATTATATATTCTTTTCTTAGTTTACTGGTTGTCCCTCTGTTCATGGCAAGCTGTAACATAGTGTGCCGCCAGTGTTATACAGCTTCTCTCCTCTCCCAGTAGGAATGGGAGTTTTTGGTTGTCATTCAGATTTCTGAAATCAGGGCATATTTGTGAGAATTTTTGGTAGAAATTCTCCCTGATGCCCTGATATTTTCCACAAGCTGTGAGGAAGTGCATCTCTGTCTCCACCACTCCCTGACTGCAGTGACAGCATATCCTGTCCTCTCTTGGCAGCCTGGTCTGCCTTTTTCGATCGCTAGGCTATGTTCGCTAAGTCTGTACCTTGTCAAGGTTCTTCTCAGTTTGTTATCCTTTACCATGGTCAGGTAATCAGCTATGTTGTATTGTCTGTTTAGGGCCAAGTAGCAATTGAGTTTGCTTTGGGTTTTTGTTGTTTCTGCCCAATATGTCAGATATTTTTCCTTTTGCTTAGCGACGATTGTGTTGGGTCGAATTCTTTGTGTTACCCTGTCACTGTCCTGGGGCTGGTTATTGTTAGTATTGTTAGTAGTTACTTCACTGAGTCCCAGGACTAGTTGACTGAGGGTATTCCTCTTTATGGTCAGCTCTTGGCATTTCAGGGCGTCGTAGTGATAGCATTGGGGATTGCTCATTTGTAGGTGATTCCAAAATTTGGTGGCTCTTTTTTGGATAGTGATTATTAATGGATATTGGCCTAGTTCCGCCCTGCATGCATTGTTTACTGTTTTCCTTTGAGTCCGGAGGATACTTTTACAGAATTCTGCATGTAGGATCTCAATTGGGTGTTTGTCCCATTTTGCAAATTCTTGTTGTGTTAGTGGTCCCCATACCTCACTGCCATAGAGTGCAATTGGTTCAATTACTGATTTGAAAATTTTGAGCCAAATGCTAATTGGGATTTCTATTTGGATTGATTTTTTGATGGCATAGAAAGCCCTTCTTGCTTTCTCTTTCAGTTCATTCACAGCCAGTTTGAAGTTTCCCATAGAACTGATATTTAAGCCCAAGTATGTGTAGTCCCTGTCTCCCTTTGGGAAACCAGCTGGCCAAGGCTAAACCTAAACTGGAGAAATAATTTCAGGCAGGCAGCCTAATTAAAATATTTAATAGTAGGACCCGCCTCCTGCGAGTGGATTGGTCGCCCGCCCCGGAGGTGGGCGGGTTTGAGGTGTTCTGGATTCGGGTTTGAGATTTTGACATCCCACCCGACCCAAAGCCAACCATTTTTGGGGGTTACAATTCTCCCCCATAAGTCAGAATTTTAAAAACTGCCTTTTTGCTTGGTCTACAGCTCCTATTTATAATGGTCAGTAAACTATGGAACCCAGTTAATATAGTCCATGTGCAACACGGATTCAATCTCCTGAAGTGCCAGGGGAAAGGGTACGGGGCACAGCTTCTCTTAAAGAGTGGTTTCTATCCCTTAAAGCTGTTGTGACAGCGAAATGGTTCGAGCAAGTTACAGAACTTAAACCCGAGTTTAATCTAACCTGCCCGGCAGGAACAGTTCGGATGCCCGTTAACATTCGGTCTGATTTAATCTTCACTAAAGTCAATGGAAAGTAAAATCGGGCAGTGTCGAAGGGCTATGTGACCCAAACCGCTCTGTTCGCGCAGGGTAGGTTAGCTTAAATTCAGGGCATAAGTTGCTACTTTCAATTATGCTGTATTGGCGATCCTGCTGCTTGAAAGAAGGAGCTGAAAACTACTTCACGCTCAAGAGTAGTGCAGAGTAGACTGGATGGAAATGACAGAAAGAGTCAATGCTGTCTCATCTGTATGCTGTGCTGGGAGACAAGGAAGAGATATGCTGGTCTCAGAAAGATGTCAAGGTAGGTGCTGATCACATTGTACTCAACTGCACAATGTTGGCTTAACAGCATTTCACTGCAAGTTTGATGCAGCATTACAGAGTGAGAATGCCCAGCACTGGAACAAATGCTCATGTACTTTCCAAATGCATAAACATGCCCGTGTTTTAAAAGGGCACTCTGCATGCTGCATACTCACAGAGCCACAAGATGGTTACTGCCCTGATTCTGAGGTGACACTGTCATTCAGATTCTTTATTCCAACCTAGGTCTACTTTTGATACGCTAGTAGAAGGCCAATAATACCTAGAAATGACAAGGGGGAGGGGTTAGGGATATCAGCTAATATCTTACGACCATTCTAAAGTCTGTTCCTCTGCTCTTACAAGCATTCTAAAATATGTTTTTCTGCTCCAGTAGGTTCCTAAAATGAGCAGGAAGTGGCAGAGCACAATCTGTAGCCGTAACCGAAAATCTCAAAGCTGTCACAGTCCTCTGACCTCCTCCACTCCATGCCCAGACTCGGTGGTAAGCAGCAGAACAGATATATCCACTCAGGTGGTATGGGTACAGTCACTTGAAAAGCACAGGATAAGAGTGAAGAGAAGTAAGTGCAGGTTCCTTTGGATGAGCTTTGATCTGCTGGGTGGGGACCAGTTCGAGTCCTCCTTAAGCTGCAAAGCACAGGGATTTCCACCTCACAAGACCTTCCTACAAAAGCAGTTTGGTGGCTTAGCATCAGCAGTGGAATGGTAGCATACTGGTCGTGTTCAAATCCCACCACGGCAGCTGGGGAATTTAAATTCAGTTAATTAAATAAATCTGGAATAGAAAGCTAGTATCAGTAATGGTGAATCTGTAACCACGAAACTGTCGGATTGTCGTAAAAACCCATTTGGTTCACCAATGCCTTTTAGGGAAGGAAATCTGCCGTCCGTACCTGGTCTGACCTATATGTGACTCCAGACCCACATTAATGTGGTTGACTCTTAACTGCCCCCTAAAATGGCCTAGCAAACCAATCACTTGTAAAAAAACACTATGAAAACTTAATAAAACCGGATGGACCACCTAGCATCGACCTTGGCACTGGCTTCAGACACGACAGCGGCACACCCAGCCCAGTCGGCCCTGCAAAGTCCTCCTCACAAACATCTGAGGAATTGTGCCAAAATTGGGAGTGCTGTCCCACAGACTAGACAAACAACAGCCTGACATAGTCATACTCACAGAATCATACCTTTCAACCAATGTCCCAAACTCCTCCATCACCATCCCTGGGTATGTCCTGTCCCACCGGCAGGACAGACCCACCAGGGGTGGCGGCACAGTGGAAAACAGTCGGGAGGGAGTGGCCCTGGGAGTCCTCAACATTGACTCTGAACCCCATGTAGTCTCATGGCTTCAGGGCAAGCATGGGCAAGGAAACCTCCTGCTGATTACCACCTACCGCCCTCCCTCAGCTCATGAATCAGTGCTCCTCCATGTTGAACACCACGTGGAAGAAGCACCGAGATTAGCAAGGGTACAGAATGTACTCTGGGTGGGGGACTTCAATGTCCATCACCAAGAGTGGCTCGGTAGCACCACTACTGACCAAGCTGGCTGAGTCCTGAAGGACATAGCTGCCAGTCTGGGCCTGCAGCAAGTGGTGAGAGAACCAACATGAGGGAAAATCCTACCTGACCTCGTCCTCACCAATCTACCTGTCACAGATGCATCTGTCCATGACAGTATTGGTAGCAGTGACCACCGCACAGTCCTTGTGGAGACCAAGTCCTGTCTTCACAATGAGGACACCCTCCATCGTGTTGTGTGGCACTACCACCGTGCTAAATGCGATAGATTCAGAACAGATCTAGCAGCAAAACTGGGCATCCATGAGGCGCTATGGGCCATCAGCAGCAGCAGAATTGTATTCCACCACAATCTGTAACCTCATGGCCTGGCATATCCCTCACTCTACCATTACCATCAAGCCAGGGGACCAATCCTGGTTCAATGAGGAGTACAGAAGATCATGCCAGGAGCAGCACAAGGCATACCTAAAAATGAGGTGCCAACTTGGGGAAACAGTGGTAGCAGCATGCTATAGACAGAGCTAAGCAATCCCAGAATCAACGGATCAGATCAAAGCTCTGCAATCCTGCCACATCAAGGAGCTGAATTCCAGAGGTGAGATGAGAGTGACTGTCCTTGACATCAAGGCAGCATTTGACCGAGTGTGGCATCAAGGAACCCTAGTAAAATTGAAGTCAATGGGAATCAGGGGGAAAACCCTCCACTGGTTGGAGTCATAAGGAAGATGGTTGTGGTTGTTGGAGGTCAATCATTACAGCCCCAGGACATCGCTGCAGCAGTTACTTAGGGCAGTGTCCTAGGCCCAACCATCTTCAGCTGCTTCATCAATGACCTTCCCTCCATCATAAGGTCAGAAATGGGGATGTTCGCTGATGATTGCACTGTGTTCAGTTCCATTCGCAACTCCTCAGTTAATGAAGCAGTCCATGCCTGCATGCAGCAAAATCTGGAGGATATTCAGGCTTGGGCTGATAAGTGACAGGTAACATTCGCGCCACACAAGTGCCAGGCAATGACTATCTCCAACAAGAGAGCATCTAACCACCGCCCCTTGACATTCAACAGCATTACCATTGTCGAATCCCCCACCATCAACATCCTGAGGGTCATCATTGACCAGAAACTTAACTGGACCAGCCACATAAATACTGTGGCTACAAAAGCAGGTCAAAGGCTGGGTATTCTGCAGCGAGTGTCTCACCTCCTGACTCCCCAAAGACTTGCCACCATCTACAAGGCACAAGTCAGGAGTGCGATGGAATATGCTCCATTTGCCTGGATGAGTCCAGCTCCAACAACCCTCAAGAAGCTCCACACCATGCAGGTCAAAGCAGCCCGCTTGATTGGCACCCCATCCACCACCTTAAAAATTCACTCCCTCCACCACCATTACACCATAGCTGCAGTGTGTACCATTTATAAGATGCACTGCAGCAACTCACCAAGGCTTCTTTGGCAGCACCTCCCAAACCTGTGACCTCTACCACCTAGAAGGACAAAGGCAGCAGGTGCATGGGAACACCATCACCTGTAAGTTCCCCTCCAAGTTACACACCATCCTGACTTGGAAATATATCGCCGTTCCTTCATCGTCACTGGGTCAAAATCCTGGAACTCCCCCCCTGACAGCACTGTGGGAGTACATTCACAACACAGACTGCAGTGCAATTAGGGATGAGCAATAAATGCTGACCTTGAGTGACGTCCACATCCCAGGGACAAATTTTTAAAAAGGTAATATGCTAATTTGAGAATGTATACATTTTGGGGGCATCAATGTAGTAACTGCATCTGTGCAGTGCTGCATGACAACCTGATCAAGTTGGAGACCACTGTGGAGAGTGGCCACTCCAGGGGTGCTCTACAGCAGAACTCTTCTTTGTCCAAGGCCTCACGTGCAGGCACAGTTTCATCGTAATGCTCTGACTGAGGCTCTCAATATCTTGGGCTTGAATCTACATCAGTCAGTCTTGTTCGGATTCTCTCAGTATCCTAGCCAACAATTGTCCCTACCAAAACCACCAAAATAAAAGATCATGGCCTAGAAATTCGGTGGGGTTAGCGCCCAATTAGAGGCGTTAGAGGGTCTTGCGCCGGAATTATAGCTGGTAACGAAATTGCGTTGGGCCCTACCATCGGCGTTAGCCGGTAGCGCTGCGCCGGCACCGATGACGTCATCGGTGTGCGCAGCGTCCCGGTTGCCGTGGTAACCCGGCCCCAAGCCCAAATTCAGTTGCGGCCGCCTCGCCCGTGGCAGCCGCAACCAACGATTGTTGAAAGGGATGTTACACACCTTTGCGCCGACGCATAAAGGTGGAGCGGCGGCCGGCCGCTTTCCCGGCGGCCGCCTGCCCGCACCTCCCTCCCCGGACTCCTCCACCACCCCCCCGCGGCACTGATGTGTGTGGCCCGCGAGCCCGGCTCTTCCCCGAGGTGCCGGGCTCATTTGTCGGGCGAATCGACCGGCCAGCGGTCGGCTGCAGGCAGCTCCTCCTTAACAGAAGGAGGAGGCCTGCAGTACCCCAGCCTGCCGCACCGCCTCGGGTGCCGCAGCGGGGGATTAGCGCCTGAAAACTGCACTGAACGCCCATAGTGAGGCGCAAAAACCCTCCATTAGCGCCCACCGCCGTCTGGGCCCGGGGCAACCAAATTTTCGTCGGGCGCAGCGGCATTAACGCCAGCGCAAAATTTCGGGCGCTAAAGCCCTGGCGGACCCACAACCGAATTTCTAGGCCCATCTGTTTATTCATTCATTTGTTGTTTGCGGGATTGCTGATATAAATTGGCTGCTGTGTTTGACTACATAAGAGATTGCACTCCAAAAGAAATCCATACTGTATTGCAGTCCTGAGGATATGAAGGTATTATACAACTGCTGATTTTCTTTCTAATTGAATGCCTCATCTAGTAAGAGGTAGTCTTAGGTTGGTTGCCTCATGATCTTGTACCTCTCCTGCCACTGATTCCTGCTGCCTTTCTTCAGCTTGCCCTATTGCTATGTCACTTTGCAGGGCAAAGTTCCACTGCTGCCTATTTTCCATGCAGAAATAGTTATCCACTTCGGTAGGAAAAACAGAAAGGTAGAGTATTATTTAAATGGTGACAGATTGGGAAATGTTGATGTACAAAGGGACCTGGGTGTCCTTGTACACCAGTCACTGAAAGCAAACATGCAGGTGCAGCAAGCAGTTAGGAAGGCAAATGGTATGTTGGCCTTAATTGCAAGAGGATTTGAGTACAGGAGCAAGGGTGTCTTACTACAGTTATACAGGGCCCTGGTGAGACCACACCTAGAGTACTGTGTACAGTTTTGGTCTCCTTACCTAAGAAAGGATATACTTGCCATAGAGAGAGTGCAGCGAAGATTCACCAGACTGATTCCTGGGATGGCAGGACTGTCGTATGGGGAGAGGTTGGGTCGACTAGGCCTGTATTCACTAGAGTTTAGAAGAATGAGAGGGGATCTCATTGAAACGTATAAAATTCTGACAGGGCTAGACAGACTGGATGCAGGGAGGATGTTTCCCCTGGCTGGGGGGGCCTAGAACGAGGGGTCACAGTCTCAGGATATGGGATAGGACATTTAGGACTGAGATGAGGAGAAACTTCTTCACTCAGAGGGTGGTGAACCTGTGGAATTCTCTACCACAGAAGTCTGTGGAGGCCAAGTCACTGAATATATTTAAGAAGGAGATAGATAGATTTCTAGGCACAAAAGACATCAAGGGGTATGGGGAGAGAGCGAGAATATGGTATTGAGATAGAGGATCAGCCATGATCATATTGAATGGCAGAACAGGCTCGAAGGACCGAATGGCCTACTCCTGCTCCTATTTTTCTATGTTAATCTGAGTGGCGAGGGTAAACAATTTATCAGTGATCTGCATTAAGCGACTTTGCAAGTTAGGAGACTTGGCAGACTATTCTTGCAGTAACTTGGAAAGACTGCGTGGCATCAAAGTTGAAGGCTGCAGTTGCCTTGAGAGCCACTAACAAAGCCATCCCTGTTGCTGAAGTGGTTTCTAAGTCTGGGTGCAAGATCATGCATGTGTTGGTGGGGAGTCAAAGACAGGCACTTTCCTTCAGATATATAAATGTGGATGATGGTATAATGGTGGGATCTAAGTGATCCCCTAATGTGCTAATATACCTGTTTGATATTCCTCCCCCTTCCTCAAATACAAGTAATCGCCATATAGAAAGCACCTAACCAAATGTCTCTGTGGAAAGAGGCAGATACCAGACAAGGACCAGCTTTGATAAACTCTCAGTAGGTTCCTTTCTTGAAAAGCAGCAGACTATCAGGTAAATAGCAAAGATATCGAAAAAGGTGCAAACCATCTTGGTAGCCACTACCAGTAACTCAATCGTTTTAAGAGAAAACATCCAACAAATAGGATAGATATTTCACTGCGACATCATAACAATGGACATATATTTTGTAAATATCCTGAGGTTGAAGAGGGATTGAAAGTGAGTACCTAGTACTACAACTCTGAAGCTGGAATCAATGAAGCCTGCAATGACATGGCCAGCTGGTGTGAAAGTAGGATCCTTCAGCTATAATGCAGCAAGGCAATCTCCTGCATATACCTGAATGACCTATGGTAGCATGGCCATCTTGGACTTTTCCTTGTGAAGGAATTTGTTCAGGTCCCTGATGTTCACACGATACGTACGGATGTGGAAGGCCTTTCAACCCATCTTAATTCATTCATTCAGAATAACATTACACTCCCCCATTGCTGCATCACATAAGGGAGGGGGAGGAATTTTTGGCTTTTTTTTCTACAGAGTGCAGTCACACCTCAGATGAAAACACAGGTGCAGGAAGGGGTGAGTGTGACTGTTAGTCAGCAGGGTAAGGAGAACCAAGGGGAGATTGAGAAGGAGGTCCCGCAGACATTGGTCATGTCCAACAAGTACAATAGTACAATGTATTTGCTGCCTGTGAGGATAAGGATCCAGGCTGTGGGGTGGACAGCCAGAATGCTAACCATGGCACCGTACAGCAGAAGGCAGTCTGCGGGGGAGGAGGGCAGGGGAAGAGCAGAATAGAAAGGTTGTAGTCATAGGGAATTTGATAATTAGGGGGATAGAGAGTGACCTCTGCAGTCACGACTGAGAGTCCAAAAGGGTGTGTTGCCTACCTGGTACAAAAGTAAAGGATATCTCGGAACAACTGGAGAGCAACTTGGGGTAAGATCCAGTTGTCATGGTCCATGTTGGGACCAATAACATAGGGAAGAAAAGGGAAGAGGTCCTGCTAAGGGAATATCAGACATTAGGAACTAAATTAAAGAACAAGACCTCACGGGTGGTAATCTTGGGATTACTACTTGAGCTGTGTGCTAATTGACATCGGGATAGGCAGATCAGGAAGGTGAATGCATGGCTGAAAGACTGGTGTGGGAAGGAGGGCTTCCATTTCATGGGACACTGGCAACAATACTGGGACAGGAAGGAGATGTACCCTGGGATGGGCTACACCTGAACCAGAGTGGGACCAGTGTCCTAGCAGTAAGGATAAATAGGCAGTTGATAGGAGTTTAAACTAGTAAGAATGAGTGAGGGATCTGGTGAAAATTACATAAGTCTGAAGACAAAAGAATTTGTAGATGAGAGTAAAGGTCAGAACAAGATAAGGAATAATGGTAACATAAATGGTCATGGAACAAACACAGTTATAAAACAGATGTATAAAAGGACTATTAAAAATAAAGTAATAAGAACTAGTAAAGGGAAATTAAACTGCCTGTACAGCAATGTACACAGCATCCAAAATAAAATGGAGGAACTGGAGACAATAATCTGTAGCGAGGAACCAGATGTAGTAGGAATAACTGAAACATGGCTACATAAAGAATAGGACTGGTAACTAAATATTGATGGTTATGACATAATCAGAAATGATAGGGAAGGATGAAGTGGGGGTGGGGTAGCTCAATAATTAGCAATAACACCATGGCAGTAGAAAAAAGGGACATAACTAACAGAAGGTTAGAAACAGAATCCATATGGATTGAAATAAAAGATAAGAGTGGATCGATCATGCTAATAGGGCTATACTACAGACCACCAGTGGAAAGCAGGTGGAGGAAGAAATTTGTAAGCAAATCTGTGAAATGACATAGAATAATAATCATGGGAGATTTTAACTACCCCAAATAAACAGGCATGAAGAGGCAACAAAAGGGGTACAGGGAATGGAGTTTTTACAATGTGTGCAAGACTCCTTTCTTACCCAGTATGTAAAAAGCCCAACAGGAGAGGGAGCACTGCTAGATCTAGTAATGAGAAATGAACCAGAACATATAAGAGAAATGTAAGGGAACATCTAGGGAATTAGCAATCACAACATAATAAGGTTTAAGATAAAGATTGAGAAGGACATTAGCAAGACAAAGACCAAAGCAATAAATTGGAATCAAAACTGATTTTAGAGGTTGAGAATGGAACTAAGGAAAATAAACTGGAAACATTTACTGACAAACAAAGAAATAAAACAGAAGTGGGAAGCATTTAAAATGGTGATCAATAAAGTCCAGGAGAAATATACCCCATTAAAAAGCAAGAACAAACTAGTCAGTAATGACACACCCTGGGTGAATAAATAAGGGCAAAATTGAAACTAAAGAAAAAGACATAGGCCTAAAAGTTGGGGTGCTTACTGCCACCCGTTTACGCTGCTGTCCTGGCGAAAAATGACGGCTGCCACTCTAGCGCCCTTCTCTGGCGTGGGACTCAACAGCTGCCATTTTGGTGAGGGCCTTAGCATTGCCGATAGCAGCGCTGGCCACGGCGATGTAATTGAAGAAAGCACGACGTCAGTTGGCAAGCAACGCCGACTTGACGCCACGTCTGCGAACTTCGACCTCAGTGCAGAGTTCAGCACAGGATCTTAAGCTCGCTCTGAAAAGCAAGCATTCAGCAGACTGACAGAGAAACTGTCAACACTTCTTAAGGGACACACACATCTTTCAGGTAAGTCTGCAATTAAGATTTTGGTCTGGATTTTTAAAATTTTTATTGAAGTAGTGGCTTGGTGCAATACATGTTAAAAGTTTTTTTTAAGTATGCAGGGAGTGCTGCTGGATGCTTGCAAGGCCTGAGATGGTCAAGGAAGGCCTCAGAGAGAGACAGAAAATGTTGGAATATTCTGCAGGTCAAGCAGCATTGGTGGAGAGAGAAACAGAGTTCACGTCTCAGGTTGATATGCTGAGGTGGTGAGTGTGGTAAACCACTTTTACCGTTCACTATCGTTACACTATAGTTATCACTGTTAGATCGTTTCCCTATAGTTATCACTGTTCACATTGTTGTATCACTGTACGAGGTCGCCTCTTGTCACGCTGCTATACCTGGGCTGACCACTGCCGACTCCGCCCATGGCTCCGCCTACCTGCCCGGGTATAAAGGTGGTCGACTGGCTGGTATTCCTCCTTCTTGGATCCGATCACCCACGAGGGTGGGCTCTGTTATTTAGTCAATAAAAACCTATAGTTACTTTCTTAACTCGTCGCTTTTCATTGGACGAATTGATAGGTATATCAATTTTATTGACTAAATTTTAAAATGTCGTCACTTGAGCAGCCAAACAACCAGTCAACGGAGCAGCCAAACGACCAGCCAGACGCCCAGCTACAACAGCCACAGCAGCCGGCTTGGCTGCGAGCCCTCAAACCACCGTACCTGGATCTAAACCCACAAGCAACAAACGCAGCCCTCGACTTCAAACACTGGCTGTGCTGCTTCGAATCCTACCTGGAAGAATCCGGCGTCCCTCAGAGATCCAAACTGAGAGTTCTGACCGCCCAAGCGAGCCCTAAAGTATACGCACTCATCCAGGACATTACTACTTACGAGGCCGCTATCAACCTACTGAAACAGCAGTACCGGAGCCCGGTAAAATCCATGTATGCCAGACACCTCCTAAGATCCCGCCCGCAACAGCCAGGAGAGTCTGTAGCTGAATTTTTACGGGCGCTACGAACACTCGGCAGGGACTGTGACTTTAAAGCAGTATCGGCTGCAGAAAACACTGAAGATAACATCCGTGATGCCTTCGTGAAAGGCCTTCGGTCCGACTACTCACGGCAGAGACTGCTGGAATCAAAGGACCTCGACCTGAACACAGCTGCAGCCTTGGCCTACTCCCTAGAAGTGACCCAGCGGGACCTCGAGGTGTATTCCAGGTACAGTTCGCGACTCTGGGACTCGGGCCCGACCCCGACCGCAATACCCCTCGTAGCGCCGCCCCCGGGACCTACCTCAGCGTCGGCGTCCCGGACCCGATCGGGACCGCCACCCCCGGTACCGGCTGCGACTTCGGACCCCCGCGACCGGGCCGCCGGCTGCTTCTTCTGTGGGCAGGCGAAACACCCGAGGTCGCGCTGCCCAGCCAAAAACGTGACGTGCTCCAGCTGCCTGAAGAAAGGCCACTTCGCGAAGGCCTGCAGAGGGAGAGCAGCAGAGGCCAGCAGTGCCTCATGCGAACTGTGGGGGCGGCCATCTTCTATCAAGGCCACAGATGAGCAATGGGGGCGGCCATCTTTGATCCAGGCAACCGACGCCAGCAGTGCCTCATGTGGGTTGTGGGGGCAGCCATCTTCTCCACCATTTTGCCCCACCTCGTGGGCGCCTCCATTTTACCCACCACGCTCGACCGCCACCTTACCTCCAGACCTGACGACCGCTTCACCTACAGACTACAGCGACCCGCTCAGCCACACACTAGCCTCCGTCACACTAGACCAAGCTCGCCCGCATCAGCTGTCCAAGTCAATGATGGACATCAAAGTAGACGGCCACGCCACGACCTGCCTGTTCGACAGCGGAAGCATGGAGAGCTTCATACATCCAGACACGGTGAGCCACTACTCCCTCACTGTCCAGCTAACGCGCAACCGGATCTCGATGGCATCGAGGTCCCACGCCACAGACATCAGCGGCTACTGTGTTGTGACCCTGTCGGTTAAGGGCACGGAGTATAAAAACTTTAAACTCCTCGTCCTGCCCCAGCTATGCGCTGCCGTCCTACTAGGGCTGGATTTTCAATCCCACCTCCAAAGCGTCACTCTAGCATACGGTGGACCCCTCCCCCCGCTCACAGTCGACAACCAGTAGCCTTTAAATCGCCCACCGCGTAACACCTGCGGCCTCTCCACCCTCAAGGTCCTGCCACCTTCCCTGTTCGCTAACCTCACCCCCGACTGCAAACCCGTCGCTACCAAGAGCAGGCGGTACAGCTCCGGGGACAGAGCTTTCATTAGCTCTGAGGTGCAGCGTCTCCTGAAGGAGGGCATCATCGAGGGGAGCAGCAGCCCCTGGCGTGCCCAGGTTGTAGTCGTTAAGACCGGCAATAAAAACCACCTGGTCATCGACTACAGCCAGACCATAAATCGGTACACCCAGCTGGACGCATACCCCCTTCCCCGCATATCTGATATGGTCAATCAGATTGCTCAATACCGGGTATTCTCTACCATCAACCTTAAGTCGGCCTACCACCAACTCCCTATCCGCCCCGAGGACCGCCAGTATACCGCCTTCGAGGCGAATGGCTGCCTCTACCACTTCCTTAGGGTCCCCTTCGGCGTCACCAACGGGGTTTCGGTCTTCCAAAGGGAGATGGACCGGATGGTTGACCAGAACGGGCTGCAAGCCACGTTCCCCTATCTAGATAACGTCACCATCTGCGGCCGCGACCGGCAAGACCATGACGCTAATCTGGAAAGATTCCTCCGTACGGCCCAACGGCTGAACCTCACCTACAATAAGGAGAAATGTGTGTTTAACACCTCGCGCCTTGCCATCCTCGGCTGCGTAGTAGAGAACGGAATCATCGGCCCCGATCCCGAAAGAATGCGTCCCCTCATGGAGCTACCCCTTCCCCACTGTCCAAAGGCGCTGAAGAGAACCCTGGGGCTCTTCGCCTACTATGCCCAATGGGTGCCGAATTATGCGGACAAAGCCAGACCCCTCATGAAGTCCACCTTCTTCCCCCTTACGGAAGAAGCGCACGCGGCCTTCTCCCTCATCAGGGGAGACATTGCTAAGGCCACTATGCACGCAGTGGATGAGTCCATCCCCTTCCAAGTGGAGAGCGATGCATCCGACTTCGCCCTAGCCGCTACCCTCAACCAGGAGGGGAGACCGGTGGCCTTCTTCTCAAGGACCCTACAGGGCCCTGAGATCCGACACTCTTCGGTCGAGAAGGAGGCCCAGGCGATTGTGGAGGCGGTATGCCGCTGGAGGCATTACCTTGCAGGCAAGCGATTTACCCTCCTCACCGACCAGCGTTCGGTCGCTTTTATGTTTAATAACAAGCTGAGGGGTAAAATCAAGAACGACAAGATCTTGAGGTGGAGAATCGAGCTATCCACCTACGATTATGATATCTTGTACCGGCCTGGTAAGCTGAACGAACCCCCTGACGCTCTATCGCGAATTACATGCACCAGCGCGCAAATTGATAGACTTCAGACCCTCCACAACGACCTCTGCCACCCCGGGGTCACCAGGCTTTACCACTTCATTAAGGCCCGCAACCTGACCTACTCCATCGAGGAGGTCAGGACCATGACCAGGAACTGCCAGACCTGTGCCGAGTGCAAACCGCACTTCTTTAGGCCGGACAGGGCAAGCCTGATCAAGGCCACCCGCCCCTTCGAGCGCTTGAGCATCGATTTTAAGGGGCCCCTCCCGTCCTCTGACCGTAATGTGTACTTCCTCAACATTGTTGATGAGTACTCCCGTTTCCCCTTTGCCTTCCCCTGCCCAGACATGACCAGCACCACGGTCGTTAAATGCCTGAACGACCTCTTTGCCTTGTTCGGGTTCCCAAACTATATACATAGTGACCGGGGCGCCTCCTTCATGAGCGAGGAACTCCGTCAGTTCCTACTAGCGAGAGGCATCGCCACTAGCAGGACCACCAGCTACAACCCCCGAGGGAACGGCCAGGTGGAAAGAGAGAACGCGACGGTATGGAAGGCCGTCCTCTTAGCCTTAAAGTCTAAGGGCTTCCCAACCTCTCGCTGGCAGGAGGTCCTCCCGGCGGCGCTGCATTCCACCCAGTCACTACTTTGCACTGCCATTAACGCCACCCCCCATGAACGAATGTTTGTTTTCCCCAGGAAGTCAACTACGGGAACCACGCTACCAACCTGGCTGACCTCTCCGGGGCCTGTCTTGCTGCGAAAGCACGTGAGGGCCCATAAAATGGACCCCCTGGTCGAGAGGGTGAACCTCCTGCACGCCAACCCCCAGTACACCTATGTGGCATATCCAGACGGGCGGGAGGACACAGTTTCCTTACGAGACCTCGCACCCTCGGGCACTCCGGAGACACCACCGCTACCCCCCCCCCACCACCCCCCCAATTCCAGCCCAGGTAGACGGTACGCCGGAACCCCAAGAGCCTTCGCCTACCTCGCAGACGCCAGCATTAACACCGGAGAACGCAACACCGCCGCTGCGACGATCAGACAGGCTTACGAGGCCTCCGGACAGACTGACATACCAGAACTGGTAGTACACTTCACCCCGCCGGACTCAAATCTAAACAAGGGGTGAATGTGGTAAACCACTTTTACCGTTCACTATCGTTACACTATAGTTATCACTGTTAGATCGTTTCCCTATAGTTATCACTGTTCACATTGTTGTATCACTGTACGAGGTCGCCTCTTGTCACGCTGCTATACCTGGGCTGACCACTGCCGACTCCACCCATGGCTCCACCTACCTGCCCGGGTATAAAGGTGGTCGACTGGCTGGTATTCCTCCTTCTTGGATCCGATCACCCACGAGGGTGGGCTCTGTTATTTAGTCAATAAAAACCTATAGTTACTTTCTTAACTCGTCGCTTTTCATTGGATGAATTGATAGGTATATCAGTGAGTATTTCCAAAATGTTCTGCTTTTATTTCAGATTTACCGCATCCGCTCACAGAGAGAAGAGCAAGACGCAGGAGAGGAGGAAGCAGAAGAGGAGGAAGCAGAAGGATGCAACTCACACAGCCCCTTTCTGGGATGGAATCATTCACCTGCAATACCATGACCACAACCCCAATTCCTCTTTCAGCATTTATCCCACCCCTTATCTTCCCTGTTACTATCATCACAGCGTCCTTTTGGCCACAATGCTGAAATAAAAGCCACCACAAATCAAACTTTCCAATCCAACTTTATACACCTATCCATCCAATATGACATCAAGAAATCAACTCATCACCCTTATGCATTCCCTTGGTGTCTGCCTTGTGTGTGCCTTTGTCTGCCCTACTGATGTTGTGCAGCGCTACCACGGTGGCTGCAGCATGGTTGGTGGAAGGCTGCTGACTGTCAGTGGGGAAGACTGCAGATGGCCTTACAGGTCGACCTTGTGTAGCTGGTGGCTTGGAGTGTAAAATCGAGTGACAATGTTTCTTCTTCTTCACTCTCCTCTACCTCTTCTTGGTCAACCACTGGGTGTGCAGGCTGCATTTAATAGGTGTATGAAATGAGGAAGGCACAAGGGTGGAGTTGTGGTGAGGGGAGGGCAGGAAAGCAAAAGGTGCACGTGAGAAGAAGGTTAACGTATCCAGCATCTTTTATATCTTTTCAGCCAACTCTCCATTCGCCCTGATCACTTGGATTTATTGTTCCCACTCCCCTGGTTCTTCAGTCTTCACTGCTTTTGGTCCCAGGGTTTCACTCCCACTGCTCTACGCTCCTCTGCTGGTCCACCAGACCCACTGGTGCGCACTACTAACACCAGAGGCCAATATGCACCTCCGCTGGACTACAGGATCAACCTCTACTGGCTCACAGTCAACTCTCTACTCCTCCTCAGCCCTCTGATTCCACTTGACAACCTCCACCAGTGCCTCCACTGATACTCTGTCCTGCGAACAGTTCCTGAATCCATCCCCCTCTCCACTACTGACTCCAAACATATTGATCACAAATGTTCCAAGTTGACTCCACGCTGTCTAAAAGTCAAATTTCTTCCAGACCCTCAGATCTTAACTTAGGACTGTTTCATATAGTCTTTGTTCTGTCTTCTTAATCTCTGCCATGCCAATATATAATATTCACTTTGTGCCCAGTCATGTGCACATTTTGGC
Organism: Somniosus microcephalus; assembly: GCF_052327205.1. Lineage (NCBI taxonomy): Eukaryota > Metazoa > Chordata > Chondrichthyes > Squaliformes > Somniosidae > Somniosus > Somniosus microcephalus. The sequence goes on along the minus strand of NW_028225179.1, from coordinate 84,865,062 downwards.
TGCTGCTCCAGACCAAGCCCATTACTTCTATCTCCCTTTTTATTTTTCACGTCTTCTCAGGTACTTTTCTCCTCTCCCCTTCCTGTCACCCAGCCATGTCATCTTTCATTTCTCTCCTCTTCAGCTTTATCACACAATCCCTACTCCAACTCCCCAATGGTTCTCAGCCTTCCTACTCGCCTGCCACCATCCCAGGCTTGAATGCACCTTGAACAAGTCGATGGTTCACCTTTGTGCCCCTCTCAGCATTTTGCAAAGGGACCATCATGTCACTCGTTGCTGCCTCCTTAAGGGTATACTCCAAATGCCCATCCTCCTCTCTCACTAACCATCAGGAACATAGGAAGGAACATAGAAACAAGAGTAGATCATTCTGACCCTCGAGTCTGTTCCACCATTCAATTAGATCATGGCTGATCTGTACCTTCACTCCACCTAGCCGCCTTGGTTCCTGTGATGAAATAACTCTGTGTTCTGGCATTTGTATTGTTGTTGTACATGCTAATGTCTGGAATGTTGAACCGGTGTAACCACTAATGCTCCTCCCTAGCCCCGCCCCTCTTCTGGAAGGTTCTACCAAGGGCTGGGTCGGTGATGAACTGTGTTAACTTGATGCCATGTTCTTACTGAATAAAAGCCTTTAGTTTTAAGCTAACTTCACGGATTCAGGCAGTCATTTGGCACATCAGTTCCGTAACCCTTGATATCCTTGACAAACAAAAATCTATCAATCTCAGTTTCAAAATTTTAAATTGACCCCTTAGCCTCAATAGATTTTTGCAGAAGCGAGATCCAGATTTCCACTAACCTTTGTGTGAAGAAGAGCTTCATGACATCACCCCTGAATGGCCTAGCTTTAATGTTAGGGTTATGTCCCTTCTTCTGCACTCTCCCGCCAGAGGAAACAGTTACCCCCTATCTACCCTATCAAATCCTTTAAACATCTTCAACACCTCAATTATATCACCCCTTAATCTTCTACATTCAAGAGAATCCAAGCCTGGTCTCTGCAACCCGTCCTCATAACTGAACCCTTCTAGCCCCAATATCATTCTGGTGAATCTGTGCTGCACCCCCTCCAATACCAATATATCTTCCTGTGGTGTCGTGCCCAGAACTGAATGCAGTGCTCTAGATGGGGTCTAACCAGAGCTCTGTACATCTGTAACATAACTTCCATCCCTTTATTTCCAGACCTCGAGATAAAGGACAACATTCCAGGGGTCTTTTAAATCATTTCTTGTACCCGTCCACTAGGTTTTCGTGATTTCTGTGCTTGGATCCCTAAATCTCTCTGTTCATCCATAGTTCCCAGCTTCGCACCATTTAGAATATTCTGATCTATCTTTCTTAGGTCCAAAGTGGATGACTTCACATTTTCCCATATTGAACTCCACCTGTCACATTTTTGTCCACTCACTTAATCTATCAATGTCCCTTTGCAACGTTCTGCTCCCATCCACACTATTTACTGTGCCATCTAACTTAGTATCGTCAGCAAACTTAGATATACGGCTCTCTATTTCTTCATCCAAGTCATTTACCAATTGGAGTGATTATTTGCAAGGTGCTTCTGACTCCCTCTGTGCATGAGCGCCCATTTAGTACTGCGCATGCGCAGTACCAAACAGTACGGCAGCTGCAACCTGCACCGCCACGCTTTCCTCGGCTCCGTGAGGAGAAGGTGGGGGGTGGTGGGGGGAGAAGAATGGATCGACGGGGGGAACAGAGCGGATCAAATGGGGGGAGGGAGGAGAGGGGATCGAAAGGGGGGGGAGGGAGGAGAGGGGATCAAAAGGGAGGGGGAGGGAGGAGGGGGATCGAAGGGGGAGGAAGGAGAGGGGAACGAAAGGGGGGAGGGAGGAAAGGGGATCAAAAGGCAGGGAGGAGGGGGGATCGAAGGGGGAGGGAGGAGAGGGGATCGAAGAGGGAGAGAGCAGCTCGGAGAGGTGGGTACTCGGAGAGGGGGTTACTCGGAGAAGGGTTACTCGGAGAGGGGGTTACTCGGAGAGGGGGTTGCTCGGAGGGGGGTTGCTCGGAGAGGGGGTTACTCAGAGAGGGGGTTGCTCGGAGAGGTGGGTACTCGGGGAAGGGGTTGCTCGGAGAGGGGGTTACTCGGAGAGGGGGTTACTCGGAGAGGGGGTTACACGGGGAGGGGGTAATCGGAGAGGGGGTTACTCGGAGAGGGGGTTACTCGGAGAAGGGTTACTCGGAGAGGGGGTTGCTCGGAGAGGGGGTTGCTCGGAGAGGGGGTTGCTTGGAGAGGTGGGTACTCGGAGAGGGGGTTGCTCGGAGAGGGGGTTACTCGGAGAGGGGGTTACTCGGAGAGGGGGTTACACGGAGAGGGGGTTACACGGGGAGGGGGTTACTCAGAGAGGGGGTTACTCGGCGAGGGGGTTACTCGGAGAAGGGTTACTCGGAGAGGGGGTTGCTCGGAGAGGGGGTTACTCAGAGAGGGGGTTGCTCGGAGAGGGGGTTGCTCGGAGAGGTGGGTACTCGGAGAGGGGTTGCTCGGAGAGGGGTTACTCGGAGAGGGGGTTACTCGGAGAGGGGGTTACTCGGAGAGGGGATTACACGGAGAGGGGGTTACACGGGGAGGGGGATACTCGGAGAGGGGGTTACTCGGAGAGGGGGTTACTCGGCGAGGGGGTTACTCGAAGAGGTGGTTACTCGGAGAGGGGGTTGCTCGGAGAGGGGGTTACTCAAAGAGGTGGTTACTCGGAGAGGGGGTTGCTCGGAGAGGGGGTTGCTCGGAGAGGGGTTGCTCGGAGAGGGGTTACTCGGAGAGGTGGGTACTCAGAGAGGTGGGCACTCGGAGAGGGGGTTACTCGGAGAGAGGGTTACTCGGAGAGGGGGTTACTTGGAGATGGGGTTACTCGGAGAGGTGGGTACTCAGAGAGGTGGGCACTCGGAGAGGGGGTTACTCGGAGAGAGGGTTACTCGGAGAGGGGGTTACTTGGAGATGGGGTTGTTCGGAGAGGTGGGTACTCAGAGAGGTGGGCACTCGGAGAGGGGGTTACTCGGAGAGAGGGTTACTCGGAGAGGGGGTTACTCGGAGATGGGGTTGCTCGGAGAGGGGGTTACTCGGAGAGGTGAGTACTCGGAGAGGGGGTTGCTCGGAGAGGGGGTTACTCAGAGAGGGGGTTACTCGGAGAGGGTTACTCGGAGAGGTGGTTACTCAGAGAGGTGGGTACTCGGAGAGTGGGTTGCTCGGAGAGGGGCTAACTTGGAGAGGGGGTTACGCAGAGAGGGGGTTACTCGGAGAGGTGGTTACTCAGAGAGGGGATTACTCGGAGAGGTGGGTATTCGGAGAGTTGGTACTCGGAGAGGGGGTTACTCGGAGAGGTGGTTACTCGGAGAGGGGATTACTCGGAGAGTTGGGTACTCGGAGAGGGGGTTACTTGGAGAGTGGGTTATTCGGAGAGGTGGGTACTCAGAGAGGGGGTTACTCGGAGAGGGGGTTACTCGGAGAGGTGGGTACTCAGAGAGGGGATTACTCAGAGAGGGGGTTACTCGGAGAGTGGGTTACTCGGAGAGGGGGTTACTCAGAGAGGGGGTCACTCGGAGAGGTGGGTACTCGGAGAGGGGGTTAGTCGGAGAGGTGGGTACTCGGAGAGGTGGGTACTCAGACGGGGTTACTCGGAGAGGGGGTTACTCGGAGAGGTGGTTACTCAGAGAGGGGGTTACTCAGAGAGGGGGTTACTCGGAGAGGTGGTTACTCAGAGGGGGTTACTCGGAGAGGTGGTTACTCAGAGAGGGGCTTACTCGGAGAGGTGGGTACTCGGACAGGGGGTTACTCAGAGAGGGGGTTACTCGGAGAGGTGGGTACTCAGATGGGGTTACTCGGAGAGGGGGTTACTCGGAGAGGTGGTTACTCAGAGAGGGGGTTACTCGGAGAGTGGGGTACTCAGACAGGGGGTTACTCGGAGAGGGGGTTACTCAGAGAGGTGGTTACTCAGAGAGGGGGTTACTCGGAGAGGTGGTTACTCAGAGAGGGGTTTACTCGGAGAGGTGGGTACTCAGACAGGGGGTTTCTCAGAGAGGGGGTTACTCGGAGAGGTGGTTACTCAGAGAGGGGGTTACTCGGAGAGGGGGTTACTCAGAGAGGGGGTTACTCGGAGAGGGGGTTACTCGGAGAGGGGGTTACTCAGAGAGGGGGTTACTCGGAGAGGGGGATACTCGGAGAAGGGTTACTCGGAGAGGGGGTTGCTCGGAGAGGGGGTTGCTCGGAGAGGGGGTTGCTCGGAGAGGTGGGTACTCGGAGAGGGGGTTGCTCGGAGAGGGGGTTACTCGGAGAGGGGGTTACTCAGAGAGGGGGTTACTCAGAGAGGGGGTTACACGGAGAGGGGGTTACACGGGGAGGGGGTTACTCAGAGAGGGGGTTACTCAGAGAGGGGGTTACTCGGCGAGGGGGTTACTCGGAGAAGGGTTACTCGGAGAGGGGGTTGCTCGGAGAGGGGGTTACTCAGAGAGGGGGTTGCTCGGAGAGGGGGTTGCTCGGAGAGGTGGGTACTCGGAGAGGGGGTTGCTCGGAGAGGGGGTTACTCGGAGAGGGGGTTACTCGGAGAGGGGGTTACTCGGAGAGGGGGTTACACGGAGAGGGGGTTACACGGGGAGGGGGATACTCGGAGAGGGGGTTACTCGGAGAGGGGGTTACTCGGCGAGGGGGTTACTCGAAGAGGTGGTTACTCGGAGAGGGGGTTGCTCGGAGAGGGGGTTACTCAAAGAGGTGGTTACTCGGAGAGGGGGTTGCTCGGAGAGGGGGTTGCTCGGAGAGGGGTTGCTCGGAGAGGGGTTACTCGGAGAGGTGGGTACTCAGAGAGGTGGGCACTCGGAGAGGGGGTTACTCGGAGAGAGGGTTACTCGGAGAGGGGGTTACTTGGAGATGGGGTTACTCGGAGAGGTGGGTACTCAGAGAGGTGGGCACTCGGAGAGGGGGTTACTCGGAGAGAGGGTTACTCGGAGAGGGGTTACTTGGAGATGGGGATGCTCGGAGAGGTGGGTACTCAGAGAGGTGGGCACTCGGAGAGGGGGTTACTCGGAGAGAGGGTTACTCGGAGAGGGGGTTACTCAGAGAGGGGGTTACTCGGAGAGGTGAGTACTCGGACAGGGCGTTGCTCGGAGAGGGGGTTACTCGGAGAGGTGTTTACTCAGAGAGGGGATTACTCGGAGAGGTGGGTACTCGGAGAGGGGGTTACTTGGAGAGTGGGTTACTCGGAGAGGTGGGTACTCAGAGGGGGTTACTCGGAGAGGTGGGTACTCAGAGAGGGGATTACTCAGAGAGGGGGTTACTCGGAGAGGGGTTACTCAGAGAGGGGGTTACTCGGAGAGGTGGGTACTCGGAGAGGGGTTACTTGGAGAGGGGGTTACTCGGAGAGTTGGGTACTCGGACAGGGGGTTACTCGGAGAGGGGGTTACTCGGACAGGGGGTTACTCAAAGAGGTGGTTACTCGGAGAGGGGGTTACTTGGAGAGGGGGTTACTCAGAGAGGGGGTTACTCAGAGAGGGGGTTGCTCGGAGAGGGTGTTGCTCGGAGAGGGGGTTGCTCGGAGAGGGGATTACTCAGAGAGGGGTTACTTGGAGAGGTGGGTGCTCGGAGAGGTGGGTACTCAGAGAGGGGGTTACTCGGAGAGAGGGTTACTCGGAGCGGGGGTTACTCGGAGATGGGGTTGCTCGGAGAGGGGGTTACTCGGAGAGGTGAGTACTCGGAGAGGGGGTTGCTCGGAGAGGGGGTTACTCAGAGAGGGGGTTACTCGGAGAGGGTTACTCGGAGAGGTGGTTACTCAGAGAGGTGGGTACTCGGAGAGTGGGTTGCTCGGAGAGGGGCTTGCTTGGAGAGGGGGTTACGCAGAGAGGGGGTTACTCGGAGAGGTGGTTACTCAGAGAGGGGATTACTCGGAGAGGTGGGTATTCGGAGAGTTGGTACTCGGAGAGGGGGTTACTCGGAGAGGTGGTTACTCGGAGAGGGGATTACTCGGAGAGGTGGGTACTCGGAGAGGGGGCTACTTGGAGAGTGGGTTATTCGGAGAGGTGGGTACTCAGAGAGGGGGTTACTCGGAGAGGGGGTTACTCGGAGAGGTGGGTACTCAGAGAGGGGATTACTCAGAGAGGGGGTTACTCGGAGAGTGGGTTACTCGGAGAGGGGGTTACTCGGAGAGTGGGTTACTCGGAGAGGTGGGTACTCGGAGAGGGGGTTACTCGGAGAGGTGGGTACTCGGAGAGGGGGTTACTCGGAGAGGTGGGTACTCGGAGAGGTGGGTACTCAGACGGGGTTACTCGGAGAGGGGGTTACTCGGAGAGGTGGTTACCCAGAGAGGGGGTTACTCAGAGAGGGGGTTACTCGGAGAGGTGGTTACTCAGAGAGGGGGTTACTCGGAGAGGTGGTTACTCAGAGAGGGGGTTACTCGGAGAGGTGACTACTCAGAGGGGGTTACTCGGAGAGGTGGGTACTCAGACAGGGGGTTACTCGGAGAGGGGGTTACTCGGAGAGGTGGTTACTCAGAGAGGGGGTTACTCGGAGAGGTGGTTACTCAGAGAGGGGGTTACTCGGAGAGGTGGGTACTCGGACAGGGGGTTACTCAGAGAGGGGTTACTCGGAGAGGTGGGTACTCAGACAGGGTTACTCGGAGAGGGGGTTACTCGGAGAGGTGGTTACTCAGAGAGGGGGTTACTCGGAGAGTGGGGTACTCAGACAGGGGGTTACTCGGAGAGGGGGTTACTCGGAGAGGTGGTTACTCAGAGAGGGGGTTACTCGGAGAGGTGGTTACTCAGAGAGGGGGTTACTCGGAGAGGTGGGTACTCAGACAGGGGGTTACTCAGAGAGGGGGTTACTCGGAGAGGTGGTTACTCAGAGAGGGGGTTACTCGGAGAGGGGGTTACTCAGAGAGGGGGTTACTCGGAGAGGGGGTTACTCGGAGAGGGGGTTACTCAGAGAGGGGGTTACTCGGAGAGGGGGTTACTCGGAGAGGTGGTTACTCAGAGAGGGGGTTACTCGGAGAGGGGGTTACTCGGAGAGGGGGTTACTCCGAGAGGTGGGTACTCAGACAGGGGTTTACTCGGAGAGGGGGTTACTCGGAGAGGTGGTTACTCAGAGAGGGTGTTACTCCGAGAGGTGGTTACTCAGAGAGGGGGTTACTCAGAGAGGGGGTTACTCGGAGAGGTGGTTACTCAGAGAGGGGGTTACTCGGAGAGGGGGTTACTCGGAGAGGTGGTTACTCAGAGAGGGGGTTACTCAGAGAGGTGGTTACTCTGACAGGGGGTTACTCGGAGAGGGGGTTACTCGGAGAGGGGGTTACTCAGAGAGGGGGTTACTCAGAGAGGGGGTTACTCAGAGAGGGGGTTACTCGGGGATGTGGGTACTCGGACAGGGGGTTACTCAGAGAGGGGGTTACTCGGAGAGGTGGTTACTCTGACAGGGGGTTACTCGGAGAGGGGGTTACTCGGAGAGGGGGTTACTCAGAGAGGGGGTTACTCGGAGAGGGGGTTACTCAGAGAGCGGGTTACTCGGGGATGTGGGTACTCGGAGAGGGGGTTGCTCGGAGAGGGGGTTACTCGGAGAGGGGGTTACTCGGAGAGGGGGTTACTCGGAGAGGGGGTTACACGGAGAGGGGGTTACACGGGGAGGGGGATACTCGGAGAGGGGGTTACTCGGAGAGGTGGTTACTCGGAGAGGGGGTTGCTCGGAGAGGGGGTTACTCAAAGAGGTGGTTACTCGGAGAGGGGGTTGCTCGGAGAGGGGGTTGCTCGGAGAGGGGTTGCTCGGAGAGGGGTTACTCGGAGAGGTGGGTACTCAGAGAGGTGGGCACTCGGAGAGGGGGTTACTCGGAGAGAGGGTTACTCGGAGAGGAGGTTACTTGGAGATGGGGTTACTCAGAGAGGTGGGTACTCAGAGAGGTGGGCACTCGGAGAGGGGGTTACTCGGAGAGAGGGTTACTCGGAGAGGGGTTACTTGGAGATGGGGTTGCTCGGAGAGGTGGGTACTCAGAGAGGTGGGCACTCGGAGAGGGGGTTACTCGGAGAGAGGGTTCCTCGGAGAGGGGGTTACTTGGAGAGTGGGTTATTCGGAGAGGTGGGTACTCAGAGAGGGGGTTACTCGGAGAGGGGGTTACTCGGAGAGGTGGGTACTCAGAGAGGGGATTACTCAGAGAGGGGGTTACTCGGAGAGTGGGTTACTCGGAGAGGGGGTTACTCGGAGAGTGGGTTACTCGGAGAGGTGGGTACTCGGAGAGGGGGTTACTCAGAGAGGTGGGCACTCGGAGAGGGGGTTACTCGGAGAGGTGGGTACTCGGAGAGGTGGGTACTCAGACTGGGTTACTCGGAGAGGGGGTTACTCGGAGAGGTGGTTACCCAGAGAGGGGGTTACTCAGAGAGGGGGTTACTCGGAGAGGTGGCTACTCAGAGGGGGTTACTCGGAGAGGTGGGTACTCAGACAGGGGGTTACTCGGAGAGGGGGTTACTCAGAGAGGTGGTTACTCAGAGAGGGGGTTACTCGGAGAGGTGGTTACTCAGAGAGGGGGTTACTCGGAGAGGTGGGTACTCGGACAGGGGGTTACTCAGAGAGGGGTTACTCGGAGAGGTGGGTACTCAGACGGGGTTACTCGGAGAGGGGGTTACTCAGAGAGGGGGTTACTCGGAGAGTGGGGTACTCAGACAGGGGGTTACTCGGAGAGGGGGTTACTCAGAGAGGTGGTTACTCAGAGAGGGGGTTACTCGGAGAGGTGGTTACTCAGAGAGGGGGTTACTCGGAGAGGTGGGTACTCAGACAGGGGGTTACTCAGAGAGGGGGTTACTCGGAGAGGTGGTTACTCAGAGAGGGGGTTACTCGGAGAGGGGGTTACTCAGAGAGGGGGTTACTCAGAGAGGGGGTTACTCGGAGAGGGGGTTACTCAGAGAGGGGGTTACTCGGAGAGGGTGTTACTCGGAGAGGTGGTTACTCAGAGAGGGGGTTACTCGGAGAGGGGGTTACTCGGCGAGGGGGTTACTCAGAGAGGTGGGTACTCAGACAGGGGGTTACTCGGAGAGGGGGTTACTCGGAGAGGTGGTTACTCAGAGAGGGTGTTACTCGGAGAGGTGGGTACTCAGACAGGGGGTTACTCAGAGAGGGGGTTACTCGGAGAGGGGGTTACTCAGAGAGGGGGTTACTCGGAGAGGGGGTTACTCGGAGAGGTGGTTACTCAGAGAGGGGGTTACTCAGAGAGGTGGTTACTCTGACAGGGGGTTACTCGGAGAGGGGGTTACTCGGAGAGGGGGTTACTCAGAGAGGGGGTTACTCGGAGAGGGGGTTACTCAGAGAGGGGGTTACTCGGGGATGTGGGTACTCGGACAGGGGGTTACTCAGAGAGGGGGTTACTCGGAGAGGTGGTTACTCAGAGAGGGGTTTACTCGGAGAGGGGGTTACTCGGAGAGGGGGTTACTCAGAGAGGGGGTTACTCGGAGAGGGGGTTACTCGGAGAGGTGGTTACTCAGAGAGGGGGTTACTCGGAGAGCGGGTTACTCGGAGAGGGGGTTACTCAGAGAGGGGGTTACTCGGAGAGGGGGTTACTCGGAGAGGTGGGTACTCGGAGAGGGGTTTACTCGGAGAGGTGGGTACTCGGACGGGCTACTCGGAGAGGGGGTTACTCGGAGAGGTGGTTACTCAGAGAGGGGGTTACTCAGAGAGGTGGGTACTCAGAGAGGTGGGTACTCCAAGGGGGTTGCTCGGAGTGGGGCAAAAAATGTCAGGAACTTGGGGAGAGAAGGTCAGGAACCTGTTGGCGGGGGGAGCATAGTGAGAATCATTGGGTGGGAGGTGGGAAGAACATGATCCAGGTCTAAAGGAGTCGGGTGGGGGGGCGTATGAGAGCAAGAACATGATCCATGTTGGGGTAAAATTGTTGCACCTAGGGAAGGTAAGGATTAAAATATATTCTTGAAGCTCCGGCTTTGTCAACTTACAGAAGTGACAGTTTGCCATAGCATAATGTTGATTAACTTACAGCAATAGCATAAAGTTAACTCACTTACAGAAGTGACAGTTTGCAATAGCATAAAGTTGATTAACTTACAGCAATAGCATAAAGTTGATTAACTTACAGCAATAGCATAAAGTTGATTAACTTACAGCAATAGCATAAAGTTGATTAACTTACAGCAATAGCATAAAGTTAACTAACTTACAGAAGTGACAGTTTGAAATAGAAAAGAGTTGAGCAAGTGATTGGTGCAGGCGGGCGCATGACTAGATAGGAATCTGCCCCTTGGCCTGCTAAAAAGTACGATGATATAATTAAGCTGTTTTTAAAAGAATGTGATTGGAGGTCAGTTGTTGCTAAGGCGCCAGATTGGCCGAAGAATAACTGACCAAGGCTAATGTAATAACTACTGATATCGGTTCTTTCCAACCTTTTTGAACTGTATAAGAAGCGCTCGATCACCACTGTAAAAGTGAGAAGCTGGACACAAGGTTGCGGAACCTTTGTCTCTTCTCCCAAAGTACTTTGTCCAAATAAATTTTGTGCTTTGAATGATCAACAGACTTGGTGAAGTTCTTTTTCACTTACAAATTGGCATAGTCGGCAGGATAATTCCGGCGGTCGCCGGACCACCCAATGGGTGAACATGGACGAGTAGTCAAAATTCTGACTGTCCACCAATTAGCGTCACGTCAGACGGTGACACAGCGGCGCCGGGCTTATCAAAGGATTCGCAGTAAAGTCTGTGGCGGGTAAGAGTACACAATTCAGTAAGTGTGAATGATAGATTGAATAGGGAAAACCGTGTGGTGATAAATGTCGAGAAGAATAAGATCTGACTAAATGAAATGGACAAGGGGAATGCCTGTCTCACATACCTAGCCTGAGCCGGTTATTAAGAGGGCACATGCCCCACGTGAAGGCCAGAATCAAATAGGCGCAGAGGCTCCAAAGCACTCCAAGAACATGAAGTCAGAAGGGTGACTGAGAAAGTGAATAATTACTTGAACCTTTTTAGGAGATCCAAGACCAGCCCGAATAGAGGAACTCAGCAGATGGTAAGACTGAAGTTGGACTAACTATGGCATCGGGGAAAGAAATAGAATGGGGACCTCCTGGGTCCCTGTCTAGGTTCTATGCAGATGACCGGAAGGGTATGGTGGATAAGATGACAAAAGACGGGTGGGACCCGCTTCAAACCCCTGCCGCTCAGCGAGAGTGTTGGGAAAAACAGAAACAAAAAAAGACCAAAAAGGCAGGAGTAATTTTAGTCTATCAGTTGGTCACGGTAATCTGAAAAACTCAGAATCTTCACACTAAGTTGATGAAACAGAATGAGGACATTTTAGAATTAGAACAAGAAAATGAGTATTTGAGAACAGGCAAAAAATTGAAATATTGGTATAGAATGGATAAGACAGAATTCTGGAATGAACAACAGGCTCTGTGCCCTGGCCAAGTTTATGACCAATAATCCTTCGGAAAAAGAGACCCCCCCCTCCTTATGCCCCGGCGGCTTCGGCCCCTTCCACAGACACAGATGACGATGAAGAGGTACCTGTCATCAAGGCAGCCCCCTTAAAGCGATCCAGTACACAGGGGCAAGGGGCAAATACAAAATTTAGGTATCAGGCATTCACCCCGGTGGAAAAACAAATGATTAATCAGGATTTAGGAAGCCTACAACCACGGAAACGAAACGTGCAATTTTGGCAGAAATTGGAAGAACTATACGAGATTCACGACATGCATGAGAGAGACATCCACCAGATTGTACAAGCAAAATGTCCAAGGGATAAGTGGGCACAATTAGGACAAAGAGAAATGGAGGGGCAATGGATCCCGAACCTGAACGCCAATAAGGGGGACTGGGATACCGCAAGAGACGTATTTGTTCAAGCCATCCAAGGTGTGATGGGAGCTAGTACACCTAATTGGGGATTGATAATGCAGATTCGACAAAAGAAAGGAGAAAACTGTAGGAATTAATGAATTCCTACGAATAACGGAGATCGACACAAGAGAACAATTAAACAGGTCTTTACTCAACAGAGATGCCACAAGGGCAGCCTGGGCAGCCCCGTGGTTTGCGACGTGACGTCATCACGTTTGCCCGTGTTTTCCCGCGCTCTTAAAGGGGCCATGCCCCGTACATGTAAACTCTATATACAAAACACAGTAATGCCTAACACAATGGTACAGGTTTAGGCTGGTGTTAGAACATCGTTAAAGAGAATTATATACAGTTAGCCAGAGTCATTCAGTGGTTCTGCCACATGCGCCCCCCCAGAATTTGCTTTAACAGACAAAGTCAAACGGTGAGGGGGTCTGACAAGCCTGTCAGAATGACTCCTGTACTCTCGAGGCGGAGGCTGCTGGGCGGCTGGCGGTCTGGCGGGCGGTCGCACTTGGTCTGCCATAATGACGATGGGTGGCCGACTCCGTCTCGGCGGTTGTGCTGTCTCGATGGGGCGGTCGAGGTCTAAATGTGCTGGCTTTAAGCGGTCGACCGAAATGTGGTCCGGTTTACCACCGACATCTACCGTGAAGGTTTTGTCCCCTGCTTCCAACACGCGGAAGGGACCGGTATATGGGGCCTTGAGTGGATCCCTATGTGCGTCATGGCGAATAAAAATGTATTCAGCCTTGTGAAGCTCCGCGGGAACGTGTGACCTCTGTAGCCCGTGGTGCGAAGTGGGCACCGGTGTGAAACATCTGGCCGCCTCTTGGTGACTAGCAAGCTGGGCAGACGCGGACCATGGCTCCGTCGATGTTGGTAGGAAGTCCCCTGGGACTCGCAGTGGCTGACCATACACAAGCTCCGCTGATGAAGAGTGAAGGTCTTCTTTGGATGCCGTGCAAAGGCCCAACAGGACCCACGGTAGCTTGTTTGCCCATCCAGCATCCTGGAGGCTGGCCCTCAGGGCGGCTTTCATTGACCGGTGGAAGCGTTCGCAGAGGCCATTCGCCTGCGGGTGGTAGGCTGTGGTGCGGTGTAATTTGACACCGAGTCCTTGGGCCACTGCATTCCAGAGATCGTAGGAAAACTGCGGTCCCCTGTCTGATGAAATATCTGCGGGCACTCCAAAATGGGCAATCCAGGAGGAAATGAACACCCTGGCCACATCCGCCAAAGTAGTGGATGAAAGGGGGACCGCCTCCGGCCATCTGGTGGTGCGGTCAACCATGGTCAGGATGTGTGAAAAACCATGGGAGGGTGGGAGTGGTCCTACCAGATCCACGTTGACATGGTCAAAACGTCGCTCCGGAACTGTGAAGGTGGCCAACGGAGCTTTGATGTGGTGCTGTACCTTGGCCTTTTGGCAGACCAAGTGTAGCGTATGTGCCTTTAAGAGCCACCTGTGTACTGTAATGCCGGTAATGGCCACTCGGGCTATATAAGCCTGTATATTGTGTTGTATCAGTTAGTGCACCTCCAGATTTTGTTCAGTAAACACCTGTGAAACCAACTCCTGCCTTCAGTGTCTCTATTAACACACGGACACAACACCAAGCAGGTGTTGGCCCAGTCGCAGACATCTTTATGCATGTCATGCCATACAAATTTCGCTGACATCAGTTTCTGAGAGGCCTTCATTCCTGGGTGTGACAACCCATGTATGGCGTCGAACACTTTGCGGCACCAGACGACCGGCATGACAGGGCGAGGATCCTGTATGGAGACGTCACACAACAGCATGCTACCTGCCGAATGCAACTTGACGTTGGCCAACTGGAGGCCAGTGATGGCCGTTCTGTAAGCTTGGTCTGCTGCCATGAGGGCATAGTCGATGCCCAAATGAACTGTATTGACGATCACGTGGGAGAGGCAGTCTGCCACCAGGTTGTCCTTACCGGCCACGTGCTGTATATCCGTGGTGATTTCGGATATGTAGGTCAGTTGACGCTGCTGTTGGGCTGACCACGGTTCGGCGGTCTTGGCCATTGCAAAGGTTAGCGGCTTATGGTCCACGAAGGCGGTGAAAGGACGTCCTTCCAGTAGGAACCGAAAATGGCGGATGGCCAGAAAAAGGGCGAGCAATTCCCGGTCGAACGTGCTATAGGCTCTCTTGTTCTGCCGTAGTTGACGGCTGAAGAATGCCAACAGCTGCCACGTCCCGTTCACCCACTGCTGTTGCGCGGCACCGACTGCGTAGTCCGATGCGTCGGTGGTGAGGGCGATGGTGGCTCCTGGCAGCGGGTGCGCCAACATAGTCGCGTTGGCTAAGGCGCTTTTGGTGTCGGCGAACGCTCGGGCCATGTCATCCGTCCAGTCTACCGGGTTCTTGCCAGTCTTGCCCTTGAGGGCCTCATACAGGGTCTGCATGAGTAGTGCCGCCTTAGGCACGAAACGGTGTTAAAGGTTTACCATGCCTAGGAATTCCTGCAGGGCCTTTATGTTCTGCGGGCGTGGAAAGGATGTCACCGCCTCTACTTTCGAAGGTAAAGGAACCGCTCCCTCTGAGGTGATGCGATGCCCCAGGAAGTCAATTTGGTGCAGGCCAAACTGACACTTGGCCGGGTTGATAATCAGGCCGTGTTGGCTGAGGCATCGAAAAAGGGTGCGTAGGTGACAGGTATGTTCTTCCTTAGTAGGACTGGCAATTAGAATATCATCCAGGTAGACGAAGAGAAACTTGAGGTCCCGCAGCATGGAGTCCATCAGGTGTTGGAAAGCCTGGGCGGTGTTCTTTAACCCAAACGGCATTCGTAAAAACTCGAAGAGGCCGAATGGGGTGATGACTGCGGTCTTCTGGATGTCTTGTGGATGAACTGGGACCTGGTGGTAGCCCCGGACAAGGTCGACTTTTGAGAACACGGTGTTCCCTGCCAAATGGGCAGAGAAATCCTGAATGTGGGGGATCGGGTACCGATCAGGAGTGGTGGCGTCGTTGAGGCGTCGATATTCGCCGCATGGCCGCCATCCGCCGCCAGGCTTCGGGACGATATGGAGGGGTGAAGACCAGGGACTATTCGACCGGCGAATAATCCCTAACTGTTCCATGGTTGCGAACTCCGCCTTTGCGACCACCAGCTTGCCAGGTTCCAGGCGTCGGGCCCGCGCGTAGACCGGGGGGGCCGTTGGTGGTGATGTGGTGTTCCACACCATGTTTCGTGGCTGTGGAGGAGAATGTGGGTCTTGTCAGGTCGGGGAATTCGCCGAGCAGGCGAGCGAACTCATCAGGAGTCGGGAACGCACAGGAGACGGTGTGTGACGTAGTGTTACTGCGGTAACACGGAAGAGAATTAAAAGTTGCTGCGTTGATCAGCCGTCGGTTCCTAACGTCAACCAGGAGGCTGTTGGTGCACAGGAAATCCACGCCGAGGAGGGGCTGGGAAACTTTGGCCGTAACAAACTCCCAGTGAAAACGTTGCCCCCCGAGGCACACCTCCACTCACTGTCTGCCGAAGGTCCGAATTGTTCCGCCATTGGCCGCTTCAAGGTTGGGGCCGTGATTCCCCGTCTGCACATCAAGGGCGGATGCGGGTAAAATTCTGCACTGCGCTCCGGTGTCACACAGAAAACGACGACCGGAGAGAGTAGCAGTGATGAACAGCAGTTTTCCCGCGTTGCCGATCACCATCGTGGCCGCGGGGTGCCCGTTAGACCCGTTCCTCGGTGGTCGCAGTGTCAGTTGTTGTTTGTTTTTTTGGGGAAAACTGCAGGGAGGGCGGCAACGCTTTGCCTTTGCGCCGAACTGCGCGTGGTAGAAACACAGCCCAGCAGGCTGACGAGCTGGGGTGGCGTCTGCGGGGGATGGGTGCCTCGTGGCGGCGCAGTACTGCCGAGTTACAGCGAAAATTTTGTCAGCCTCCGCAGCGAGTGTTGCGCAGTCTTCAATTTCAGATCTGGCCAGGGCAGCTTGTACCTGTTCAGGCAGTTGGCTGAGGAAAATCTCGCGGAATAGGAAACATTCCTGTTCTGAGCCCAGGAGTGTGAGCATTTGGCTCATCAACTCTGAAGCTTGGAGTCCCTGAGCCCGGGCATAGCGAGTAATCGACGGGCGTGCTCCGATTTTGTGAGCCCGAAAACCTGCAGTAACCGTGCTTTGAGGGTTTCATACTTGCGCTCCGTTGGGGGGTTTTCGAGGAGGCTGACAATCCGAGAGGCGGTAGAGCTGTCGAGTGCGGAGACCACATAAAGGTATTTGGTCTGATCCGCATCGATGTTCCTCAGGGCGAACTGAGCCTCGACCTGAATAAACCACGAGGGCGCCTGCTGCTCCTAGAACTGCGGTAGCTTTAGCGAAACGGTGTTTGCTTCCATGCTGTGCTCTTTTGTGAAAACGTTCACAAAAATGGGGTCACCAATGTAGGAATTAATGAATTCCTACGAATAACGGAGATCGACACAAGAGAACAATTAAACAGGTCTTTACTCAATGGAGATGCCACGAGGACTGCCAGGGCAGCCCTGTGGTTTCGATGTGACGTCATCGCGTTTGCCCGTGTTTTCCCGCGCTCTTAAAGGGGCCACGCCCCGTACATGCAAACTCTATATACAAAACACAGTAATGCCTAACACAATGGTACAGGTTTAGGCTGGTGTTAGAACATCGTTAAAGAGAATTATATACAGATAGCCAGAGTCATTCAGTGGTTCTGCCACAAAACGCTAATACTTATGGGGAGCGACTCTGGTATCAGTATCAAGAGTCATCCGGACAGGGAAACCCACAAATGGATGACCCCGTATTTGTGAAGATGTTTAAAGACGGCTTGTCAATAGAGCACCAGAAAATATTAAAGATGGGGGTAGTAGTAGCTGATACTTATGATGCAACCATTAGATGGGCATGTCAGGTAGACGGCACAGAGGGAGAAAAACAGGAAAAGCATATCAAACAAGAGCGAGTCAGTGCAGCAGGCACACAGATAGCGAGGCCCCAACAGAGAAAGAAGGGGGTATGTTTTAACTGTGGGAAAATGGGACACATGGCCAAGGATTGTAGAGGACCAAAACAAAACCTCCTAAGCTGCGATAACTGTGGTGAAACGGGACATAACACAAGTAATTGTTGGATGAAACGGGATTCACAGGGATCCCAGGGGCCCAGGCTAAATCCCGAGGAATATCAAAGGTTCTTACAATTCATGAAACAACAAGGAGAAAGCCGCTGACTTACAGCGGCCCCCATAAAAAGGGAGGCAGGCGATAACCGGACCTATGTGCCAACACTGTTAGGGGGCCGGCAGTGTGATATGTTAGTAGATACCAGGGCATCGGTGTCCATTATGGACCTGTAGGAGTCTACGTACTCCTAGCAAAAAATACTGAACTCGGGGAGGTTCAACAGAAAAGGTTTAATTGTTGAGGCTGCATGCTGAACACAAAATGGAGTCAGAGACTACACAAAGTACAACTGTCTTTCATCAGTGCACAGCTTCGACTGCTCCTCCCCCGCTCTGGGCTTAACTATGTTGCAGATCGAGTTTCTTAAAGGTGTGATCCTTCTTAAAGGCATGACGCCTGATTTATAGTCTACGGACCGGAAAGTGGATTGTGTCCATTCTGTGCTCAGTACGCCACACAGCTCCCCCCAGAATCCACTAGTAGGGAGTGTACGAACCGGCGTGGCGGCTTGATGGCACGGCCGGAACGGCTCTTGGTGTCAGTGTTGGTGTCGGGAGCGGGGCGGTCGGACGCATCGGGCTCTTAGGCGGTCTGCCCCATGGTGGGGGTTGGCCCACTTGAACGGGTTCATCGGGCTCTAGGTGCGCCAGCTTGAGCCGGTCGACCGACACCTTGTCAGTTCTGCCGCCCACTTCGAGGAGGAAGAAATTGTTCCCCGTCTGGAGTACCTTGTAGGGTCCATCGTATGGGGGCCGTAGAGGTCCTCGGTGGACGTTATGGTGCACGAAAACAAATTTGGCCATGTGCAGGCTAGGTGGTACGCGGGTTGCTGGTTCGTCGTGCCGGCTGGTGGGTACCGGAGCGAACTGTTGTGCTCGGTTGGCGAAAGCGCGGCGTTGCTGGTTAGCCGACCAGGGGGTCGTGGCGGTGGCAGGAACTCTCCGGCTACGCGCAGCGGCTGGCCGTACACGAGTTCCGCTGCCGAGGCTTGCAGGTCTTCCTTGACCGTGGAGCATAGGCCGAGTAGCACCCACGGGAGGCGGTCGATCCAAGCCTCATCCTCGAGGCTGGCGCGGAGGGACGCCTTCATGGACCTGTGGAAACGCTCGCACAGTCCGTTGGCTTGGGGGTGGTAAGCCGTGGTGCGGTGAATGGCCACCCTGAGGTTTCGGGCGATGGCGGCCCACAGATCAGAGGTGAACTGCGGGCCTCTATCTTTCGTCATGTCGGAGGGGACGCCGAACCGAGTGACCCAGGTACCGATGAACGCCCTCGCGATGTCGGCGGTGGTGGTGGACGTCAGTGGAATGGCCTCGGGCCAGCGGGTGGTACGGTCCACGATTGTCAGCAGGTGCGTGTGACCTTGTGATGGTAGCAGGGGGCCGACGAGGTCGATGTGGACATGGTCGAACCTTCTTTCTGGCACGGTGAACTCCTCGAGTGGGGCTTTGACGTGCTGGTGGATTTTGGCACGCTGGCAAGCTATGCAGGATCTGGCCCAGACGCGCACATCTTTGCGCAGGCCGCGCCAGACAAATCGGTTGGCCACCAGTCTAATGGATGCGCGGGTGCCGGGGTGTGAGAGGCCGTGGACGATGTCGAACACCCGTTTTCGCCAGGACGCCGGGACTACGGGGCGGGATGGCGCCAAGGAGGTGTCACATTTGACTGTGATGGCGGATGGGCCGCAGGCAACGTCGGTCAGTCGCAGCCCTGGGAGGGTAGTGGGCGCGGAGAGCAGATCGGGGTCGATGCGTTGCTCCGCTGCCAGTTGAGCATAGTCCACTGCCAGGTAGGCGCCGTGGACGGCGGGGCGGGATAGGCAGTCGGCCACCACGTTGTCTCGGCCGGAGATGTGCCAGATGTCCGTGGTGAATTCGGACACTGCGGCGAGCTGGCGTTGTTGCCTGGCTGACCACGGGTCCGCAGATTTCGCCATCGCAAATGTCAGGGGTTTGTGGTCGACAAACGCGGTGAAGGGGCGGCCCTCCAGAAGAAATCTAAAATGGCAGACTGCCAGGTACAGTGCGAGGAGCTCGCAGTCAAAGGCGCTGTATTTGGCCTCGGGGGGGCGCAGTTGGTGGCTGAAAAAGGCCAGCGGTTGCCAGGCCCCGTCGACCCACTGTTCGTACACGGCGCCGACCGCGTGGTCGGAGGCGTCCGTGGTGAGGGCCACCCTGGCGTTGGGCTGTGGGTGAGCAAGCATGGTGGTGTTGGCGAGCGCCTTTTTGGTCGAGTCGAAAGCGGTCAACATGTCCGCCGACCACTCGATCGCCATTCTGTCTTTCTTACCCCGGAGGGCTTCGTATAGGGGCCGCATGAGGGAGGCCGCTCCGGGAATGAAGCGGTTGTAAAAGTTGATCATCCCCAAGAACTCCTGGAGGCCTTTGATGGTGGTAGGCTGGGGGAACTGCTGGACGGCTTGCACCTTGGCGGGCAGGGGAATGGCTCCGTCCTGCGTGATGTGGTGGCCGAGGAATTCGATCCTGCTGAGGCCGAATTGGCACTTGGCTGGGCTGATGATGAGCCCGTGCTCACTGAGCCGCTGGAACAGGGTGTGGAGGTGCTCGATGTGTTCCTGCTTGGAGGAACTAGCAACCAGGATGTCATCCAGGTAGACAAAGAGGAACTTCAGGTCCCGGAGGACCGAGTCCTAGAGCCGCTGGAAGGCCTGGGTCGCGTTTTTGAGGCCGAAGGGCATTCGGAGGAACTCGAATAGCCCAAAAAGGGTGATTATGGCCGTCTTGGGAACGTCCGTGGGGTGGACTGGCACCTGATGGTAACCGCGCACCAGGTCGACTTTGGAGAAGACTGAGCGGCCGGACAGTCTAGCCGAGAAGTCTTGAATGTGCGGTATGGGGTACCGTGGTGGCATCGTTTAGGCGCCGGTAGTCCCCGCAGGGGCGCCGTCCCCCGTCAGGTTTGGTGATGATGTGGAGTGGGGAGGCCCAGGGGCTGTTGGAGCGGCGGATGATGCCGAGCTGTTTCATTGTGGCGAACTCGGCCCGCGCGATCTCCAGCTTGGCTGGGTCCAGCCTGCGGGCGTGGGCATACACCGGTGGGCCTGTGGTGGGGATGAAATGTTCTACCCCATGCTTAGCAACCTTCGCGGAGAAGGTCGGGTTGGTGAGGGCTGGGAACTCAGCCAGGAGTGCTGAGTAGTCGTCCGTTGAACGGGCGCGGCACTGCCACACCATTTCGGTGGGTTGGGGGGGGCCATGGCGCCCGGGACAAGTGACATGGTGTTCATGTCCACGAAGCGGTGCCGAGGCAAGTCGACCAACAGGCCGTGGGCGCACAGGAAATCCGCACCGAGGAGCGGGGAGAGCACCTTGGCGGTGATAAACTCCCAATGGTAGCGGCGGCCTGTGAGGTCGATGGTGACGGTGCGGGTGCCGTACGTCTGGATGTCGGTGCCGTTGGCGGCAGCCAGCGCAGGGCCGCGGCCGCCTCGCTGGATCTCGAGGGCAGACGCGGGGATGATGCTGCGCTGCGCGCCCGTGCCGCATAGGAAACGGCGTCCAGAGGCGCTGTCCGTAACGTACAGCAGCGCGCCTGCTTGCCCCACGGCCATCGTGTAGGCCAGTGTGGGGGCGGTTGGAAACGTGCAGGGATGGCTGCAGCTGCGTGCCCGTGCACCGAAACGGGTATGGAAGTAGCAGTAGCCCTGGGTCGGAGGGCTTGGGGGACGTGGGGGCCTGGGGGGCATCGTGGCCGAGCTGTGTGGCCGCGCGATAGAGGGTGGAGCGCGCGCCGACACTGCGGAGGCCAGGTCGGGGGTGACGGCGTGGTTGGAGCTGGCGGACAGGAGCTTATCGGCTTCGTCGGCCAGGGCCTCGAGGTCCGTGAGGCTGGACGCCACGAACGCCGGGCGGATGCTGGGAGGTAGTTGGCGGATAAAGAGCGTGCGGAAGAGGGAGCCGGGCAGTTTCTCGTCGGTCAGAGCAAGCATGTGTGAGAGCAAGTCTGACGGCGTGGAGTCACCGAGGCCCGGGAGGTCGAGGAGGTGGCAGTTGCGCATGAATTGGGAGGCTGTGAATTTTTTAATGAGCGCGGCCTTGAGATGTGCGTACTTGCCTTCCTCCGGAGGGTTTTGTAGTGTTGTCCAGACTTTCGTGATTGTGGAGCTGCCCAGGGAGGCGAGGAGGTTGTCGTACATCGTTGCGTCGGCAGTGATGCCGCGGAGTCGGAATTGCGATTCGGCTTGAAGGAACCAGCGGTGGCCAGGTTCTCCCAGAACTCCGGCAGCTTCACAGAAACTGCGTTTGTGTCAGCCATGGTTACACTTAGGAGTCGTCCTGAGCATCGGGGTCACCAATGTAGGAGTCTACATACTCCTAGCAAAAAATACTGAACTCGGAGAGGTTCAACAGAAAAGGTTTAATTGTTGAGGCTGCATGCTGAACACAAAATGGAGTCAGAGACTACACAAAGTACAACTGTCTTTCATCAGTGCACAGCTTCGACTGCTCCTCCCCCGCTCTGGGCTTAACTATGTTGCAGATCGAGTTTCTTAAAGGTGTGATCCATCTTAAAGGCATGACGCCTGATTTATAGTCTATGGACCGGAAAGCGGATTGTGTCCGTTCTGTGCTCAGTACGCCACAGACCTACCTTTACCTGTCACCAAACATAAAATATATATAGTGGGATTGGGAGGGGAATGGATCCCCGCATATAAAAGTGATGTACAAGTATTAGAAATGGCGGGACGCCTGCTCCCCGCCCAATTTTATGTATGTCCAAACAATGAAGGAACAATTTTAGGAATAGATTTATTGAAGGAATTCAACCTATTGGTGGACTCCAAACAGGGTAAGATAGCATGGTCACAGACGGATGGGAGTAAAGTAGGGCTGACAAAACCCCTCTGTCATCTTGCCAAAATAGGTAGCGTGAAACTGGTGGCCCGGGATTGGGGACAGGAACCAGGAAATTATGGGGTTATATGCGAGACGATTAAAACTGTCTGGGCAGTCTCAAAACAAGATACTGGACGAGTGGATATGACCCCTATCGATGTCCCGGGGCCAGAGCACAAATCACATAGACAATACCCCATTAGGCCGGAAGCCAAAGAGGCTGTATCAAAAATAGTACGTGATTTAGAAGAAAAAGGGATAATTAGAGCCACGGAGAGTACAACGAACTCCCCTGTATGGCCAGTAAAGAAACCAGATGGATCATACCGACTGACCATCGATTATACAGCGTTAAATAAGGTAACCCCCAAATTACACCCAATAGTGGCTAGCCCTGCCACTATTTTAAATGGCTTAAGTACGGAGCACAGGATATTCATTGTATTGGATATAGCTAATGGATTCTGGTCCTTCCCATTGGATCAGGGGTCCCAAGAAAAATTTGCCTTTACCGTTGGAAATAGGCAATATACGTGGACCCGATTACCTCAAGGGTTCCATAATAGTCCGGCGATATTTCACCGGGTGATGAGCTCACTACTGGAGCCAATAGACCTGACTCCCTACCGTAGTATGATACTACAATATGTGGATGACCTATTAATAGCGTCAGAGGACGAAAGAGGGTGCGCTGCAGCCCTGATTGTAATCTTACAAGCACTGGAAAAAGGTGGGTTTAAAGTGAACCCCAAGAAAGCCCAAATTGGACAATCCACAGTCACCTACTTGGGACAACAGTTGTCACAAGGGGCCAGGACCATGCCCAGTGATCGCCGGAAGGCGATACAAAAAATGCCTAGACCAGTCCCGGTGAGAGGGGTCAGGAAGGTCCTGGGTCTGTTCAATTACAGTGGGAATTTTATACCCAATTTCGCAGCTATAGCAGAACCAGTTCAGAGGTTAGTGAAAGGAGGGAACCCCGCAACAATACCCATTGAATGGGGGCCAGAGCAGGAGAACGCTTATGCCGAATTAAAACAGGCCCTGATAACAGCCCCGGGATTAGGGTTACCCAATATGAAAAAGCCGTTCCACATCCATTGTGAGAACGAAGGGGGATTTTATGCTGCAGTGGTCACTCAACAACACGGCGATCGAAGGTGACCCGTAGCATATTATTCAACCCAGCAGTCCCGGGTGGCAGCGGGATTATCGCGTTGTGTGGCGGCACTCGATTGCGCCGCCTGGGCGATAAAAGTGAGCGAACCCACCGTGATGACGGGGGACATTACTTTACATACCAAGCACACCTTGGTGGAAATGTTGAATACAGGGAAATTAAGATCGGTCTCTAATATGCGTAGGGTGCGATGGGAAGCGGTGCTGTTACCGCTAGACCAATCAGTAAAAATTATCAGAGATACAGGAGAAAACCCAGCCGAGGTCCTCTTGGGAATGGGGGAACCTCATCGGTGTGCAGAAACAGACTACAGGATGAGCCGCTGAGAGAAGCTCAGCTCACCCTCTATGTAGATGGGTCTCGAAAATATACTGATGGGTCCCCCAGGACCGGATGGGCGGTAGTGAATGACCAGTTAGAAACTGAGTTATCAGGGCGATTGGATGGAGGACTCTCGGCCCAAGTGGCGGAGATTGTAGCCCTCACAAAGGCGTTGAAATTAGTCAAAGATAAAACAATAAATATATATACCGATAGCCGGTATGTGTTCGGGGTTGTGCATGATTATATGACAGCCTGGGGACGTAGAGGATTTGTGACAACAGGAGGGGAACCCATTAGACATCAGAGTAGAATCCGAGCCCTCTTACAAGCTGCGGAAGGGCCAACACAAGCAGCCGTCATCAAAATAAAAGCACCAAAAGATACAAAATAAGGAACAAGAGGGGAATCAGGCAGCCGATGTTGCGGCACAAAGAGCACTAGAACAGGGCCTTGAGGAAGAAACAGAAGAGCAGGTCGGGAGCGCTGAAAGGGAGGAAGTTAATATAGTTCAGTTACACGTGGATACCTCACAGATGGAGAAAGAGGACTGGTATCAAACAGGAGGGAGACAAGATGCAGATTTGATATGGAGAAAGGATGGAAAGACCATAGCCCCAACCTGCATCAGGCAGATGCTGTTGGAACTGCATTACGGGTTAGCTCACACGGGTAGGGGACCCATGACGGAATTAATATCCAAGGAATGGTGGTGGCCGGGATTGGGAAGGGATGTAGTAAAGCATTGTCAACGTTGTGTCACGTGTGCACAGCATAATCCCGGCAGACCAGTTAAGATCCGAATGGCTCACCAGCCGCGCCCGAGGGGGCCGTGGGAAAACATACAGATAGATTTCATTGGTCCATTACCCGCTTCGCGAGGTAAACAATCTCGCCTGGTCATTATCGACCAGTTCACCCGCTGGGTGGAAGCTTTCCCGACCCGAAATTGTACTGCCACCACTGTCGCCCGTATTTTGGCAGAAGAAGTAATTCCTAGATGGGGAATACCGTTGCAAATCGACTCTGACCAGGGATCACACTTTACCAGGTCAGTAATAAAAACAGTCTGTGGGCTGATGGGGATAAAACAAAAGTTCCACATTCCTTACCACCCCCAGAGCTCAGGGATGGTGGAGCAAATGAATAGAACTTTGAAGGTGGCCTTAGCTAAGGCTATAAGGGATACCGGGAAATCATGGGTAGACGTGTTACCCATCATTCTGATGAAACAGCGAGCGACCCCGAATCGAACAACGGGATTATCCCCATATGAATTAATGACAGGCAGAGCTATGCAACTCCCAGAAGGAATAGTTACGGGGGGCACAGACGTAGGACCACTTAAAGATAGGCTCCGACGATACGTGATAGAGTTAAGCAAACAATTGAAAGATATGAGACAACAAACCCGGGACAGGCAAGCTGAAAAGGATAAAGATCTAGAGTTAATGGCATTCCCATATATTCCCCCAGCAGGGACGAAGGTAATGGTTAAAAACTTACCAGGGAAGCCCGGGTTTGCTCCGAAGTGGTCGGGCCCGTATGATATCGTAATTAGTGGAGATACGTGTGCTTGCGTCGATATGAGGGGCGTGGGACGGTGGAAGCACTGGACACAGTTGAAAATCTATGACCCGTCATCGACTTAAGAAAGGGCCACCCCTGAACGAATACTCTTCGTAGAAAGTGAGGAATGTCCGACCCGATGATACAAAAATTCAAACCCGAAATTGATAGTCTAGAATTAATAATGAAAATTGCAATTCGGGTTATGTGCGTTTTGTTTGTGATATTTGGCCTTGTCTGGATCCTCGAATATTTGTGGCGCCGTGCACAAAGCATTGCGGGGGAGTCAAGGTCAAGTAACAATAATAATGAGAATAAGGAGGAAATTGATGAGATAATTGCCTAGATAATACGGAACCTCATTGTTACAGGGACTGATGTCATTCTTTGTCATAATAATTGTGTTGTATTGTGCATTCCTGTTGTTGAAATGTTGCTGTGCCCAAGTGGCAAAGAATGCTGTTCCAGCCGCACCAGTCAGGCTGGTATATGGTAACATAGGGGATAGATCTTTGTTTATTTAGGAGCACAAACAGTTAGAAAGGAAAATGCTTAAGCGCAGGTAGCTATTAAAGGGGTATAGTAAGATAGAGTAGAGTAGGGATGGACCATTGGTTATGACATAAGGCACAAGAAGAAACAGATAAACAGATGAAGAAGGGAACGAGAACAAAAAGGAGAAGAACGTGTTCGCGACACGTCAGATGAAGGATGATGGATCAAAATGTACACTGACCAAAATGGTATAAATGAATTATCAACAATGTTATAAAAAGGAGAAGAACGTGTTCGCGACACGTCAGATGAAGGATGATGGATCAAAATGGACAATAACCAAAATGGTATAAATGAATTATCAACAATGTTATGAATGACTGTAATTGTTGCTGGATTTCGTAAACGGATCATGAAGAGTTGTGTGCCGCCCGTCTAACCATGGTATGATGGTTCCCAGGGCAAATCAAGCTTTGGCCAGGGACCAATTGGAGGGAATGTTGGGGTAAAATTGTTGTGCCTAGGGAAGGTAAGGGTTAAAATGTATTCTTGAAGCTCCGGCTTTGTCAACTTACAGAAGTGACAGTTTGCAATAGCATAAAGTTGATTAACTTACAGCAATAGCATAAAGTTGATTAACTTACAGCAATAGCATAAAGTTGATTAACTTACAGCAATAGCATAAAGTTGATTAACTTACAGCAATAGCATAAAGTTAACTAACTTACAGAAGCGACAGTTGAAATAGAAAAGGGTTGAGCAAATGATTGGTGCAGGCGGGCGCATGACTAGATAGGAATCTGCCCCTTGGCCTGCTAAAAAGTACGATGATATAATTAAGTTGTTTGTAAAAGAATGTGATTGGAGGTCAGTTGTAGCTAAGGCGCCAGATTGGCCGAAGAATAACTGACCAAGACTAATGTAATAACTACTGATATCGGTACTTTCCAACCTTTTTGAACTGTATAAGAAGCGCTCGATCACCACTGTAAAAGTGAGAAACTGGACACAAGGTTGCGGAACCTTTGTCTCTTCTCCCAAAGTACTTTGTCCAAATAAATTGTGTGCTTTGAATGATCAACAGACTTGGTGAAGTTCTTTTTCACTTACAATATTATCATTGGTCACACTAAGGGATGTTAATAGGACAGTAACAGACCCTGAATGATTTTATCACTGGTCACATTAAGGGATTTTAATTGGACAGTAACAGGCGGCCCTGAATGATATTATCACTGGTCACACTAAGGGATGTTAATCGGACAGTAACAGGCCCTGAATGATATTATCTCTGGTCACACTAAGGGATGTTAATAGGACAGTAACAGACCCTGAATGATATTATCACTGGTGACACTAAGGGATGTTAATAGGACAGTAACAGACCCTGAATGATATTATCATTGGTCAAACTAAGGGATGTTAATAGGACAGTAACAGGCCCTGAATGATATAATCACTGGTCACGCTAAGGGATGTTAATAGGACAATAACAGACCCTGAATGATATTATCACTGGTCACACTAAGGGATGTTAATAGGACAGTAACAGACCCTGAATGATATTATCACTGGTCACACTAAGGGATGTTAATAGGACAGTAACAGACCCTGAATGATATTATCACTGGTCACACTAAGGGATGTTAATAGGACAGTAACAGACCCTGAATGATATTATCACTGGTCACACTAAAGGATGTTAATGGGACAGTAACAGACCCAGAATGATGTTATCACTGGTCACACTAAGGGATGTTAATAGGACAGTAACAGGCCCTGAATGATATTATCTCTGGTCACACTAAGGGATGTTAATAGGACAGTAACAGGCCCTGAATGATATTTTATCACTGGTCACGCTAAGGGATGTTATTAGGACAGTAACAGACCCTGAATGATATTATCACTGGTCACACTAAGGGATGTTAACAGGACAGTAACAGACCCTAAATGATGTTATCACTGGTCACACTAAGGGAAGGTAATAGGATAGTAACAGACCCTGAATGATGTTATCACTGGTCACACTGAGGGATGTTAATAGTTCAGTAAAAGCCCCTGAATGATATTTGTTAAGTCTGTGGGTTGTATTATAAATAATCACAGACTCCACTGTTAACAAAATAAAACACGTCTTTACTATTCAGAGGCTCGGGCGATTCTGCCCTAGTTAACGTATCACAACCCTTATATACTGGTGTGGTCACTATCGGTATTACAGTATACATGAGCCAATAGATAGTGCCACCCTAAAGTAGTGCTCTTAAAGGCGAACGGTTACATTCTATAGTTCCCTTAAAGGTAAACGGTTACATACACAACACTCCTCCCTTCCTAGCTTATTACTTACAGAATCCCGTTAAACATACAATCTTCAACTTTATATAAACAGTTTGCAGATATACTCTCGATGGAGTCAACGTCATATAACAATTTACAGATATACTCTCAATGGAGTCAACGTCATATAACAGTTTACAAACATACTCTCAGTGGAATCAGTTTACAGGTTCAGTCTCTGTGGGAACAGTTCATAAATTCAGTCTCTGGTATTAATTCGTTCCAGACAGCATCCTCCATAGCCTTTTTTTTTAACAGCTTGTACTTTCGTCCTGTTGAACCAGCAGTGCGGACTTATACAACCCACTGGCTGTCTTGATAATGTCCCTGGATTTTTTTTACAAATTTAGCACCTTTCGTAGTGTTCGGACTGAGGTAGTAGAAGTAATAATATTTTAAACAGTTATTATTTTCTGCTTCTTCTTTTTCTTTTCTGCCTTTTTGAAACTCTCCGAGCTCTTTTCCCGGCTGCCATCTGTAGCGCCACCAACTCTCTATGTTCCTTAGACCTTAAGTGCTTCCTCAGGATTTCAGCACTTTGGGAGTTCCCATCACAATTTGGGCAGACCACATCCTCATAACATTCGGTGTCACTCAACAGGTCAAAACCCTTCTTCAAGCAATCATATTCATCCTGCTCTTCCTCGGATGTCTGCCCTTCCTTCCCTCCTGGCCTCATTTGTGCGTTCAATCCTTTCCCTTCCTTCAGGGATTTCGTTATCAGGCTATTTAATCCTTCTACTGAAGTAGCTGTTTCCCCATTCTCCTGTTCCCCTGGACGTAATTCAGCGTACTCCTCCATTTCATCCATCATTTTCTCCAATGCTTTCATCTTCTCTTCCTCTTGTACTTTGGCTTCCAGTGCTTGGAGAAGTTGCGCCTCGATGCTCTCTAGCTCATGTTCAGGGCCCATTCCCAGTTGAAACTGTTCTTCAAGTCGGTCAACCTCGGTAATTGCCGCCTCATATTTGTCTTGGGCTTCCTTCCATATTTTTATGAGTTCTGCCATGTCTTTCACCTCTACATCCTCATCTATGTATGGAACTTCTACCGATGAGTCTGTCTTGGCCCTGAGCTCCTCAAGAATTTCCTGCAGCCTTTGGACTTCTTGCTCATGTTCAACCTTTAGTTGCTCATATACTTCCAATGAAACTAGCTTTTCGGAGGTTGCTGAGTTAACCCCCTCCAGAATTGTAGTCTGGGCCTGTTCATACTGTTTTTTCAACTTCTCGCACTCTGCTTGTAAGGAGTCGTAGAGAAGAACTGGAATAAAATCCTGGCTTCCTGAAGATTCCTCTTCATTTGTTTCTTTCGCAATTTCCTGTTGGAGTTCAGCCAAGGCTGCTATGCTATCTGCCTCTCGAAGTCTCACTGCCATCAACTCTTCTTTATTCTTGCAGTCCATCTCAGCCATTTCCCGTTTACTTTCATTTAACTGAGTGAGTAGTCCCTTATTTTGGGCTGAGAGATATTGCACCTTCTCATGTAGACCCTTGCACTCCTTCTCTGCTTGACATAGCTGATTACCGCTGATTTGGTTCTGCGTTTCAAGTTCCAACATCCTTTGCTTAGCTTCTTTCAGTTTCGCCCCTATAAGCTCCTCTTGCAACATGGCCACATTATTCTCATCAGGTAAAGAAGCGTTTCTCTTTTCCATGTCCAAGATTTGTTTCTGCATCTCCTTAAGAGCACCCTGTGATTCAACTTCTCTTAACTTTGCCTGCACTAGCTCCGTCTCTAATTGCAGAACAAAATCCTCAGTGCAGCGTGATTTGCCCTTCTGCTGTATCTCTAGATCATGCAAATATTCTAACCCCTGAACATCATCAGGGAGATGTGATCGGTAATTGGTCACGATGGCTCTATGGTCGCTCTCTGCTTGAGCCAGTAGGTTCTGTTGTCTTTCCAGACTCTCCCATTCGGTGTCATAGAACTTTTTCATTGTTTTCATCTCTTGTACGAGGCGGTAACTTAATTGTTCTAATTGTTGTTGTACTTTGAAATAGCGTTGAGTTCGAGCCCGGTGTTCCTCCGTAATGCATATGTCTGTAGCTTGAACAGACTCAGAATTCTCTGTCTTTATGC
Organism: Somniosus microcephalus; assembly: GCF_052327205.1. Classification (NCBI taxonomy): domain Eukaryota; kingdom Metazoa; phylum Chordata; class Chondrichthyes; order Squaliformes; family Somniosidae; genus Somniosus; species Somniosus microcephalus. Next base: position 84,835,182 of record NW_028225179.1, on the reverse strand, counting down.
ACGCCATCGATTTTCCAACCTTAGTCTGTGAGTTAATGTTAACCTTGTTTTTCATACATAAGCTGGACTTATCGTCTTCCGGCTCAGAGTCTGAGCTGCTTGTCTGCACCGAGTCCTCACTCGTCATTGCTTGTCGGTAGTGCCATTCCATGTCTATTTTCTTGATCCACTCCCGTCCTAGAAGTGGTGGTCCTCCCTCAGGTAGTACGTACAAATTCATTCTTGGGTGTACTTTACCCCTATCTCTCACCTTGACTCTTATTTTCCCCATGGGGTATACGCGATGCCCCGTGTATGTCTGTAATACGAACTTGGTATTTCTTAAGGGTATGTGAGAGAATAGTCGGTGGTAGTCCTTTTGGTTGATGACTGATACAGCTGATCCCGTGTCCAGCTCCATTCGTACTTGGACTCCAGCTATTTTTAGTGTGACCCAGATCGTCTGTAGATCAGTTACTTTACCCACATTGTGGATTCTCAGACTATCCAACTCCTGGCTGTTTGGGTCTGAGTCTGAATTTTGTTCGTCTGAACTCTTTTCAGCCACCTGATGCACCTTGTTGTACTTTTCTTGTGGTGGTGGCTTCCTTTGTTTGTTGGTCTTCTTTCTGGACCTGCATACCTTCGCGATGTGACCCAGTTTGCCACATTTCCTGCACTCTTGATTCTTAAACCAGCACTGATTCTGGTCGTGCGTTGTCTTTCCACAACGGTAGCATTTGGAAATGCTTGCAGTCATTTGGTCCACCCCGAGTGCCGCCGCCTTTAGCTGCATTTCCGCCGTTCCTTTCACTGCGGCTTCGTGCGATGAAGCTATGAGGACAGCCCTGTCCAGTGTGAGGTCGTTTTCCTCCAGGAGTCGCTTCTGCGTTCCTTCTTTGGCCAAGCCGCATACGAACTTGTCCCGCAGCGCCTCTGTCAAATTCCCTCCAAACTGGCAGTATTTCGCTAGCTTACGCAGTTCGACTAAGTATTCCGCATTGCTTTCATCTTGCCTCTGGGTTCTGGCGTAAAATTTAAATCGTTCAGCCAGTATCAACGGTGTGGGGTTCAAGTGATCCTTCAGCACTGCTACGATCTCTTCGAAGGTCTGGTCCACTGGTTTAACTGGTGCTATTAGATGTTTCAAAAGCCCGTATGTTTTTGCTCCCATCGCATTTAACAAAGTTATTGCCTTGTCGTCATCCTCAATTTCGTTGGCTACGCAATATATTTCTATGCATTCCACATACGTGGCCCAGTCTTCTATTTCAGCATTAAAGTCATTAATATTTCCTCGCTTAGGCATCTTCTTCTCTTTTCGAGTACAGTACAAGTATTACTTTACTTATTATTAATTTTCTTCTCTCTTCTTGAGAACACCACAAGTATTGCTGTACTTATACTTATTTTCCCTCTCTTCTTGAGAACACACCAGCCTTTCTGAAAAATCTTATTATTTTCCTGAAATTCTTAATAATTTCCAAGATGGCGGTTTCCCGCTTCTTCCTTCTTCTTCAGCGGTTTCCCCGTGAAAAATGGCGGCTTTCCCGCGCTTCTCGCTCTCCCCGCCCACTTCGATGGTGGTTTTCCCGCGCTTCTCGGCGCTCTCCGCCCACTTCAATGGCGGTTATCACCCGTTCCCCGACGCTGACTTTCAGCCCGAGTGCGGCCCTTATCAGCGGATGCGATCGATGGCCCGGCTGCGCCTCGCACTTGAAAGCGGCCCCCGGCCTCTGGCTCACCCGCTCGCGCGGCTCTTGCTCGCTCCCTCCCGGGCTCTGGCTTACCCGCTCGCGCGTTTCACCGCGGCTCTTATCAGGGATTGCGATCGCCCTGTCTTTGCAGCCAACGCTGCGGCTTACCCACGAGGTTATGGAGGCTTCAGGGTCCTAATGCCTGTCGCTTCCAGCCTGTCGGTTCCAGACTGGTGAGGATTGAAACCTCTCTTCAACGTCCTGTCTTCGGACGAAGCCGCCGTGGAGCAACTGCCGCAGGGTTCGAATCCTGACTCGTCGCCAATGTTAAGTCTGTGGGTTGTATTATAAATAATCACAGGCTCCACTGTTAACAAAATAAAACACGTCTTTACTATTCAGAGGCTCGGGCGATTCTGCCCTCGTTAACGTATCACAACCCTTATATACTGGTGTGGTCACTATCAGTATTACAGTATACATGAGCCAATAGATAGTGCCACCCTAAAGTAGTGCTCTTAAAGGCGAACGGTTACATTCTATAGTTCCCTTAAAGGTAAACGGTTACATACACAACAATATTATCACTGGTCACACTAAGGGATGTTATTGAGACAGTAACAGACCCTGAATGATATTTTACCACTCGTCACACTAAGGGATGTTATTTGGACAGTAACAGGCCCTGAATGATATTTTATCACTGGTCATACTAAGGGATGTTATTAGGACAGTAACAGACCCTGAATGATAATATCACTGGTCAAATTAAGGGTTGTTAATAGGACAGTAACAGACCCTGAATGATATTATCACTGGTCTCACTAAGGGATGTTAATAGGACAGTAACAGGCCCTGAATGATGTTATCACTGGTCACACTAAGGGATGTTAATGGGACAGTAACAGGCCCTGAACGATGTTATCACTGGTCACACGAAGGGATGTTAATAGGACAGTAACAGGCCCTGAATGATGTATTCACTGGTCACACGAAGGGATGTTAATAGGACAGCAACAGGCCCTGAATGATGTTATCACTGGTCACACTAAGGGGTGTTAATAGGAGAGTAACAGGGCCTGAATGATGTTATCACTGGTCACACTAAGGGATGTTAAAAGGACAGTAACAGACCCTGAATGATGTTATCACTGGTCACATGAAGGGATGTTAATAGGAGAGTAACAGACCCTGAATGATATTATCACTGGTCACGCTAAGGGATCTTAATGGGACAGTAACAGACCCAGAATGATGTTATCACTGGTCACACTAAGGGATGTTAATAGGACAGTAACAGGCCCTGAATGATGTTATCACTGGTCACACGAAGGGGTGTTAATAGGAGAGTAACAGGGCCTGAATGATGTTATCACTGGTCACACTAAGGGATGTTAAAAGGACAGTAACAGACCCTGAATGATGTTATCACTGGTCACATGAAGGAATGTTAATAGGAGAGTAACAGACCCTGAATGATATTATCACTGGTCACGCTAAGGGATCTTAATGGGACAGTAACAGACCCAGAATGATGTTATCACTGGTCACACTAAGGGATGTTAATAGGACAGTAACAGGCCCTGAATGATATTATCTCTGGTCAAACTAAGGGTTGTTAATAGGACAGTAACAGACCCTGAATCATATTATCACTGGTCTCACTAAGGTATGTTAATAGGACAGTAACAGACCCTGAATGATATTGTCACTGGTCACACTAAGGGATGTTAACAGGACAGTAACAGGCCCTGAATGATGTTATCACTGGTCACACTAAGGATGTTAACAGGACAGTAACAGGCCCTGAATGATATTTTATCACTGGTCACACTAAGGGATGTTATTAGGACAGTAACAGACCTGAATGATATTATCACTGGTCACACTAAGGGATGTTAACAGGACAGTAACAGACCCTAAATGATGTTATCACTGGTCACACTAAGGGAAGGTAATAGGATAGTAACAGACCCTCAATGATGTTTTCACTGGTCACACTAAGGGATGATAATAGTTCAGTAAAAGACCCTGAATGATATTATCACTGGTCACACTAAGGGATGTTATTGAGACAGTAACAGACCCTGAATGATATATTATCACTGGTCACACTAAGGGATGTTATTAGGACAGTAACAGGCCCTGAATGATATTTTATCACTGGTCACACTAAGGGATGTTATTAGGACAGTAACAGGCCCTGAATGATATTTTATCACTGGTCATACTAAGGGATGTTATTAGGACAGTAACAGACCCTGAATGATAATATCACTGGTCAAATTAAGGGTTGTTAATAGGACAGTAACAGACCCTGAATGATATTATCACTGGTCTCACTAAGGGATGTTAATAGGACAGTAACAGACCCTGAATGATATTATCACTGGTCACACTAAGGGATGTTAACAGGACAGTAACAGGCCCTGAATGATGTTATCACTGGTCACACTAAGGGATGTTAATGGGACAGTAACAGGCCCTGAACGATGTTAACACTGGTCACACGAAGGGATGTTAATAGGACAGTAACAGGCCCTGAATGATGTATTCACTGGTCACACGAAGGGATGTTAATAGGACAGCAACAGGCCCTGAATGATGTTATCACTGGTCACACGAAGGGGTGTTAATAGGAGAGTAACAGGGCCTGAATGATGTTATCACTGGTCACACTAAGGGATGTTAAAAGGACAGTAACAGACCCTGAATGATGTTATCACTGGTCACATGAAGGGATGTTAATAGGACAGTAACAGGCCCTGAATGATGTTATCACTGGTGACACTAAGGGATGTTAATAGGAGAGTAACAGGCCCTGAATGATATTATCACTGGTCACACTAAGGGATGTTAATAGGAGAGTAACAGACCCTGAATGATATTATCACTGGTCACGCTAAGGGATGTTAATAGGACAGTAACAGGCCCTGAATGATATTATCTCTGGTCAAACTAAGGGTTGTTAATAGGACAGTAACAGACCCTGAATCATATTATCACTGGTCTCATGAAGGTATGTTAATAGGACAGTAACAGACCCTGAATGATATTGTCACTGGTCACACTAAGGGATGTTAACAGGACAGTAACAGGCCCTGAATGATGTTATCACTGGTCACACTAAGGGATGTTAACAGGACAGTAACAGGCCCTGAATGATGTTATCACTGGTCACACTAAGGGATGTTAATGGGACAGTAACAGGCCCTGAACGATGTTATCACTGGTCACACGAAGGGATGTTAATAGGACAGTAACAGGCCCTGAATGATGTTATCACTGGTCACACGAAGGGATGTTAATAGGACAGTAACAGGCCCTGAATGATGTTATCACTGGTCACACTAAGGGATGTTAATAGGAGAGTAACAGGCCCTGAATGATGTTATCACGGGTCACACTAAGGGATGTTAAAAGGACAGTAACAGACCCTGAATGATGTTATCACTGGTCACATGAAGGGATGTTAATAGGACAGTAACAGGCCCTGAATGATGTTATCACTGGTGACACTAAGGGGTGTTAATAGGAGAGTAACAGGCCCTGAATGATATTATCACTGGTCACACCAAGGGATGTTAATGGGACAGTAACAGACCCAGAATGATGTTATCACTGGTCACACTAAGGGATGTTAATAGGACAGTAACAGGCCCTGAATGATATTTTATCACTGGTCACACTAAGGGATGTTATTAGGACAGTAACAGACCCTGAATGATATTATCACTGGTCACACTAAGGGATGTTAACAGGACAGTAACAGACCCTAAATGATGTTATCACTGGTCACACTAAGGGAAGGTAATAGGATAGTAACAGACCCTCAATGATGTTATCACTGGTCACACTAAGGGATGATAATAGTTCAGTAAAAGACCCTGAATGATATTATCACTGGTCACACTAAGGGATGTTATTGAGACAGTAACAGACCCTGAATGATATTTTATCACTGGTCACACTAAGGGATGTTATTAGGACAGTAACAGGCCCTGAATGATATTTTATCACTGGTCACACTAAGGGATGTTATTAGGACAGTAACAGGCCCTGAATGATATTTTATCACTGGTCATACTAAGGGATGTTATTAGGACAGTAACAGACCCTGAATGATAATATCACTGGTCAAACTAAGGGTTGCTAATAGGACAGTAACAGACCCTGAATGATATTATCACTGGTCTCACTAAGGGATGTCAATAGGACAGTAACAGACCCTGAATGATATTATCACTGGTCACTCTAAGGGATGTTAACAGGACAGTAACAGGCCCTGAATGATGTTATCACTGGTCACACTAAGGGATGTTAATGGGACAGTAACAGGCCCTGAATGATGTTATCACTGGTCACACGAAGGGATGTTAATAGGACAGTAACAGGCCCTGAATGATGTTATCACTGGTCACACGAAGGGATGTTAATAGGACAGTAACAGGCCCTGAATGATGTTATCACTGGTCACACTAAGGGATGTTAATAGGACAGTAACAGGTCCTGAATGATATTATCACTGGTCACACTAAGGGATGTTAATAGGACAGTAACAGACCCTGAATGATATTATCACTGGTCACACTAAGGGATGTGAATAGGACAGTAACAGACCTGAATGATATTATCACTGGTCACACTAAGTGATGTTAATAGGACAGTAACTGACCCTGAATGATATTATCATTGGTCACACTAAGGGATATCACTAGAACAGTAACAGACCCTGAATGATATTATCACTGGTCACACGAAGGGATGTTAATAGGACAGTAACAGACCCTGAATGATGTTATCACTGGTCACACTAAGGGATGTTAATAGGACAGTAACAGACCCTGAATGATAATATCACTGGTCACACTAAGGGATGTTAATAGGACAGTATCAGACCCTGAATGATATTATCACTGGTCACACTAAGGGATGTTAATAGTTCAGTAACAGACCCTGAATGATATTATCACTGGTAACACTCAGGGATGTTAATAGGACAGTAACAGTCCCTGAATGATAATGTCACTGGTCACACTAAGGGATGTTAATAGGACAGTATCAGACCCTGAATGATATTATCACTGGACACACGAAGGGATGTTAACAGGACAGTAACAGGCCCTGAATGATGTTATCACTGGTCACACTAAGGGATGTTAATGGGACAGTAACAGACCCTGAATGATGTTATCACTGGTCACACGAAGGGATGTTAATAGGACAGTAACAGGCCCTGAATGATGTTATCACTGGTCACACGAAGGGATGTTAATAGGACAGTAACAGGCCCTGAATGATGTTATCACTGGTCACACTAAGGGATGTTAATAGGAGAGTAACAGGCCCTGAATGATATTATCACTGGTCACACAAAAGGGATGTTATTAGGAGAGTAACAGGCCCTGAATGATGTTATCACTGGTCACACTAAGGGATGTTAAAAGGACAGTAACAGGTCCTGAATGATGTTATCACTGGTCACACTAAGGGATGTTAATAGGAGAGTAACAGGCCCTGAATGATATTATCACTGGTCACACGAAGGGATGTTAATAGGACAGTAACAGGCCCTGAATGATATTATCACTGGTCACACTAAGGGATGTTAATAGGACAGTAACTGACCCTGAATGATATTATCACTGGTCACACTAAGGGATGTTAATAGGACAGTAACAGACCCTGAATGATATTATCACTGGTCACACTAAGGGATGTTAATAGGAGAGTAACAGACCCTGAATGATATTATCACTGATCACACTAAGGGATGTTAATAGGACAGTAACAGACCCTGAATGATATTATCACTGGTCACACTAAGGGATGTTAATAGGGCAGGAACAGACCCTGAATGATATGATCACTGGTCACACTAAGCGATGTTAATAGGGGAGTAACAGACCCTGAATAATAATATTACTGGTCACACTAAGGGATGTTAATAGGACAGTAACAGACCCTGAATGATGTTATCACTGGTCATACTAACGGATGTTAATAGGACTGTAACAGGCCCTGAATGATGTTATCACTGGTCACACTAAGGGATGTTAATAGGACAGTAACAGACCCTGAATGATAATATCACTGGTCACACAAAGGGATGTTAATGGGACAGTATCAGACCCTGAATGATATTATCACTGGTCACACGAAGGGATGTTAATAGGACAGTAACAGGCCCTGAATGATATTATCACTGGTCACATTAAGGGATCTTAAAAGGACAGTAACAGACCGTGAATGCTATCATCACTGGTCACACTAAGAGATGTTAATAGGTCAGTAACAGACCCTGAATGATATTATCACTGGTCAGATTAAGAGATTTTAATAGGATAGTAACAGGCCCAGAATGATATTATCACTGGTCACACTAAGGGATGTTAATAGTTCAGTAACAGACCCTGAATGATATTATCACTGGTCACACTAAGGGATGTTAATAGGACAGTATCAGATCCTGAATGATACGAACACTGGTGACACTAAGGGCTGTTAATAGGACAGTAACAGTCCCTGAATGATATTATCACTGGTCACACTAAGGGATGTTAATAGGACAGTAACAGACCCTGAATGATATTATCACTGGTCACACTAAGGGATGTTAACAGGACAGTAACAGACCCTAAATGATGTTATCACTGGTCACACTAAGGGAAGGTAATCGGATAGTAACAGACCCTGAATGATATTTTATCACTGGTCACACTAAGGGATGTTATTGAGACAGTAACAGAGCCTGAATGATATTTTATCACTGGTCACACTAAGGGATGTTATTGAGACAGTAACAGACCCTGAATGATATTTTATCACTGGTCACACTAAGGGATGTTATTAGGACAGTAACAGGCCCTGAATGATATTTTATCACTGGTCACACTAAGGGGTGTTATAAGGACAGTAACAGGCCCTGAATGATATTTTATGACTGGTCATACTAAGGGATGTTATTAGGACAGTAACAGACCCTGAATGATAATTTCACTGGTCAAACTAAGGGTTGTTAATAGGACAGTAACAGACCCTGAATGATATTATCACTGGTCTCACTAAGGGATGTCAATAGGACAGTAACAGACCCTGAATGATATTATCACTGGTCACTCTAAGGGATGTTAACAGGACATTAACAGGCCCTGAATGATGTTATCAATGGTCACACTAAGGGATGTTAATGGGACAGTAACAGGCCCTGAATGATGTTATCACTGGTCACACGAAGGGATGTTAATAGGACAGTAACAGGCCCTGAATGATGTTGTCACTGGTCACACGAAGGGATGTTAATAGGACAGTAACAGGCCCTGAATGATGTATCACTGGTCACACGAAGGGATGTTAATAGGAGAGTAACAGGCCCTGAATGATGTTATCACTGGTCACACTAAGGGATGTTAAAAGGACAGTAACAGACCCTGAATGATGTTATCACTGGTCACATGAAGGGATGTTAATAGGACAGTAACAGGCCCTGAATGATGTTATCACTGGTGTCACTAAGGGATGTTAATAGGAGAGTAACAGGCCCTGAATGATATTATCACTGGTCACACTAAGGGATGTTAATAGGAGAGTAACAGGCCCTGAATGATGTTATCACTGGTCACACTAAGGGATGTTAAAAGGACAGTAACAGGTCCTGAATGATGTTATCACTGGCCACACTAAGGGATGTTAATAGGAGAGTAACAGGCCCTGAATGATATTATCACGGGTCACACTAAGGGATGTTAATAGGACAGTAACAGACCCTGAATGATATTTTATCACTGGTCACACTAAGGGATGTTATTAGGACAGTAACAGGCCCTGAATGATATTTTATCACTGGTCACACTAAGGGATGTTATTAGGACAGTAACAGGCCCTGAATGATATTTTATCACTGGTCATACAAAGGGATGTTATTAGGACAGTAACAGACCCTGAATGATAATATCACTGGTCGAACTAAGGGTTGTTAATAGGACAGTAACAGACCCTGAATGATATTATCACTGGTCTCACTAAGGGATGTCAATAGGACAGTAACAGACCCTGAATGATGTTATCACTGGTCACATGAAGGGATGTTAATAGGACAGTAACAGGCCCTGAATGATGTTATCACTGGTGTCACTAAGGGATGTTAATAGGAGAGTAACAGGCCCTGAATGATATTATCACTGGTCACACTAAGGGATGTTAATAGGAGAGTAACAGGCCCTGAATGATGTTATCACTGGTCACACTAAGGGATGTTAAAAGGACAGTAACAGGTCCTGAATGATGTTATCACTGGCCACACTAAGGGATGTTAATAGGAGAGTAACAGGCCCTGAATGATATTATCACTGGTCACACTAAGGGATGTTAATAGGAGAGTAACAGGCCCTGAATGATATTATCACGGGTCACACTAAGGGATGTTAATAGGACAGTAACAGACCCTGAATGATATTTTATCACTGGTCACACTAAGGGATGTTATTAGGACAGTAACAGGCCCTGAATGATATTTTATCACTGGTCACACTAAGGGATGTTATTAGGACAGTAACAGGCCCTGAATGATATTTTATCACTGGTCATACAAAGGGATGTTATTAGGACAGTAACAGACCCTGAATGATAATATCACTGGTCGAACTAAGGGTTGTTAATAGGACAGTAACAGACCCTGAATGATATTATCACTGGTCTCACTAAGGGATGTCAATAGGACAGTAACAGACCCTGAATGATATTATCACTGGTCACTCTAAGGGTGTTAACAGGACAGTAACAGGCCCTGAATGATGTTATCACTGGTCACACGAAGGGATGTTAATAGGACAGTAACAGGCCCTGAATGATGTTATCACTGGTCACGCTAAGGGATGTTAATAGGAGAGTAACAGGCCCTGAATGATGTTATCACTGGTCACACTAAGGGATGTTAAAAGGACAGTAACAGGTCCTGAATGATGTTATCACTGGTCACACTAAGGGATGTTAAAAGGAGAGTAACAGGCCCTGAATGATGTTATCACTGGTCACACTAAGGGATATTACTAGAACAGTATCAGACCCTGAATGATATTATCACTGGTCACACTAAGGGATGTTAATAGTTCAGTAACAGACCCTGAATGATATTATCACTGGTCACACTCAGGGATGTTAATAGGACAGTAACAGTCCCTGAATGATAATATCACTGGTCACACTAAGGGATGTTAACAGGACAGTATCAGACCCTGAATGATATTATCACTGGACACACTAAGGGATGTTAACAGGACAGTAACAGGCCCTGAATGATGTTATCACTGGTCACACTAAGGGATGTTAATGGGACAGTAACAGGCCCTGAATGATGTTATCACTGGTCACACGAAGGGATGTTAATAGGACAGTAACAGGCCCTGAATGATGTTATCACTGGTCACACGAAGGGATGTTCATAGGACAGTAACAGGCCCTGAATGATGTTATCACTGGTCACACTAAGGGATGTTAATAGGAGAGTAACAGGCCCTGAATGATATTATCACCGGTCACACTAAGGGATGTTAATAGGAGAGTAACAGGCCCTGAATGAAATTATCACTGGTCACACTAAGGGATGTTAATAGGACAGTAACAGGCCCTGAATGATATTATCACTGGTCACACTAAGGGATGTTAATAGGACAGTAACAGACCCTGAATGATATTATCACTGGTCACACAGAGGGATGTTAATAGGACAGTAACAGACCCTGAATGATATTATCACTGGTCACACTAAGGGAAGTTAATAGGACAGTAACTGACCCTGAATGATATTATCACTGGTCACACTAAGGGATGTTAATAGGACAGTAACAGACCCTGAATGATATTATCACTGGTCACACTAAGGGATGTTAATAGGAGAGTAACAGACCCTGAATGATATTATCACTGATGACACTAAGGGATGTTAATAGGTCAGTAACAGACCCTGAATGGTATTATCACTGGTCACACGAAGGGATGTTAATAGGGCAGTAACAGACCCTGAATGAAATTATCACTGGTCACACTAAGCGATGTTAATCGGAGAGTAACAGACCCTGAATGATATTATCACTGGTCACACTAAGGGATGTTAATAGGACAGTAACAGACCCTGAATGATATTATCACTGGTCTCACTAAGTGATGTTAATGGGACAGTAACAGACCCTGAATGATACTATTGCTGGTCACACTAAGGGATGTTAATAGGACAGTAACAGACCCTGAATGATGTTATCACTGGTCACACTAAGGGATGTTAATAGGACTGTAACAGGCCCTGAATGATGTTATCACTGGTCACACTAAGGGATGTTAATAGGACAGTAACAGACCCTGAATGATAATATCACTGGTCACACTAAGGGATGTTAATAGGACAGTATCAGAACCTGAATGATATTATCACTGGTCACACTAAGGGATGTTAATAGGACAGTAACAGGCCCTGAATGATATTATCACTGGTCACATTAAGGGATCTTAATAGGACAGTAACAGACCGTGAATGCTATCATCACTGGTCACACTAAGAGATGTTAATAGGACAGTAACAGACCCTGAATGATATTATCACTGGTCAGATTAAGAGATTTTAATAGGACAGTAACAGGCCCAGAATGATATGAACACTGGTGACACTAAGGGATGTTAATAGGAAAGTAACAGTCCCTGAATGATATTATAACTGGTCACACTAAGGAATGTTAATAGGACAGTAACAGACCCTGAATGATATGAACACTGATGCCACTAAGGGTTGTTAATAGGATAGTAACAGTCCCTGAATGATATTAACACTGTTCACACTAAGGGATGGTAATAGGATAGTAACAGACCCTGAGTGATATTATCACTGGTCACACGAAGGGATGTTAACAGGACAGTAACAGACCCTAAATGATGTTATCACTGGTCACACTAAGGGATGTTAATAGTTCAGTAAAAGACCCTGAATGATATTATCACTGGTCACACCAAGGGATGTTAATAGGACAGTAACAGGCCCTGAATGATATTTTATCACTGGTCACACTAAGGGATGTAATTAGGACAGTAACAGGCCCTGAATGATATTTTATCACTGGTCAGACTAAGGTATGTTATTGGGACAGTAACAGACCCTGAATGATATTTTATCACTGGTCACACTAAGGGATGTTAATAGGACAGTAACAGGCCCTGAATGATATTTTATCACCGGTCACACTAAGGGATGTAATTAGGACAGTAACAGGCCCTGAATGATATTTTATCACTGGTCAGACTAAGGTATGTTATTAGGACAGTAACAGACCCTGAATGATAATATCACTGGTCAAACTAAGGGTTGTTAATAGGACAGTAACAGACCCTGAATGATATTATCACTGGTCTCACTAAGGGATGTCAATAGGACAGTAACAGACCCTGAATGATATTATCACTGGTCACTCTAAGGGATGTTAACAGGACAGTAACAGGCCCTGAATGATGTTATCACTGGTCACACTAAGGGATGTTAATGGGACAGTAACAGGACCTGAATGATGTTATCACTGGTCACACGAAGGGATGTTAATAGGACAGTAACAGGCCCTGAATGATGTTGTCACTGGTCACACGAAGGGATGTTAATAGGACAGTAACAGGCCCTGAATGATGTATCACTGGTCACACTAAGGGATGTTAATAGGAGAGTAACAGGCCCTGAATGATGTTATCACTGGTCACACTAAGGGATGTTAAGGGGACAGTAACAGACCCTGAATGATGTTATCACTGGTCACATGAAGGGATGTTAATAGGAGAGTAACAGGCCCTGAATGATGTTATCACTGGTCACACTAAGGGATGTTAAAAGGACAGTAGCAGGTCCTGAATGATGTTATCACTGGTCACACTAAGGGATGTTAATAGGAGAGTAACAGGCCCTGAATGATATTATCACTGGTCACACTAAGGGATGTTAATAGGACAGTAACAGACCCTGAATGATATTTTATCACTGGTCACACTAAGGGATGTTATTAGGACAGTAACAGGCCCTGAATGATATTTTATCACTGGTCATACTAAGGGATGTTATTAGGACAGTAACAGACCCTGAATGATAATATCACTGGTCGAACTAAGGGTTGTTAATAGGACAGTAACAGACCCTGAATGATATTATCACTGGTCTCACTAAGGGATGTCAATTGGACAGTAACAGACCCTGAATGATATTATCACTGGTCACTCTAAGGGTGTTAACAGGACAGCAACAGGCCCTGAATGATGTTATCACTGGTCACACTAAGGGATGTTAATGGGACAGTAACAGGCCCTGAATGATGTTATCACTGGTCACACGAAGGGATGTTAATAGGACAGTAACAGGCCCTGAATGATGTTATCACTGGTCACACGAAGGTATGTTAATAGGACAGTAACAGGCCCTGAATGATGTTATCACTGGTCACGCTAAGGGATGTTAATAGGAGAGTAACAGGCCCTGAATGATGTTATCACTGGTCACACTAAGGGATGTTAAAAGGACAGTAACAGGTCCTGAATGATGTTATCACTGGTCACACTAAGGGATGTTAATAGGAGAGTAACAGGCCCTGAATGATGTTATCACTGGTCACACTAAGGGATATTACGAGCACAGTTACAGACCCTGAATGATATTATCACTGGTCACACGAAGGGATGTTAATAGGACAGTAACAGACCCTGAATGATGTTGTCACTGGTCACACTAAGGGATGTTAATAGGACAGTAACAGACCCTGAATGATAATATCACTGGTCACACTAAGGGATGTTAATAGGACAGTATCAGACCCTGAATGATATTATCACTGGTCACACTAAGGGATGTTAATAGTTCAGTAACAGACCCTGAATGATATTATCACTGGTCACACTCAGGGATGTTAATAGGACAGTAACAGTCCCTGAATGATAATATCACTGGTCACACTAAGGGATGTTAACAGGACAGTATCAGACCCTGAATGATATTATCACTGGACACACTGAGGGATGTTAATAGGACAGTAACAGGTCCTGAATGATGTTATCACTGGTCACACTAAGGGATGTTAATAGGACAGTAACAGGTCCTGAATGATGTTATCACTGGTCACACTAAGGGATGTTAATAGGAGAGTAACAGGCCCGGAATGATATTATCACTGGTCACACTAAGGGATGTTAATAGGACAGTAACAGGCCCTGAATGATATTATCACTGGTCACACGAAGGGATGTTAATAGGACAGTAACAGATCCTGAATGATATTATCACTGGTCACACTAAGGGATGTTAATAGGACAGTAACAGATCCTGAATGATATTATCACTGGTCACACTAAGGGATGTTAATAGGACAGTAACAGACCCTGAATGATATTATCACTGGTCACACTAAGGGATGATAATAGGACAGTAACTGACCCTGAATGATATTATCACTGGTCACACGAAGGGAAGTTAACAGGACAGTAACTGACCCTGAATGATATTATCACTGGTCACACTAAGGGATGTTAATAGGACAGTAACAGACCCTGAATGATATTATAACTGGTCACACTAAGGGATGTTAATAGGAGAGTAACAGACCTGAATGATATTATCACTGGTCACACTAAGCGATGTTAATAGGACAGTAACAGACCCTGAATGATAATATCACTGGTCACACGAAGGGATGTTAATAGGACAGTATCAGACCCTGAATGATATTATCACTGGTCACACTAAGGGATGTTAATATTTCAGTAACAGACCCTGAATGATATTATCACTGGTCACTCTCAGGGATGTTAATAGGACAGTAACAGTCCCTGAATGATTTTATTACTGGTCACACTAAGGGATGTTAAAAGGACAGTAACAGGTCCTGAATGATCTTATTACTGGTCACACTAAGGGATGTTAATAGGAGAGTAACAGACCCTGAATGATATTTTCACTGATCACACGAAGGGATGTTAATAGGACAGTAACAGGCCCTGAATGACATTATCACTGGTCACACTAAGGGATGATAATAGTACAGTAACTGACCCTGAATGATATTATCACTGGTCACACTAAGGGATGTTAATAGGAGAGTAACAGGCCCTGAATGATATTATCACTGGTCACACGAAGGGATGTTAATAGGAGAGTAACAGGCCCTGAATGATATTATCACTGGTCACACGAAGGGATTTTAATAGGACAGTAACAGGCCCTGAATTATATTATCACTGGTCACACTAAGGGATGTTAATAGGACAGTAACAGACCCTGAATGATATTATCACTGGTCACACAGAGGGATGTTAATAGGACAGTAACAGACCCTGAATGATATTATCACTGGTCACACTAAGGGATGTTAATAGGACAGTAACAGACCCTGAATGATATTATCACTGGTCACACTAAGGGAAGTTAATAGGACAGTAACTGACCCTGAATGATATTATCACTGGTCACACTAAGGGATGTTAATAGGACAGTAACAGACCCTGAATGATATTATCACTGGTCACACTAAGGGATGTTAATAGGAGAGTAACAGACCCTGAATGATATTTTCACTGATCACACTGAGGGATGTTAATAGGACAGTAACAGACCCTGAATGATATTATCACTGGTCACACTAAGGGATGTTAATAGAGCAGTAACAGACCCTGAATGATATTATCACTGGTCACACTAAGCGATGTTAATAGGAGAGTAACAGACCCTGAATGATATTATCACTGGTCACACTAAGGGATGTTAATAGGACAGTAACAGACCCTGAATGATATTATCACTGGTCACACTAAGGGATGTTAATAGGACAGTAACAGACCCTGAATGATATTATCACTGGTCTCACAAAGTGATGTTAATGGGACAGTAACAGACCCTGAATGACACTATTACTGGTCACACTAAGGGATGTTAATCGGACAGTAACAGACCCTGAATGACGTTATCACTGGTCACACTAAGGGATGTTAATAGGACTGTAACAGGCCCTGAATGATGTTATCACTGGTCACACTAAGGGATGTTAATAGGACAGTAACAGACCCTGAATGATAATATCACTGGTCACACTGAGGGATGTTAATAGGACAGTATCAGACCCTGAATGATATTATCACTGGTCACACTAAGGGATGTTCATAGGACAGTAACAGGCCCTGAATGATATTATCACTGGTCACATTAAGGGATCTTAATAGGACAGTAACAGACCCAGAATGATATTATCACTGGTCACACTAAGAGATGTTAAGAGGACAGTAACAGACCCTGAATGATATTATCACTGGTCAGATTAAGAGATTTTAATAGGACAGTAACAGACCCAGAATGATATTATCACTGGTCACACTAAGGGATGTTAATAGTTCAGTAACAGACCCTGAATGATATTATCACTGGTCACACTAAGGGATGTTAATAGGACAGTATCAGACCCTGAATGATATGAACACTGGTGACACTAAGGTATGTTAATAGGACAGTAACAGTCCCTGAATGATATTATCACTGGTCACACTAAGGGATGTTAATAGGACAGTAACAGACCCTGAATGATATGAACACTGGTGACACTAAGGGATGTTAATAGGATAGTAACAGTCCCTGAATGATATTAACACTGTTCACACTAAGGCATGGTAATAGGATAGTAACAGACCCTGAGTGATATTATCACTGGTCACACTAAGGGATTTTAATAGGACAGTAACAGACCCTGAATGATATTATCACTGGTCTCACTAAGGGATGTTAATAGGACAGTAACAGACCCTGAATGATATTATCATTGGTCACACTAAGGGATGTTAACAGGACAGTAACAGGCGCTGAATGATGTTGTCACTGGTCACACTAAGGGATGTTAATGGGACAGTAACAGACCCTGAATGATGTTATCACTGGTCACACGAAGGGATGTTAATAGGACAGTCACAGGCCCTGAATGATGTTATCACTGGTCACACTAAGGGATGTTAAAAGGACAGTAACAGGTCCTCAATGATGTTATCACTGGTCACACTGAGGGATGTTAAAAGGACAGTAACAGGCCCTGAATGATGTTATCACTGGTCACACTAAGGGATGTTAAAAGGACAGTAACAGGTCCTGAATGATGTTGACACTGGTCACACTAAGGCATGTTAATAGGAGAGTAACAGGCCCTGAATGATATTATCACTCGTCACACTGAGGGATGTTAATAGGACAGTAACAGATCCTGAATGATATTATCACTGGTCACACTAAGGGATGTTAATAGGACAGTAACAGACCCTGAATGATATTATCACTGGTCACACTAAGGGATGTTAATAGGACAGTAACAGACCCTGAATGATATTATCACTGGTCACTCTCAGGGATGTGAATAGGACAGTAACAGTCCCTGAATGATCTTATTACTGGTCACACTAAGGGATGTTAATAGGACAGTAACAGGCCCTGAATGATGTTATCACTGGTCACACTAAGGGATGTTAATAGGAGAGTAACAGGCCCTGAATGATATTATCACTGGTCACACTAAGGGATGTTAATAGGACAGTAACAGACCCTGAATGATATTATCACTGGTCACACTAAGGGATGTTAATAGGAGAGTAACAGACCCTGAATGATATTTTCACTGATCACACTGAGGGAAGTTAATAGGACAGTAACAGACCCTGAATGATATTATCACTGGTCACACTAAGGGATGTTAATAGAGCAGTAACAGACCCTGAATGATATTATCACTGGTCACACTAAGCGATGTTAATAGGAGAGTAACAGACCCTGAATGATATTATCACTGGTCACACTAAGGGATGTTAATAGGACAGTAACAGACCCTGAATGATATTATCACTGGTCACACTAAGGGATGTTAATAGGACAGTAACAGACCCTGAATGATATTATCACTGGTCTCACTAAGTGATGTTAATGGGACAGTAACAGACCCTGAATGACACTATTACTGGTCACACTAAGGGATGTTAATCAGACAGTAACAGACCCTGAATGACGTTATCACTGGTCACACTAAGGGATGTTAATAGGACTGTAACAGGCCCTGAATGATGTTATCACTGGTCACACTAAGGGATGTTAATAGGACAGTAACAGACCCTGAATGATAATATCACTGGTCACACTAAGGGATGTTAATAGGACAGTATCAGACCCTGAATGATATTATCACTGGTCACACTAAGGGATGTTCATAGGACAGTAACAGGCCCTGAATGATATTATCACTGGTCACATTAAGGGATCTGAATAGGACAGTAACAGACCGTGAATGCTATCATCACTGGTCACACTAAGAGATGTTAATAGGACAGTAACAGACCCTGAATGATATTATCACTGGTCAGATTAAGAGATTTTAATAGGACAGTAACAGACCCAGAATGATATTATCACTGGTCACACTAAGGGATGTTAATAGTTCAGTA
Source organism: Somniosus microcephalus (assembly GCF_052327205.1). NCBI lineage: Eukaryota > Metazoa > Chordata > Chondrichthyes > Squaliformes > Somniosidae > Somniosus > Somniosus microcephalus. Next base: position 84,816,037 of record NW_028225179.1, on the reverse strand, counting down.
ACAGACCCTGAATGATATTATCACTGGTCACACTAAGGGATGTTAATAGGACAGTATCAGACCCTGAATGATATGAACACTGGTGACACTAAGGTATGTTAATAGGACAGTAACAGTCCCTGAATGATATTATCACTGGTCACACTAAGGGATGTTAATAGGACAGTAACAGACCCTGAATGATATGAACACTGGTGACACTAAGGGATGTTAATAGGATAGTAACAGTCCCTGAATGATATTAACACTGTTCACACTAAGGGATGGTAATAGGATAGTAACAGACCCTGAGTGATATTATCACTGGTCACACTAAGGGATTTTAATAGGACAGTAACAGACCCTGAATGATATTATCACTGGTCTCACTAAGGGATGTTAATAGGACAGTAACAGACCCTGAATGATATTATCATTGGTCACACTAAGGGATGTTAACAGGACAGTAACAGGCGCTGAATGATGTTGTCACTGGTCACACTAAGGGATGTTAATGGGACAGTAACAGACCCTGAATGATGTTATCACTGGTCACACGAAGGGATGTTAATAGGACAGTCACAGGCCCTGAATGATGTTATCACTGGTCACACTAAGGGATGTTAAAAGGACAGTAACAGGTCCTCAATGATGTTATCACTGGTCACACTGAGGGATGTTAAAAGGACAGTAACAGGCCCTGAATGATGTTATCACTGGTCACACTAAGGGATGTTAAAAGGACAGTAACAGGTCCTGAATGATGTTGACACTGGTCACACTAAGGCATGTTAATAGGAGAGTAACAGGCCCTGAATGATATTATCACTCATCACACTGAGGGATGTTAATAGGACAGTAACAGATCCTGAATGATATTATCACTGGTCACACTAAGGGATGTTAAGAGGACAGTAACAGACCCTGAATGATATTATCACTGGTCACACTAAGGGATGATAATAGGACAGTAACTGACCCTGAATGATATTATCACTGGTCACACGAAGGGAAGTTAATAGGACAGTAACTGACCCTGAATGATATTATCACTGGTCACACTAAGGGATGTTAATAGGACAGTAACAGACCCTGAATGATATTATAACTGGTCACACTAAGGGATGTTAATAGGAGAGTAACAGACCTGAATGATATTATCACTGGTCACACTAAGCGATGTTAATAGGACAGTAACAGACCCTGAATGATAATATCACTGGTCACACTAAGGGATGTTAATAGGACAGTATCAGACACTGAATGATATTATCACTGGTCACACTAAGGGATGTTAATATTTCAGTAACAGACCCTGAATGATATTATCACTGGTCACTCTCAGGGATGTGAATAGGACAGTAACAGTCCCTGAATGATCTTATTACTGGTCACACTAAGGGATGTTAATAGGACAGTAACAGGCCCTGAATGATGTTATCACTGGTCACACTAAGGGATGTTAATAGGAGAGTAACAGGCCCTGAATCATATTATCACGGTCACACGAAGGGATGTTAATCGGAGAGTAACAGGCCATGAATGATGTTATCACTGGTCACACTAAGGGATGTTAAAAGGACAGTAACAGGTCCTGAATGATGTTATCACTGGTCACACTAAGGGATGTTAATAGGAGAGTAACAGGCCCTGAATGATATTATCACTGGTCACACGAAGGGATGTTAATAGGACAGTAACAGGCCCTGAATGATATTATCACTGGTCACACTCAGGGATGTTAATAGGACAGTAACAGACCCTGAATGATATTATCACTGGTCACACAGAGGGATGTTAATAGGACAGTAACAGACCCTGAATGATGTTATCACTGGTCACACTAAGGGATGTTAATAGGACAGTAACAGACCCTGAATGATATTATCACTGGTCACACTAAGGGATGTTAATAGGGCAGTAACAGACCCTGAATGATATTATCACTGGTCACACTAAGCGATGTTAATAGGAGAGTAACAGACCCTGAATGATATTATCACTGGTCACACTAAGGGATGTTAATAGGACAGTAACAGACCCTGAATGATATTATCACTGGTCACACTAAGGGATGTTAATAGGACAGTAACAGACCCTGAATGATATTATCACTGGTCTCACTAAGTGATGTTAATGGGACAGTAACAGACCCTGAATGATACTATTACTGGTCACACTAAGGGATGTTAATCGGACAGTAACAGACCCTGAATGATGTTATCACTGGTCACACTAAGGGATGTTAATAGGACTGTAACAGGCCCTGAATGATGTTATCACTGGTCACACTAAGGGATGTTAATAGGACAGTAACAGACCCTGAATGATAATATCACTGGTCACACTAAGGGATGTTAATAGGACAGTATCAGACCCTGAATGATATTATCACTGGTCACACTAAGGGATCTTAATAGGAGAGTAGCAGGCCCTGAATAATGTTATCACTGGTCACACGAAGGGATGTTAAAAGGACAGTAACAGGTCCTGAATCATATTATCACTGGTCACACTAAGGGATGTTAATAGGAGAGTAACAGGCCCTGAATGATATTATCACTGGTCACACTAAGGGATGTTAATAGGACAGTAACAGGCCCTGAATGATATTATCACTGGTCACACTAAGGGATGTTAATAGGACAGTAACAGACACTGAATGATAATATCACTGGTCACACTAAGGGATGTTAATAGGACAGTACCAGACCCTGAATGATATTATCACTGGTCACACTAAGGGATGTTAATAGGACAGTAACAGGCCCTGAATGATATTATCACTGGTCACATTAAGGGATCTTAATAGGACAGTAACAGACCGTGAATGCTATCATCACTGGTCACACTAAGAGATGTTAATAGGACAGTAACAGACACTGAATGATATTATCACTGGTCAGATTAAGAGATTTTAATAGGACAGTAACAGACCCAGAATGATATTATCACTGGTCACACTAAGGGATGTTAATAGTTCAGTAACAGACCCTGAATGATATTATCACTGGTCACACTAAGGGATGTTAATAGGACAGTATCAGACCCTGAATGATATGAACACTGGTGACACTAAGGGATGTTAACAGGACAGTAACAGACCGTGAATGATATTATCATTGGTCACACTAAGGGATGTTAACAGGACAGTAACAGACCGTGAATGATATTATCATTGGTCACACTAAGGGATGTTAACAGGACAGTAACAGGCCCTGAATGATGTTATCACTGGTCACACTAAGGGATGTTAATGGGACAGTAACAGGCCCTGAATGATGTTATCACTGGTCACACTAAGGGATGTTAAAAGGACAGTAACAGGTCCTGAAAGATGTTGACCCTGGTCACACTAAGGCATGTTAATAGGAGAGTAACAGGCCCTGAATGATATTGTCACTGGTCACACTAAGGGATGTTAGTAGGACAGTAACAGGCCCTGAATGATATTATCACTGGTCACACTAAGGGATTTTAATAGGACAGTAACAGACCCTGAATGATGTTATCACTGGTCACACTAAGGGATTTTAATAGGACAGTAACAGACCCTGAATGATATTATCACTGGTCTCACTAAGGGATGTTAATAGGACAGTAACAGACCCTGAATGATATTATCACTGGTCACACTAAGGGATGTTAATAGGACAGTAACAGACCCTGAATGGTGTTATCACTGGTCACACGAAGGGGTGTTAATAGGACAGTAACAGGCCCTGAATGATGTTATCACTGGTCACACGAAGGGATGTTAATAGGAGAGTAACAGGCCCTGAATGATATTATCACTGGTCACACTAAGGGATGTTAATAGGAGAGTAACACTCCCTGAATGATGTTATCACTGGTCCCACTAAGGGATGTTAAAAGGACAGTAACAGGTCCTGAATGATGTTAGCACTGGTCACACTAAGGCATGTTAATAGGAGAGTAACAGGCCTTGAATGATATTATCACTGGTCACACTAAGGGATGTGAATAGGACAGTAACAGACCCTGAATGATATTAACACTGGTCACACTAAGGGATGCTAATAGGAGAGTAACAGACCCTGAATGATATTATCACTGGTCACACTAAGGGATGTTAATAGGACAGTAACAGGCCCTGAATGATATTATCTCAGGTCACATTAAGGGATCTTAATAGGACAGTAACAGACCGTGAATGCTATCATCACTGGTCACTCTAAGAGATGTTAATAGGACAGTAACAGGCCCTGAATGATGTTATCACTCGTCACACGAAGGGATGTTAATAGGAGAGTAACAGGCCCTCAATGATGTGATCACTGGTCACACTAAGGGATGTTAAAAGGACAGTAACAGACCCTGAATGATGTTATCACTGGTCACACTAAGGGATGTTAATAGGAGAGTAACAGGCCCTGAATGATATTATCACTGGTCACACTAAGGGATGTTAATAGGAGAGTAACAGGCCCTGAATGATGTTATCACTGGTCACACGAAGGGATGTTAAAAGGACAGTAACAGGTCCTGAATCATGTTATCACTGGTCACACTAAGGGATGTTAATAGGACAGTAACTGACCCTGAATGATATTATCACTGGTCACACTAAGGGATGTTAATAGGACAGTAACAGGCCCTGAATGATATTATCACTGGTCACACTAAGGGAAGTTAATAGGACAGTAACTGACCCTGAATGATATTATCACTGCTCACTCTAAGGGATGTTAATAGGACAGTAACAGACCCTGAATGATATTATCACTGGTCACACTAAGGGATGTTGATAGGAGAGTAACAGACCCTGAATGATATTATCACTGGTCACACTAAGGGATGTTAATAGGACAGTAACAGACCCTGAATGATATTATCACTGGTCACACTAAGGGATGTTAACAGGAGAGTAACAGGCCCTGAATGATATTATCACTGGTCACACTAAGGGATGTTAATAGGACAGTAACAGACCCTGAATGATATTATCACTGGTCACACTAAGGGATGTTAATAGGAGAGTAACAGACCCTGAATGATATTTTCACTGATCACACTGAGGGAAGTTAATAGGACAGTAACAGACCCTGAATGATATTATCACTGGTCACACTAAGGGATGTTAATAGGACAGTAACAGACCCTGAATGATATTATCACTGGTCTCACTAAGTGATGTTAATGGGACAGTAACAGACCCTGAATGACACTATTACTGGTCACACTAAGGGATGTTAATCAGACAGTAACAGACCCTGAATGACGTTATCACTGGTCACACTAAGGGATGTTAATAGGACTGTAACAGGCCCTGAATGATGTTATCACTGGTCACACTAAGGGATGTTAATAGGACAGTAACAGACCCTGAATGATAATATCACTGGTCACACTAAGGGATGTTAATAGGACAGTATCAGACCCTGAATGATATTATCACTGGTCACACTAAGGGATGTTCATAGGACAGTAACAGGCCCTGAATGATATTATCACTGGTCACATTAAGGGATCTGAATAGGACAGTAACAGACCGTGAATGCTATCATCACTGGTCACACTAAGAGATGTTAATAGGACAGTAACAGACCCTGAATGATATTATCACTGGTCAGATTAAGAGATTTTAATAGGACAGTAACAGACCCAGAATGATATTATCACTGGTCACACTAAGGGATGTTAATAGTTCAGTAACAGACCCTGAATGATATTATCACTGGTCACACTAAGGGATGTCAATAGGACAGTATCAGACCCTGAATGATATGAACACTGGTGACACTAAGGTATGTTAATAGGACAGTAACAGTCCCTGAATGATATTATCACTGGTCACACTAAGGGATGTTAATAGGACAGTAACAGACCCTGAATGATATGAACACTGGTGACACTAAGGGATGTTAATAGGATAGTAACAGTCCCTGAATGATATTAACACTGTTCACACTAAGGGATGGTAATAGGATAGTAACAGACCCTGAGTGATATTATCACTGGTCACACTAAGGGATTTTAATAGGACAGTAACAGACCCTTAATGATATTATCACTGGTCTCACTAAGGGATGTTAATAGGACAGTAACAGACCCTGAATGATATTATCATTGGTCACACTAAGGGATGTTAACAGGACAGTAACAGGCGCTGAATGATGTTGTCACTGGTCACACTAAGGGATGTTAATGGGACAGTCACAGACCCTGAATGATGTTATCACTGGTCACACGAAGGGATGTTAATAGGACAGTCACAGGCCCTGAATGATGTTATCACTGGTCACACTAAGGGATGTTAAAAGGACAGTAACAGGTCCTCAATGATGTTATCACTGGTCACACTGAGGGATGTTAAAAGGACAGTAACAGGCCCTGAATGATGTTATCACTGGTCACACTAAGGGATGTTAAAAGGACAGTAACAGGTCCTGAATGATGTTGACACTGGTCACACTAAGGCATGTTAATAGGAGAGTAACAGGCCCTGAATGATATTATCACTCATCACACTGAGGGATGTTAATAGGACAGTAACAGATCCTGAATGATATTATCACTGGTCACACTAAGGGATGTTAAGAGGACAGTAACAGACCCTGAATGATATTATCACTGGTCACACTAAGGGATGATAATAGGACAGTAACTGACCCTGAATGATATTATCACTGGTCACACGAAGGGAAGTTAATAGGACAGTAACTGACCCTGAATGATATTATCACTGGTCACACTAAGGGATGTTAATAGGACAGTAACAGACCCTGAATGATATTATAACTGGTCACACTAAGGGATGTTAATAGGAGAGTAACAGACCTGAATGATATTATCACTGGTCACTCTAAGCGATGTTAATAGGACAGTAACAGACCCTGAATGATAACATCACTGGTCACACTAAGGGATGTTAATAGGACAGTATCAGACACTGAATGATATTATCACTGGTCACACTAAGGGATGTTAATATTTCAGTAACAGACCCTGAATGATATTATCACTGGTCACTCTCAGGGATGTGAATAGGACAGTAACAGTCCCTGAATGATCTTATTACTGGTCACACTAAGGGATGTTAATAGGACAGTAACAGGCCCTGAATGATGTTATCACTGGTCACACTAAGGGATGTTAATAGGAGAGTAACAGGCCCTGAATCATATTATCACTGGTCACACGAAGGGATGTTAATCGGAGAGTAACAGGCCATGAATGATGTTATCACTGGTCACACTAAGGGATGTTAAAAGGACAGTAACAGGTCCTGAATGATGTTATCACTGGTCACACTAAGGGATGTTAATAGGACAGTAACAGACCCTGAATGATATTATCACTGGTCACACTAAGGGATGTTAATAGGGCAGTAACAGACCCTGAATGATATTATCACTGGTCACACGAAGCGATGTTAATAGGAGAGTAACAGACCCTGAATGATATTATCACTGGTCACACTAAGGGATGTTAATAGGACAGTAACAGACCCTGAATGATATTATCACTGGTCACACTAAGGGATGTTAATAGGACAGTAACAGACCCTGAATGATATTATCACTGGTCTCACTAAGTGATGTTAATGGGACAGTAACAGACCCTGAATGATACTATTACTGGTCACACTAAGGGATGTTAATCGGACAGTAACAGACCCTGAATGATGTTATCACTGGTCACACTAAGGGATGTTAATAGGACTGTAACAGGCCCTGAATGATGTTATCACTGGTCACACTAAGGGATGTTAATAGGACAGTAACAGACCCTGAATGATAATATCACTGGTCACACTAAGGGATGTTAATAGGACAGTATCAGACCCTGAATGATATTATCACTGGTCACACTAAGGGATCTTAATAGGAGAGTAGCAGGCCCTGAATAATGTTATCACTGGTCACACGAAGGGATGTTAAAAGGACAGTAACAGGTCCTGAATCATATTATCACTGGTCACACTAAGGGATGTTAATAGGAGAGTAACAGGCCCTGAATGATATTATCACTGGTCACACTAAGGGATGTTAATAGGACAGTAACAGGCCCTGAATGATATTATCACTGGTCACACTAAGGGATGTTAATAGGACAGTAACAGACACTGAATGATAATATCACTGGTCACACTAAGGGATGTTAATAGGACAGTACCAGACCCTGAATGATATTATCACTGGTCACACTAAGGGATGTTAATAGGACAGTAACAGGCCCTGAATGATATTATCACTGGTCACATTAAGGGATCTTAATAGGACAGTAACAGACCGTGAATGCTATCATCACTGGTCACACTAAGAGATGTTAATAGGACAGTAACAGACACTGAATGATATTATCACTGGTCAGATTAAGAGATTTTAATAGGACAGTAACAGACCCAGAATGATATTATCACTGTTCACACTAAGGGATGTTAATAGTTCAGTAACAGACCCTGAATGATATTATCACTGGTCACACTAAGGGATGTTAATAGGACAGTATCAGACCCTGAATGATATGAACACTGGTGACACTAAGGGATGTTAACAGGACAGTAACAGACCGTGAATGATATTATCATTGGTCACACTAAGGGATGTTAACAGGACAGTAACAGGCCCTGAATGATGTTATCACTGGTCACACTAAGGGATGTTAATGGGACAGTAACAGACCCTGAATGATGTTACCACTGGTCACACGAAGGGATGTTAATAGGACAGTCACAGGCCCTGAATGATGTTATCACTGGTCACACGAAGGGATGTTAAAAGGACAGTAACAGGTCCTGAATGATGTTATCACTGGTCACACAAAGGGATGTTAAAAGGACAGTAACAGGCCCTGAATGATGTTATCACTGGTCACACTAAGGGATGTTAAAAGGACAGTAACAGGTCCTGAAAGATGTTGACCCTGGTCACACTAAGGCATGTTAATAGGAGAGTAACAGGCCCTGAATGATATTGTCACTGGTCACACTAAGGGATGTTAGTAGGACAGTAACAGGCCCTGAATGATATTATCACTGGTCACACTAAGGGATTTTAATAGGACAGTAACAGACCCTGAATGATGTTATCACTGGTCACACTAAGGGATTTTAATAGGACAGTAACAGACCCTGAATGATATTATCACTGGTCTCACTAAGGGATGTTAATAGGACAGTAACAGACCCTGAATGATATTATCACTGGTCACACTAAGGGATGTTAATAGGACAGTAACAGACCCTGAATGGTGTTATCACTGGTCACACGAAGGGGTGTTAATAGGACAGTAACAGGCCCTGAATGATGTTATCACTGGTCACACTAAGGGATGTTAATAGGAGAGTAACAGGCCCTGAATGATATTATCACTGGTCACACTAAGGGATGTTAATAGGAGAGTAACACTCCCTGAATGATGTTATCACTGGTCCCACTAAGGGATGTTAAAAGGACAGTAACAGGTCCTGAATGATGTTAGCACTGGTCACACTAAGGCATGTTAATAGGAGAGTAACAGGCCTTGAATGATATTATCACTGGTCACACTCAGGGATGTGAATAGGACAGTAACAGACCCTGAATGATATTAACACTGGTCACACTAAGGGATGCTAATAGGAGAGTAACAGACCCTGAATGATATTATCACTGGTCACACTAAGGGATGTTAATAGGACAGTAACAGGCCCTGAATGATATTATCTCAGGTCACATTAAGGGATCTTAATAGGACAGTAACAGACCGTGAATGCTATCATCACTGGTCACTCTAAGAGATGTTAATAGGACAGTAACAGGCCCTGAATGATGTTATCACTCGTCACACGAAGGGATGTTAATAGGAGAGTAACAGGCCCTCAATGATGTGATCACTGGTCACACTAAGGGATGTTAAAAGGACAGTAACAGACCCTGAATGATGTTATCACTGGTCACACTAAGGGATGTTAATAGGAGAGTAACAGGCCCTGAATGATATTATCACTGGTCACACTAAGGGATGTTAATAGGAGAGTAACAGGCCCTGAATGATGTTATCACTGGTCACACGAAGGGTTGTTAAAAGGACAGTAACAGGTCCTGAATCATGTTATCACTGGTCACACTAAGGGATGTTAATAGGAGAGTAACAGGCCCTGAATGATATTATCACTGGTCACACTAAGGGATGTTAATAGGACAGTAACAGGCCCTGAATGATATTATCACTGGTCACACTAAGGGATGTTAATAGGACAGTAACAGACCCTGAATGATATTATCACTGGTCACACTAAGGGATGTTAATAGGACAGTAACTGACCCTGAATGATATTATCACTGGTCACACTAAGGGATGTTAATAGGACAGTAACAGGCCCTGAATGATATTATCACTGGTCACACTAAGGGAAGTTAATAGGACAGTAACTGACCCTGAATGATATTATCACTGCTCACACTAAGGGATGTTAATAGGACAGTAACAGACCCTGAATGATATTATCACTGGTCACACTAAGGGATGTTGATAGGAGAGTAACAGACCCTGAATGATATTATCACTGGTCACACTAAGGGATGTTAATAGGACAGTAACAGACCCTGAATGATATTATCACTGGTCACACTAAGGGATGTTAATAGGACAGTAACAGACCCTAAATGATATTATCACTGGTCACACTAAGCGATGTTAATAGGAGAGTAACAGACCCTGAATGATATTATCACTGGTCACACTTAGGGATGTTAATAGGACAGTAACAGACCCTGAATGATAGTATCACTGGTCACACTAAGGGATGTTAATAGGACAGTAACAGACCCTGAATGATAACATCACTGGTCACACTAAGGGATGTTAATAGGACAGTATCAGACCCTGAATGCTATCATCACTGGTCACACTAAGAGATGTTAATAGGACAGTAACAGACCCTGAATGATATTATCACTGGTCACATTAAGAGATTTTAATAGGACAGTAACAGACCCAGAATGATATTATCACTGGTCACACTAAGGGATGTTGATAGTTCAGTAACAGACCCTGAATGATATTATCACTGGTCACACGAAGGGATGTTAATAGAATAGTAACAGACCCTGAATGATATTATCACTGGTCACACTAAGGGATGTTAATAGTTCAGTAACAGACCCTGAATGATATTATCACTGGTCACACTAAGGGATGTTAATAGAACAGTAACAGACCCTGAATGATATTATCACTGGTCACACTAAGGGATGTTAATAGGACAGTATCAGACCCTGAATGATATGAACACTGGTGACACTAAGGGATGTTAATAGGACAGTAACAGTCCCTGAATGATTTTATCACTGGTCACACTAAGGGCTGTAAATAGGACAGTAACAAACCCTGAATGATATTATCACTGGTCACACTAAGGGATGTTAATGGGACAGTAACAGACCCTGAACGATGTTATCACTGGTCACACAAAGGGATGTTAATAGGACAGTAACAGGCCCTGAATGATGTTATCACTGGTCACACTAAGGGATGTTAATAGGAGAGTAACAGGCCCTGAATGATGTTATCACTGGTCACACTAAGGGATGTTAAAAGGACAGTAACAGACCCTGAATGATGTTATCACTGGTCACACTAAGGGATGTTAAAAGGACAGTAACAGGCCCTGAATGATGTTATCACTGGTCACACGAAGGGATGTTAATAGGACAGTAACAGACCCTGAATGGTGTTATCACTGGTCACACGAAGGGATGTTAATAGGACAGTAACAGGCGCTGAATGATGTTATCACTGGTCACACTAGGGGATGTTAATAGGAGAGTAACAGGCCCTCAATGATATTATCACTGGTCACACTAAGGCATGTTAATAGGAGAGTAACAGGCCCTGAATGATATTATCACTGGTCACACTAAGGGATGTTAATAGGACAGTTTCAGACCCTGAATGGTATGAACACTGGTGACACTAAGGGATGTTAATAGGATTGTAACAGGCCCTGAATGATATTATCACTGGTCACACTAAGGGATGTTAATAGGACAGTAACAGTCCCTGAATGATATTATCACTGGTCACACTAAGGGATGTTGATAGGACAGTAACAGACCCTGAATGATATGAACACTGGTGACACTAAGGGACGTTAATAGGATAGTAACAGTCCCTGAATGATATTAACACTGGTCACACTAAGGGATGTTAATAGGATAGTAACAGGCCCTGAATGATGTTATCACTGGTCACACTAAGGGATGTTAAAAGGACAGTAACAGGCCCTGAATGATGTTATCACTGGTCACACTAAGGGATGTTAATGGGACAGTAACAGAGCCTGAATGATGTTATCACTGGTCACACGAAGGGATGTTAATAGGACAGTCACAGGCTCTGAATGATGTTATCACTGGTCACACTAAGGGATGTTAAAAGGACAGTAACAGGTCCTGAATGATGTTATCACTGGTCACACTAAGGGATGTTAAAAGGACAGTAACAGGCCCTGAATGATGTTATCACTTGTCACACGAAGGGATGTTAATCGGACAGTAACAGACCCTGAATGATGTTATCACTGGTCACACGAAGGGATGTTAATAGGACAGTAACAGGCCCTGAATGATGTTATCACTGGTCACACTAAGGGATGTTAATAGGAGAGTAACAGGCCCTGAATGAAATTATCACTGGTCACACTAAGGGATGTTAATTGGAGAGTAACAGGCCCTGAATGATGTTATCACTGGTCACACTAAGGGATGTTAAAAGGACAGTAACAGGTCCTGAATGATGTTATTACTGGTCACACTAAGGCATGTTAATAGGACAGTAACAGACCCTGAATGATATTATCACTGGTCACACTAACGGATGTTAATAGGAGAGTAACAGACCCTGAATGATATTACCACTGGTCACACTGAGGGATGTTCATGGGACAGTAACAGGCCCTGAATGATATTATCACTGGTCGCACTAAGGGATGTTAATAGGAGAGTAACAGACCCTGAATGATATTATCACTGGTCACACTAAGGGATGTTAATAGGACAGTAACAGACCCTGAATGATATTATCACTGGTCACACTAAGGGATGTTAATAGGACAGTAACTGACCCTGAATGATATTATCACTGGTCACACTAAGGGATGTTAATAGGACAGTAACAGACCCTGAATGGTATTATCACTGGTCACACTAAGGGATGTTAATAGGACAGTATCAGACCCTGAATGATATTATCACTGGTCACACTACGGGATGTTAATAGGACAGTAACAGGCCCTGAATGATATTATCACTGGTCACATTAAGGGATCTTAATAGGACAGTAACAGACCGTGAATGCTGTCATCACTGGTCACACTAAGGGATGTTAATAGTTCAGTAACAGACCCTGAATGATATTATCAGTGGTCACACTGAGGGATGTTAATAGAACAGTATCAGACCCTGAATGATATGAACACTGGTGACACTAAGGGATGTTAATAGGACAGTAACAGTCCCTGAATGATATTATCAGTGGTCACACTAAGGGATGTTAATAGAACAGTATCAGACCCTGAATGATATGAACACTGGTGACACTAAGGGATGTTAATAGGACAGTAACAGTCCCTGAATGATATTATCACTGGTCACACTAAGGGATGTTAATAGGACAGTATCAGACCCTGAATGATATGAACACTGGTGACACTAAGGGATGTTAATAGGACAGTAACAGTCCCTGAATGATATTATCACTGGTCACACTAACGGATGTTAATAGGACAGTAACAGGCCCTGAGCGGGAAGCTTAAAAAGGCTTCAGAGACCCAGGTAAGGCCTCAGACCGTGGGTGTCGGTGGGAGGCGCGAGCGGGAAGGTTGAAAAAGCTTCAGAGACCAGGTAAGGCCTACCAGTTTCCAGTCTCGGACCTCAGAGGGAAGGAGAGAGGTAAAAAGTAATCCAAGTGTGACGTCACCAGAAAGTGGGTAAGTGATTGGTTGGTAAGTATTTCTCTCTTTTTTAAGCTTAAACTCTGTGGTTTATGGTTTCTAAGGTGTGATATTCATCATCTAGAATCGGGGCAGAGGGTATTTAAGAATAATATTAATAAATTTAATTTATTCCATAGAATGGGAGATCAGGTGATGTGTTGCTGCTGCAATATGTGGGAGCTGGTGGACACCATTGATGCTCACGGTGATCACATTTGCAGTAAGTGTTGGCTGCTCGAGGAATTCCGGCTCCGTGTTGAAGAGCTGGAGTCCGAGCTTCAAACACTGAGACACATCAGGGAGGGGGAGAGTTACCTGGATTCTGTGTATCACGAGGTATTCACACCAATTAGATTAATTAATTCAGATGTAGTCCGTGGCCAGGGTCAGGATGGTGTGACTAGAAGTGAGGCAGGTACGGGGATCCAGGAGGTAGTGTTGGAGGAGCCGCAGCCCTTGCTCTTGTCCAACAGGTTTGAGGCTCTTACTCCCTGTGAGGATGGGAACAGGGACTGCGGGGAGGATGAGCAACCCGGCCACAGCACCGTGGAACGGGGGGCCATTCAAGTGGGGGGAGATAAAAGAAATGTTGTAGTGGTAGGGGATAGTATCGTTAGGGGGATAGATAGAGTTCTTTGCAGCCAAGAGCGAGAGTCCCGAAGGCTGTGTTGCCTGCCCGGTGCCAGGGTTAAGGACATCTCCTCTGGACTGGAGAGAAACTTGGAGTGGGAGGGGGAGGATCCAGTTGTCGTGGTCCATGTTGGTACCAACGACATAGATAGGACAAGGAAGGAGGTTCTGCTGAGGGAGTTTGAGCAGCTAGGGGCCAAATTAAAAAGCAGAACCACAAGGGTGAGCCACGAGCGAATTTGGCTAGGACAAATAAAATTAGAGAGTTAAATGCGTGGCTCAAAGCCTGGTGTGGGAGAAATGGGTTTTGCTTCCTGGGACACTGGCACCAGTACTGGGACAGGCGAGAGCTGTTCCGTTGGGACGGACTTCACTTGGCCAGTGCTGGGACTAGAGTCCTGGCGAATCGAATAACTAGGGCTGTAGAGAGGGCTTTAAACTAATTAGTGGGGGGAGGTTTTAAGAGAGCGAAAAATAAAAATGACAGCGGAGAAGGCAATAGAGCAAGGTAGCAGCAGGGGAATTAAAAACCAGAGCGTGTCAGGAAGGGACAGAATGTATTATGATAAAGGTAAAGTAGTAAAAGGGGTAACAGCAGGAATAAATTGTCAGAAAACATATTTGAAAGTTCTTTATCTGAATGCACGCAGCATTCGTAACAAAATTGACGAGTTGACGGTGTAAATAACTACACATGGGTATGACCTGGTGGCCATTACGGAAACATGGCTGCAAGATAATCATGACTGGGAACTAAACATACAAGGGTATTTGACAATTAGGAAGGACAGACAGGAAGGAAAGGGAGGTGGGGTTGCTATGTTAATCAAGGATGGAATCACTGCAATAGTCAGAAATTATATTGGGTCAAAGGAGCAGGATAGTGAAATAGTTTGGGTGGAGATAAGGAATAAGAAGGGGAAAAAGTCACTAGTGGGCATAGTCTATAGGCCTCCTAACAGTTGCAACTCTGTTGGTCGGAGTATAAATCAGGAAATAGTTGGGGCTTGTAATAAGGGAACAGCTATAATCATGGGGGATTTTAACTTTCATATTGACTGGACTAATCAAATTGGGCATGGCAGCCTGGAGGAAGAGTTCATAGAGTGTATTAGGGACGGGTTCCTTGAGCAGTATGTTACTGAACCAACCAGGGGGCAGGCAATCTTAGATCTGGTCCTGTGTAATGAGACAGGATTAATAAAAAATGTCCCAGTAAAGGATCCCCTTGGAATGAGTGACCATAATATGGTTGAATTCCAAATTCAGTTTGAGGGTGAAAGAGTTGGATCTCAAACCAGCATACTGAGCTTAAATAAAGGAGACTATGAAGGTATGAGAGTAGAATTGACTAAAGTGGACTGGGAAAACAGATTAAAGTGTAAGACGGTACAAGAGCAGTGGTCTACATTCAAGGAGATATTTCACATCTTTCAAGATAAATATATTCCACTGAGGAAAAAGGGGAGTAAAAGAAAAGACAGCCATCCGTGGCTTAGTAAAGTAATAAAGGATAGTATCCGACTGAAAACAAGGGCATATAAAGTAGCCAAATCTAGTGGGAGGATAGAAGATTGGGAAGCATTTAAAAGCCAGCAAACAATAACTAAAAGATTAATTAAGAAAGGGAAGATAGATTATGAAAGTAAACTAGCAAAAAATATAAAAACAGATAGCAAGAGTTTCTACAGCTTTATAAAAAGAAAAAGGGTGGCTAAAGTGAACGTTGGTCCCTTAGAGGATGGGACCGGGAAACTAGTGGTGGGGAACATGGAGATGGCAAAGACGCTGAACAAATATTTTGTATCAGTCTTTACAGTAGAGGACACTAAAAATATCCCAACACTGGACAAACAGGGGGCAATGGGGGGGGGGGGGGAGGAGCTAAAGACGATTAAAATCACTAAGGAGATGGTACTCAGTAAAATAATGGGACTTAAGGCGGATAAATCCCCCGGACCTGATGGCCTACATCCTAGGGTCTTGAGAGAAGTGGCGGTAGGGATTGTGGATGCATTGGTGATTATTTTCCAGAACTCCCTGGACTCAGGAAAGGTCCCGGCAGATTGGAAAACTGCTAATGTAACACCCTTATTTAAGAAGGGAAGTAGACAAAAAGCTGGAAACTATAGACCAGTTAGCCTAACATCTGTGGTTGGCAAAATGTTGGAGTCCATTATTAAGGAAACAGTAACAGAGCATTTAGATAAACATAATTTAATAGGACAGAGTCAGCATGGTTTTATGAAGGGGAAGTCTTGTTTGACAAATTTGCTCGAATTCTTTGAGGATGTAACATACAGGGTGGATAAAGGGGAACCAGTGGATGTGGTGTATTTGGACTTCCAAAAGGCATTTGACAAGGTTCCACACAAAAGATTACTGATCAAGATAAGAAATCACGGGATTGGGGGTAATATACTGGCATGGGTGGAAGATTGGCTATCTAACAGAAAACAAAGAGTTGGGATAAATGGTTCATTCTCGGGCTGGCAATCGGTAACTAGTGGTGTTCCGCAGGGGTCAGTGCTGGGACCCCAACTCTTTACAATCTATATTAACGATTTGGAGGAAGGGACCGAGTGCAACATATCCAAGTTTGCCGATGATACAAAGATGGGAGGGAAAGCAGTGAGTGAGGAGGACATAAAAAACCTGCAAAAGGACATAGACAGGCTAAGTGAGTGGGCAGAGATTTGGCAGATGCAATATAATGTTGGAAAGTGTGAGGTTATGCACTTTGGCAGAAAAAATCAAAGAGCAAGTTATTATCTAAATGGAGAGAAACTGCAAAGTGCTACAGTACAAAGGGATCTGGGGGTCCTGGTGCATGAAACACAAAAAGTTAGTATGCAGGTGCAGCAGGTGATCAGGAAGGCCAATGGAATCTTGGCTTTTATTGCAAGGGGGATGGAGTATAAAAACAGGGAAGTCTTGCTGCAGTTATACAGAGTATTGGTGAGGCCACACCTGGAATACTGCGTGCAGTTTTGGTTTCTATATTTAAGAAAAGATATACTTGCTCTCGAGGCGGTTCAGAGAAGGTTCACTCGGTTGATTCCGGAGATGAGGGGGTTGACATATGAGGAAAGGTTGAGTAGGTTGGGACTCTACTCATTGGAGTTCAGAAGAATGAGAGGCGATCTTATCGAAACATATAAGATTGTGAGGGGGCTTGATTGGGTGGATGCGGGGAGGATGTTTCCACTGATGGGTGAGACTAGAACTAGGGGGCATAATCTAAGAATAAGGGGCTGCCCTTTCAAAACTGAGATGAGGAGAAACTTCTTCACTCAGAGGGTAGTAAATCGATGGAATTTGCTACCCCAGAGAGCTGTGGAAGCTGCAACATTAAATAAATTTAAAATGGGGATAGACAGTTTCCTAGCAGATAAGGGAATTAGGGATTACGGGGAGAGGGCAGGGAAGTGGACGTGAGTCTAGATTCGGATCAGCCATGATCCTATTGAATGGCGGAGCAGGCCCGAGGGGCCGTATGGCCTACTCCTGCTCCTACTTCTTATGTTATGTTCTTATTTTCACTGGTCACACTAACGGATGTAAATAGGACAGTAACAGACCCTGAATGATATTAACACTGGTCACACTAAGGGATGTTAATAGGACAGTAACAGACCCTGAATGATATTAACACTGGTCACACTAAGGGATGTTTATGGGACAGTAACAAGCCCTGAATGATATTATCTCTGGTCACACTAAGGGATGTTAATAGGACAGTAACAGACCCTGAATGATTTTATCACTGGTCACACTAAGGGATGTTAATGGGACAGTAACAGGCCCTGAATGATATTATCACTGGTCACACTAAGGGATGTTAATAGGTCAGTAACAGACCCTGAATGATATTGAAACTGGTCACACTAAGGGATGTTAATGGGACAGTAACAGGCCCTGAATGATATTATCACTGGTCACACTAAGGGGTGTTAATAGGACAGTAACAGGCCCTGAATGATATTATCACTGCTCACACTAAGAGATGTTAATAGGACAGTAACAGGCCCTGAATGATATTATCACTGGTCACACTAAGGGATGTAATAGGACAGTAACAGACCCTGAATGATATTATCACTGGTCACACTAAGGGATGTTAATGGGACAGTAACAAGCCCTGAATGATATTATCACTGGTCATGCTAAGGGATGTTAATGGGACAGTAACAGACCCTGAATGATATTATCACTGGTCACACTAAGGGATGTTAATGGGACAGTAACAAGCCCTGAATGATATTATCACTGGTCACACTAAGGGATGTAATAGGACAGTAACAGACCTTGAATGATATTATTACTGGTCACACTAAGGGATGTTAATGGGACAGTAACAGGCCCTGAATATTATTATTAAAGAGACGGTGAATTGACTGCCATTTCCTTCTCCTTGCTGTGTCCCGCTGCTGTGACAGAGCTTTTGTCTATTGGCCTGTTTGAACAGGCGGTTTCTGTTTGAAGCTGGTGTGCACTTCGTGCAGAATCTGTGGGCAGGAGAGTTCCTGAGAGCAAACCTTCACAGAGCTTGTCTGCCTCGCAACCAGTGACACAGCACGGAAACTGATTGCTGATTGCTGAAACTGGGTCTCCGCCTGATCTGGGACATGTCTGTTAGTCTGGCCCTGACCACCAGAGGGGGTGCGAGGATCAGAAATCAAGTTCAAGAACTCGGAGTGAAAATTACAAACTGGTTCCACTTGAAATATCCTGCAATTCATAGCTGGCTTATTAGGAATGATGATACTGGGATACAGCACAAATCAGTGGGAAAAATCTTCTGCAGGTTGATCAGGAATGAAATGTGTCCCTTATAGTGTTCCTTTAACATCGTTTGTGCATCATTTATTCACAGTAGAGTTGTCTTGCTGTTAAACTCTGGCCACCCTCAGTTTCTGTTTCACTCTCACCAGGACCCAGCCCCTGAGTGAGTCGGAGCCAGCCGCTTCCCATTCACACTCGGCTGAGCTTTCAGGCACCGAGCCCGGATTGCAGTGCGAGGAGTAATCCAGAGAATGTCCGCTTGCTCCGGGATTCCGGGCTGCCTGTCCTCGGGACTCAGCACAGGGGTAAGTGGGCTGACCAGCGGCAGCAGGAGCCTCCCAGCCCGGTGCACACAAGGCGACTGCAGATTCCCCATCGGCCGCAGCCTCCCCCAGATCAATCTGCAATTGCCCAGCACCGGGATTTGCAGGATCGCCGGCTCAGTGAGGGCTGGAGGCGCTGCTCCTGCCAGGCGGGGGTGCTGGCTGGGTGGGTGAATGCTGATCGGCTGCTTTCAATGTTCACAGCATCCTTTACACAGCAGAGCACAGAAAGACTTGCCTTTATATAGCGCCTTTCACGACCACCAGACGTCTCAAAGCGCTTTACAGCCAATTAAGTACTTTTGAACTAACAACAGAAAATGCTGGAAAAACTCAGCAAGTCAGGCAACATCCGTGGAGAGAAATTTGAGTTGACGTTTCGGGTTTGACCCTTCTTCAAAACTGGAGAGAAAAGGAACTAGATCGAAGGCAGGGCTGCGATCGGACAAAAGAATAAAAGAACCAAAAGAAGTAAAAGAGATTAGAAGCTAGACGAGATGGTAATAGGCTGTGATTAGGTGTAAAGTGTACTGGCAGGGCAAAAGATAGCTGCCAGGTGTGAGAGAGAAACAAACGGAAAGGGGGGGGGGGGGGGGAAAGGAAAGGAGTGGAAAAATATAAGTGAAAATGAAATAGGGGCCGAGGTTATGATCTGAAATTGTTGAACTCGATATTGAGACCGGAAGGCTGCAGAGTGCCTAATCGGAAGATGAGGTGCTGTTCCTCGAGTTTACGTTGAGCTTCCGTGGAACAGTACAAGAGGCCAAGGACGGTGAGGTCCGAGTGGGAATGGAGCCGTGAATTGAAATGACAGGCGACTGGAAGCTCGGGGTCACCCTTACGGACTGAACGGAGGTGTTCCGCAAAGCGGTCACCCAATCTGCGTTTGGTCACAAACAGCAATGTGATAATGACCAGGTAATCTGTTTTTGTTAGGTTGGTTGAGGGATAAATATTGGCCCCAGGACACTGGGGATAACTCTCCTGCTCTTCTTCGAAATAGTGCCGCAGGATTTTTTACATCCACCTGAGAGAGCAGACGGGGCCTGTACAGTACAGCACTGCGTACAGTTTTGGTTTCCATATTTAAGAAAAATACACTTGCTCTCGAGGCAGGTCAGAGAAGGTTCACTCGGTTGATTCTGGAGATGAGGGGGTTGACTTATGAGGAAAGGTTGAGTAGGTTGGGCCTCTACTCATTGGAATTCAGAAGAATGAGAGGCGATCTTATCGAAACATATAAGATTGTGAGGGGGCTTGATCGGGTGGATGCGGGGAGGATGTTTCCACTGATGGGTGAGACTAGAACTGGGGGGCATAATCTAAGAATAAGGGGCGGCCCTTTCAAAACTGAGATGAGGAGAAACTTCTTCACTCAGAGGGTAGTAAATCTATGGAACTTGCTACCTCAGAGAGCTGTGGAAGCTGCGACATTAAATAAATTTAAAACGGAGATAGACAGTTTCCTAGCTGATAAGAGAATTAGGGGTTACGGGGAGCGGGCAGGGAAGTGGACATGAGTCTAGGTTCGGATCAGCCATGATCTCATTGAATGGCAGAGCAGGCCCGAGGGGCCGTATGGCCTACTCCTGCTCCTACTTCTTATGTTCTTATGTTCTGGAGTGTCAGCCTAGCTTTAATGTGCTCTGGAGTGGGACTTCGGACTCAGAGGCGAGTGTGCTACCCACTTTTTTTTAATATACTTTATTGAACATTAAGAACATTTACAACATCGTGATCATTACATTGTATGGTACAAATCAATTCCACCGCTCTGCACAGCCATTCCGCCACCACATTTTAACATCAAAACCTGAAGTTTAATTTGTCACCTGTAACATATATTAATCGATTGTACTTTAAAAATTGGTTGTAAAATACTGTCCTTAAATTCCTTTCTGAATAAAACATCCACAGAGCCTTATAATGATCTTTTAGCTTATATTTAAAATACTCTTTTAGATTGATTCTCCTCCCCTTAAAAAACAGAGCATTCCTTCTTTGCACAATCACGAATCTAGCCAAACTGAACATTAAATTAATTGCCGCTCCGCTAGACTCGGGCAGACTCTCCTGCAATCCCCATCTCAAAATTGAGTCCCACGGGATTCCCATTCTCGCTCTTCGGTCCCCACCCAGCAAAAAAACTTCACACAACTGTCGAACATAGTACTTAAAGTCATTTAACTGCAGACATAACACCAGTAAATGGGACAGAGTCTCATCCCATGTCCCACACACTGGGCAAGTGGCCGCCTCCACTCGCCCAATCTTGCACAAGACCGTCATGGTAAAAATCCGGTTATGAGCCAATTTGAAATCCAGTTCAATCCACTCTGGACATTTAAAATTCGCCCACACTCCCTTCCAAATCCTGTTGAAGTCCAGCTGTGGGTATATACTCTGCCAAAACTCCTGACCAGCAGGTGTCTTGAATCTCCATTCTCTGAATACCTCATAGAAATCTCGAGTATTACAGTTGTCAAATTGGACCAACTCTACCCCTTTCTCCAGTACAAAGCTTGGAAAAGCAGGACGCATTTTACTTCCTTTGGAGATTTCCGCATTTATTTCTTCCATCCAATCCTGTGGCATTGCCCTCACAATCTTCTCATACATAATTCCTATTGCTTTTTCCTCTACCTCCTGATCCTCCTCCCACACCATGCCCCTCACTATTGCTTCTGGCAACCAACCTGGAATCACCTCGTATAATACATCTTTCACAGATATAATCCCAGCTTTTATAAAAGCTTGATTAAATAAAACCTCTCCTTCGATGTTGACCCACCTGTTCAAAAATAAGGGCTGTTCTAAAAATTCCTCAGCCCCCTTGGGCATAAACTGCACACTTTTTAAAAATTGGGCCCAAGTCTCTACAACCCCCTTATAAAACCTAGGGAGGAGTTTAATCGATTTCAAAACATATTGTATTCCATATACAATAACCCCTGCCCTCCTATCCCACTTCGTTTTTAAAAATGCTCAAAACAACTCTTCCAAAAACTTGTATTTGACTTCTGAAGAAATCTCTTCACCCATTTGATTCTAAAGGATTTTTTCTTCAAATCAATATCTGGGAAATTGAGTCCTCCCTGATTTCTCCGTCCAATGATGGTATTGTAAGCCACCAAGGCTGGTTTCCCTTCCCATAAAAACCTCACACAAGCCTCTCGGATGGACTTTTCCGCCCACTCAGGAATATCCTCCACCGTCAATAAGTACCATAGCTTAGATAGCAGGAGGGCAGACACCACTGTTGCTCTTCCTTGCATTTTCAACCACCTTCTTTCCCATCTTCCCAAAATCTTTTTAATTTTCATAACCTTCGGTTCCCAATTTAATCGATCCACTTCATCCCTGTCTTTCTTGCACCCCATATGCACCTCCAGAACTTCCAAAACCTCCACCACCTTAAAGGGACATTCCCCCAACCATTCCCCCCTACCCCTCCCTGCAACCAGGCATTGGGACTTACTATAATTTACTCTGGCTCCTGAAGCTCTACAATATTCCTCCACTACATCCATAGCTTTCCTCACTGACTCCCCATTTCTCAATGTTAAGGTTGTGTCATCTGCATATTGGTGTATCACCGACACCAGCCCAGAACTGGGGACCACAATCCCAACTACACCTTGTTTCTTTCGCATCATGTAACCTAATGGTTCTGCTACCAATGTGTACAACAATGGGGGCAGGGGACAACCCTGTCTCACTGATCTCTGTATTGGAAAATACTTGGATAAAAAACCATTACATTTAACACAGCTAAATATGTTTGAATAAAAAATCCTTATCCACTGAATGAAATTTTCCTTGAAACCAAATGCTTCCAAAACCTTCAATAAAAACTCATGAGAGACCCTATCAAAGGCTTTCTCTTGATCTATCTTTAATACATAAGCCTCCCTCCAACTCTCTTCCATGAGCTCTATCGCATCTCGGATTGAGACCACAGAGTCTGCGATGTCCCGGCCTATGACTCCATAGGACAGAGAGGGCCAAACTATCTCCGGTAACACCTCCTTCAAACGATTTGCCATAACCCTCGCCAAGATCTTATAATCCACATTTAATAATGTGATGGGCCTCCAATTCTTCAGATCCCGTCTATCCCCTTTATTTTTATAAGCTAAGCTTATGATCCCTCTCCTCATAGATGGGGCCAGGCTTCCCTCAATTTTAATTTCCTTAAAAACTTCTAAGAGCAATGGACTTAAAATCTCGCAAAATTCTTTATAAAATTCTGCACTTAGTCCATCGGACCCTGGGCTTTTCCCCCCCTTCATTCCACTTACTGCTACTTTTATTTCCGCTAATCCTACTTCTTTGTCACACATGCTTCTCTCATCCTCCTTTAAACCCTCTTCAATAAAAGCAGTAACCTTCTCCATCGCCAATTTGGAAATGTCTTCTTTAGTATATAACTCTTGATAAAAGCTGCTAGCCGCCTCTAAAATCTCCCCACTTTCATGAATGATCTTCTCCCCAACCTTCAACTCTCCAATTAATGATAATCTCTGTCGCAGCTTCTCTTGCTCTAGAAAATATCTCGTGCATCTTTCGCCCTCCAATGCATCTCTAGCTTTTGCACAGAGAATGGCCCCCTTGCATTTTTCAGCTTGCAATAATTCCCACTCTTCCTTTAGCACCCGGAACTTAGTCTCCGCTCCCTTATCCCCTCCATCAACTGCTTTACAGACATCCGTAAACCTTTTATTTATATTCTCTTCTCGACGCTGGTTAGCTGCCGCCCTCTTTTTCCCATAACGTACCGAAAAAACTTTTACCTCATATTTGAAATTGTCCCGCCAAACTCTTCTTTCTTTCAAGAACAAAGGTTCCTTCCGAGCATTCTTTATTATATTTATAATCCCTTCTTTATAAGCAGTTTCTTTCAGGTATTGATTGTTTAAAATCCACACCCCTGAACCGATCTTAACTCTGCTGTTCCTAATTCTAAGAACCAAAGCCGAGTGATCACTAAAAAATACTTTTTTATAATAAATCTCCATCACCTCAGAACTTAACCCTTCCCGCATTAACACAAAATCTATTCGGCTCTGTTTTAAAACATCACCCACCCAACCTGATCTGGAGAACTCCCTTTTTATGGGGTTCCGGTCCTTCCATAAGTCTCTCAAATTTAAATTTGCCATAATTTTTACAATCATCCCTCTGGAGTTATCATCCTTAAAGGTCATCTGGGCTGAAATGTCCATCCAAGATAAAAATACATTAAAATCCCCCACTATACAAGGATTTTCCACCTCTGCCGCTTCAGTGAATAACCCCCGAAAAAACTCGCGACGCTTGCAATGGTCGTTCAGTGCATAGATATTAAAGAGATTGCAATTAAATCCCTCCATTTTTACCATTAGCCGTAAAAATCTCCCCTCAGCGTCCTTGTCCATCAAGACAACGTTCTCTTTTATGGACGGACTCACCAAAACAGCCACCCCTCTACGGTTATTGTTTGCACAACTCGCAAACACCTCTCCCTTCCAAACCTTCTGAACTCTTTCTAGGATAGCCTCATCCCAAAAGGTTTCTTGCAGACACAACAAGTCCGTACCTTTAAAACCTGCAACAGCTGCTGCAATTTCTTCTCACCCCTCAGTCCATTCACATTAATCGAGACCAATGTAATCATGGCTCCAAAGAAGGGAAGTATGCCTGATAATCTCCCCATCATTTAATCTCTGGCCCTTCCCTTCTCATATGCTCCTTCCCAACTTCTCGGGCAGCTGTTGCTTTTTCCTGCAGCCTCCGACTCTTTCCCCTCCTGTTTGAACCTTCCCTGCTGTTTTAGCCTCTTCCTTGCATTAAGTTTGGGCCCAGGAGCTGCCCTTCCTCCCTCCTTCTGCCCCTCAGTAACCTTTCCCTTTTCACATGATGCCACCCCACCCCCGACTTCCATGTCTCTGTCCCCCTCTAATTCCTCACACTCAAGCTCTTCTGCAACCCCCTGTGCCTGCTCCCCGTCAGATACATAATCCTGCTCCCCGTCAGATACTTCATCTCCCACAGAGAGTCTTCCTGCTATCACAGTTTCTCCCACTGTGCCGCTCCCTTCGACCACATCTCCACCTCTGACCCTTGCACCCTGTTCTCTCTCTCCATGGGACGATGGCGCACCTAAATTGTTCCCTTCTGACGTCTCTATCTCGCCGATCCCATCCTGCTGTCCCTTTAAGGCTCCTGCCTCTTGCACCCTCTCCCCGCCCTGCCCCCTCCCGCTCACCAAGATATCCGACTCCCCGCCTCTCCCCGGAGCACCCACATCCACCACACACCCCGCTCCCGCCTCCTCTCCCCCCGCAGCCACCAGACTCCCCAGGGGGAGCTGAACCGCACTAAGGCTTGAGTCTGCACTCGACCCTCGCTGCCCGCTGCTGTCTTTGTTCCCCTCCATAGCACTCGGCGTGTTTTCTGCCATCTCCATCCAGTCCTCCGCTCCGCCATCCTCTGCCTCTTCCTGTGCTCCTTTCTCCTTCATTTTACCGGCTGTGTCCTCCGACTGCACTGCTCCTCCGGCCATTCCACTCTCATCTCCTTCTCCTTCTCCCATCTCCTCATCACTCATATCGCTCCCTTCTGCCTCACACTCACAGCGGGTGGGGCCTTTGTGACACATCACACAGCTCTCCGCCTTGCAGCTCCGCGCGATATGTCCCGACTCACCGCAATTGTAACAATACAAATCTGGACAGTTTCTTACGAGATGGTCATGTCCCAGACAATAGTAGCACAGCTTTACTTGGTTATCGTGCAGCACACGAAAGTACTGCACTCCTTCCAGTGTCTCGAACTTCATACTGTACGGCAATGACCTCACCCCCTCTGGGAACCGCACCTTTACATACCGGGTTCCGTCTGCTACCCGTGTTCCCAGATAGTACCTCCTTTATTTCAGAACAGATTTTAATGTCCCACGACTCCAACTTTTTGCTCAGCACTTCGTCCTCAATGTACACTGGCAAGTTCAAAAATGAAACCACCACCTCCTCTGAATATAGCAGAGTCACCTCCAAGAATTTCTCACCAACTTTCAGACTGAGTAGCAGTTTTTCCACCTCCTCACGGCCACTGACCGTCAACTGAAATCCCACATTTGGCTTTGGTCGGCAGGCAAAGCAGCTTCCCTCGCCACAGTCCTCATGAACTGCCTGGATTATACCCCAGGCTCGAATCTTCTTATCTTCACACTGCACCACCACCGTATTTTCTTTACCAAACCTCCTGAGGTCCCGGCCCAAATCTTTGGGCCTTTTTTTCCCCCTTCCCACCACAGTTTCTTCCCTAATTAAATTCCTCTCGGGAATATTGTCCTCTGAGGGGCCCGGCACTCCGGACCCCTCAGCAGCCATCTGGCTGTTTTTTGTGGGCCAAAAAGGCCCTAAAACCTGAAAACAGCACCCCAAAACCCACCACCAACTTTTTACAAAACTCCCTCCAACACCCAGCTGCAATTAGGCAATCAGTAACACCTGGCTCACTCCTAGCCCCTCCCACCTAGAGAGTGCTACCCACTGAGCCCCAGCTGACACTAACTTACATAGGTTATAGAGCACAGAAACAGGCCATTCAGCCCAACCAGTCCATGCCGGCATTTATGCTCCACTCGAGCCTCCTCCCGTCTTTCCTCATCTAAATCTATCAGCATTACCCTCTATTCCCTCCTCCCTCATATGCTTGTCTAGACTTCCCTTAAATGCATCTGTACTATTCGCTTCAACCACTCCCTGTGGTAGCGAGTTCCACATTCTCACCACTCTCTGGGTAAAGACGTTTCTTTTGAATTTCCTATTGGATTTCTTGGTGACTATCTTATATTGATGGCCTCTAGTTATGCTCTTCCCTATAAGTGGAAACTCTCTCTGTATCTATTCTGTCAAAACCTTTCATGACTTTAAAGACCTCTATTAGCTCACCCCTCAGCCTTCTCTTTTCAAGAGAAAAGAGACCCAGCCTGTTCCTCCTTTCCTGATATGTATACCCTCACATTTCTGGTATCATCCTTGTAAATCTTCCCTGCAACCTCTCCAGTGCCTCTATATCCTTTTTATAATATGGCGAACAGAACTGCACACAGTACTCTTAAGTGTGGTCTAACCAAGGTTCGATATAGGTTTAGCATAACTTCCCTACTTTTCAATTCTATCCCTCTAGAAATAAACCCCAGTGTTTGGTTTGCTTTTTTATGGCCTTGCTAACCTGTGGCACAACTTTTAGTGATTTGTGTATTTTTACTTCGAGATCTCTTTGTTCCAAACCCCACCTAGACTCGCACCCTCCAAGTGATAAGTGTCCTCCCTATTCTTCCTACTAAAAATACCTCACATTTGTCTGTGTTGAACTTCATTTGCCAATTATTTGCACATTCTGCATGTTTATTAATGTCCTCCTGTAATTTGTTGCAGTCCTCCTCAGTATTGACTATCCCCCCAATTTGGTATCATCCACAAATTTAGAAATTGTGTTTTTGATTCCAAAGTCTAAATCGTTAATGTAAATTGCGAACAGCAGTGTTCCCAGCACTGATTCTTGTAGAACACCACTACCCACCTTCTGCAACTGTGAATACCTCACATTTATCTGTGTTGAATTTCATTTGCCAATTATATGCTCATTCTGCAAGTTTATTAATGTCTTGCAACTTGTATGTATACTGCGTCTCACCCCTCTCCGACACCCCAAAACACCACAGTGTGGAGCAGAACCTCGAAGTTATGGAGCAAAATGCTTCTGTTTCCATGTTTTGTCACCCCGCCCCCGTGCACTGCGTGTGTTGCTGTTAAACTGTGGGCTAGTCATTCATTAACCCATTTACTATAGAGGGGGGTTGTAACTTTCAACAGCTCTTATAATAATGTGTCCGTGATTACACAAACCACTCTGGGTACAGGTATATTGTGTATCAGTAAAACAGTCCATGACTACACAAACCACTCTGGGCACAGGTATATTGTGTATCAGTAAAACAGGTTTATTAAGCACAAAGAAGGAATACTGAACAAGAAGATAGTCACAGTCTGTTCATCGAACCCCGGCGTTCCTTCCGAGTGACTGCGGCGCAAGTCACCTGATGTATCTTGCTGTGTTCTGTTGACTGAAGCTCGCTTCCTTGGGATCTTGCTGTGTTCTGTTGACCGAAGCTCCTATCAATCGCTAGTTACACGGTGCGCGCTTTCGATGTTCAAAACCTGTATCTTTATGCCCTTTTTCCTCTCGTTTTGCCTACATAGCAGTAATTAACCCTCTGACACCTGGTAAAAAGTCTTGCTTCCCTCGTTAGCCATCTTTCAACCTTGTTGACCCTACTAGGTTTTTCTAAGTACAGGAAACTTTTTTTTATCCGGCACGGACGGGGCCGACATGGTGCCGGTTCATCAAAAATTCCGGATAACCGAACGCTATAGTAAAAGATAGGGAGAGCTGACAGCTCCGTATAAAGCAACAAACCCTGTTGCTTAGCAACAACTGTAGAACAATGAACACAAGTTTCAAGCGTCTCTGTAGCTTAGCAACAGCTGCAGCCACACCCTTGCACAGCACAGATGGAAGAAGGCAAATACAATATGAAGTAAAACCTACTCCTGAATTTTGCCGGTTAACCGAGATTTCCGGTTATTTAGGTGCCGGTAAATCGAAAGTTTCCTGTACCCTTATCTCAAGATGTTCACTTTTCACAGAATATTTCCTAGAATGTTTTCTAAATAGTCTGTCCATCCTCTAGCTGTACCAATGAAGGATGTCTCCAACTCCTATCTCTCTCTCTCTAGCTCTTAGCTCTTTTCCATAACATTATCAAATATCATGTCCCCGACAGTCTTCGTGTTTGTGCAGCACAACATTCCATTACTTCAGTAATTTAAAACTGAGGTTTTTAGTCAGGTTGGCATAATATCCCATCCTGCTTTGCTCTCAGCCATTCGCCATTTTATACAGGCTTTTAGGCTTTTAACATACAATTTCACATATTATAGTTATATAAAAATGGTTATAGAATCTTAATAATGTTTACTAAATCCTACAGGTACACCCTATCCTACAGGGTCACAATTGTGTTAAACATACCCCGCCAGGGGATTCACACTGATGCATTCACCACAGATCCCACTCCGAACACCTCCAGGTTTAGTTTCAGAAGCAAGAGTTCTGCAAAGTTTCCCCTCAGATGGATGTGCTTAGCATTTCTTCAGCCTTCGGGATCTCTGCTGTTATTTGCTCACAGTGAGTCAGTGGGCGCATTGCCTTTCTTACCCGTCAGTAAGGGCTCTGTTGCTGGGTGTGTTTCTCTGTCTCTCCCCTCGATCCAACTCCTTGCCCCTTCACCTGTCACTCTGCCCCATGCTGTTCATTCCCTGATGTTTGGCTCCCCTTACCCCTCCACCTCTTACATTTACTTCACCCTTTTGTTTCTCCTCCTCTCCCTCTCTGACTCCCCTCACCCTTTCCCCCTTCACCTTTCTTTTTCCAGTCAGCCCTGGTCCTCACCTCCCCTCGAGCTTTCTTTCTTTCTCTACCCCCTCACCATTTTCCTCTTCTCCGTTTCTCCCTTACCCTGTTCACCATTCCCTCTTCATTCCCCCTCTCTTCACTGCTGCCCTCACCTCCATGATGCTTCCCTCGTCCTCATCCCCTCCCCTCCCCTCCCTATTACCCGTCCCACCCCTTGCCCCTCCCTCACCCTTTCCCTCTTCCCCTTTTGCCCTCGTACCCATGGGCAGGTTGGCTCCTGTTGGCTGGTCACTTTATAATTGCTCATATGTTACAGAAACCTGCCGAGTTAGCCTAGAATTATCGAATGGTACAGCACAGAAGGAGGCCATTCGGCCCATCGTGCAAGTGCCAGCTCTTTGAAAGAGCTCTCCAATTATTCCCACTCCTCCGCTGTTTCCCTACAGCCCTGCAAATTTTCCCCCTTCAAATATTAATCCAATTCCCTTTTGAAAGTTATTATTAAACCTGCTTCCACCGCCATTTCAGGCAGTGCATTCCAGATCACAACAACTCGCTGTGTAAAATAAATTCTCATCTCACCTGTGGTTCTTTTGCCAATTATCTGAAATCTGTGTCCTCTGGTTACTGACCCTCCTTGTCACTGGCAACAGTTTCTCCTGATTTACTCTTATAGAAACATACAAACATAGAAACATAGAAGATAGGAGCAGGAGTAGGCCATTCGGCCCCTTGAGCCTGCTCCGCCATTCAATGCGATCATGGCTGATCATCCAAGTTCAGTGCCCTGTCCCTGCTTTCTCCCCATATCCCTTGATCCCTTTAGCCTTAAGAAATATATCCAACTCCTTCTTGAATATATTTAATGAATTGGCCTCCACCGCCTTCTGTGGTAGAGAGTTCCACAGGTTCACCACTCTCTGGGTGAAGAAATTCCTCCTCATTTCTGTCCTAAATGGCTTACCCTTTATCCTTAGACTGTGTCCCCTGGTTCTGGATTCCCCGACCATCGGGAACATCCTCCCTGCATCTAGTCTGTCCAGTCCTGCCAGAATTTTATAAGTTTCAATGAGATCCCCTCTCATTGTTCTAAACTACAGCGAGTACAAGCCCAATCGACTCCTTATACGTCATTCCTGCCATCCCAGGTATCAGCCTGGTGAATCTTCGTTGAATTCCTTCCATGGCAAGAATATCCTTCCTCAGATAAGGCGACCAAAACTGCACACAATACTCAAGGTGTGGTCTCACCAAGGCCCTGTACAACTGTAGCAAGACATCCTTGTTCTTGTACTCAAACCCTCTCGCTATGAAGGCCAGCATACCATTTGCCTTCTTAACCGCCTGCTGCACCTGCATGCTTACCTTCAGCGACTGGTACACAAGGACACCCAGGTCTCGTTGCACTTCCCCTTCTCCCAATCTATTGCCATTCAGATAATAATCTGCCTTCCTGTTTTTGACACCAAAGTGGATAACCTCACATTTATCCACATTATATTGCATCTGCCATGCTTCTGCCCAATCACCCAACCTGTCCAAGTCATCCTGTAGTTTTTTGGCATCCTCCTCACAGCACACACGTCCACCCAGCTTTGTGTCATCTGCAAATTTGGAGCTATTACATCTAGTTCCCTTGTCTAGATCATTAATATTGTGAATAGCTGGGGTCCAAGGACCGATCCCTGCGGTACCCCACTAGTCACTGCCTGCCACTAGGAAAAAGACCTGTTTATTCCAACTCTTTGTTTTCTATCTGCCAACCAGTTCTCTATCCAAGTCAATACCTTGCCCCCAATCCCATGTGCCTTAACTTTACATGCTAATCTCTTATGCGGGACCTTATCGAAAGCCTTCTGAAAGTCCAAATACACCACATCCACTGGTTCTCCCTTATCTATTTTACCAGTTACACCCTCAAAAAATTCGAGTAGATTAGTCAAGCACGATTTACCTTTTGTGAATCCATGTTGACTTTGTCCGATCCTGTCACTGTTTTCCAAGTGCTCTGCTATTACATCTTTTATAATGGACTCTAGCATTTTCCCCACTACCGGTGTCAGGTTTACCGGTCTGTAATTCCCCGTTTTCTCTCTACCACCTTTTTTGAACAGTGGGGTAACATTAGCTACCCTCCAATCCATGGGTACTGTTCCAGATTCCATCGAATGTTGGAAGATGATCAGCAATGCATCTACTATTTCCAGGGCCACTTCCTTAAGTACCCTAGGATGTAGATTATCAGGCCCTGGGGATTTATCGGCCTTCAATCCCATCAATTTCCCTAACACCATTTCCCTACAAATACTGATTTCATTCAGTTCCTCCCTTTCATCAGACCCTATGTTCCCCGACATTTCTGGGAGGTTATTTGTGTCCTCCTTTGTGAAGACAGAACCAAAATATGTATTTAATTGGTCTGCCATTTCTTTGTTCCCCATTATAAATTCCCCTGGTTCTGACTGCAAGGGACCTACGCTTGACTTCACCAATCTTTTTCTCTTCACATATCTATAAAAGCTTTTACAGTCAGTTTTTATGTTCCCTGCAAGCTTACTCTCATATTCTATTTTCCCTTTCTTAATTAATCCCTTTGTCCTCTGTTGAATCCTAAACTGCTCCCAATCCACTGGATTACTGCTTTTTCTGGCCAATTTATATGTCCTCTCCTTGGATCTTATGCTATCCCTAATTTCCCTTGTTAGCCATGGTTGAGTCACCTTTTTTGTGTTATTTTTATGCCAAACTGGGATGAACAAGTTCTGTAGTTCACCCATGCGGTCTTTGAATGTTTGCCATTGCCTATCCACTGTTCACCCTTTGAGTGACATTCCCCAATCAATCCTACCTAATTCGCGCCTCAGACCATCGTAGTTTCCTTTATTTAAATTCAGGACCCTAGTCTCTGAGTCAACTACTTCATTCTCCATCTTAATGAAGAATTC
Source organism: Somniosus microcephalus (assembly GCF_052327205.1). Taxonomy (NCBI): domain Eukaryota; kingdom Metazoa; phylum Chordata; class Chondrichthyes; order Squaliformes; family Somniosidae; genus Somniosus; species Somniosus microcephalus. The sequence goes on along the minus strand of NW_028225179.1, from coordinate 84,782,966 downwards.
GATCATATTATGATCGCTCCGACCCAAGGGGTCTCGTACAACAAGATTGCTAATTAATCCTTTCTCATTACATAATACCCAGTCTAAGATGGCCTGATCTCTGGTTGGTTCCTCGACATATTGGTCCAGGAAACCATCCCGTAAACACTCCAGGAATTCCTCCTCCACAGTATTATTACTAATTTGGTTAGCCCAATCTATATGTAGGTTAAAGTCACCCATGATGACTGCTGTGCCCTTTTGCACACTTCTCTAATTTCCCTTTTAATGCCATCCCCAACCTCCACATTACTGTTTGGAGGTCTATAAACCACTCCCACTAACGTTTTCTGCCCCTTGGTATTTCTCAGTTCTACCCATACAGATTCCACATCATCAGAGGTAATATCCTTCCTTACAATTGTGCTAATCCCTTCTTTAACCAGTAATGCTACCCCACCTCCCTTTCCTTTTTGCCTATCTTTCCTGAATATTGAATACCCCTGGATGTTGAGTTCCCAGCCTTGGCCACCCTGGAGCCATGTTTCCGTAATCCCAATCAAATCATATTCGTTTACCTCTATTTGCGCAGCTAATTCATCCACCTTATTACGAATGCTCCTCGCATTAAGACACAAAGCCTTTAGGCTTGTTTTTTTAACGCTCTTACACCTATTAGAATTATTATTTACTGTGGCCATGTTTGATTTAAACCATTGATTTCTCTGACTGCCACTTTTGTTTTTCTCTTTCCTATCTTTTGCTTTTATCCTCGTTTCCCTTTCCTCTGCCTCCCTGCTCAGGTTCCCAACCCCCTGCCATTTTAGTTTAGTTTAAACCCTCCCCAGAGCACTAGCCCAGGTGCAAACCATCCGGTTTGAACTGGTCCCACCTCCCCCAGAACCGGTTCCAATGTCCCAGGAATTTGAATCCCTCCCCCTGGCACCATTCCTCTAGCCACGTATTCATCTGAAATATTCTTCTATTTCTACTCTGACTAGCACGTGGCACTGGTAGCAATCCTGAGATTACTACCTTTGAGGTCCTATTTTTTAATTTACCTCCTAACTCCCTATACTCAGCTTTTAGGACCTCATCCCGTTTTTTACCTATATCGTTGGTACCTATATGCACCACGACAACTGGCTGTTCACCCTCCCCTTCCAAGATGTTCTGCAGCCGCTCTGAGACATCCTTGACCCTTGCACCAGGGAGGCAACACACCATCCTGGAGTCTCGTTTGCGGCCGCAGAAACGCTTATCTATTCCCCTTACAATAGAATCCCCTATTACTATAGCTCTACCCCGCTTTTTCCTCCTGTCCTGTGCAGCAGAGCCACCCCTGGTGCCAGGAAGTTGGCTGCTGCTGCCTTCCCCTGGTAAGCTATCCCCCCATCAGTATCCAAAGTGGTATATCTGTTTGAGAGGGGGATGGCCACAGGGGACCCTTGCACTACTTGCCTGCGCCTACTACTCTGCCTGTTGGTCACCCATTCCCTTTCTGCCTGTGCCACCTTTACCTGCGGTGTGACCAACTGTTTAAATGTGCTATTCATGATGTCCTCAGCATCGCGAATGGTCCAGTATGTATCCACTCGCTGCTCCAGCACCACAATGCGGTCTGCCAGTAGCTGCAACTGGACACACTTCCTGCACACATGGTTGTCAGGGACACAGGAAGTGTCCCTGAGTTCCCACATAGCGCAGGAGGAGCATACCACGGCACCGGGCTGTCCTGCCATGACTTCCCCTTTAATTCATTTAAATTAAATCAAATCAATCCCACCAATTACACTACAGTTAAATGATATACTTAAGGGCCCTGGTTTACAAACAGTCCTCGCTACACCACAGAGACTTTAGAAACTATAAACCACAGAGTTAAGGTTTAAAAAGAGAGAAATACTCACCAACCAATCACTTACCTGCTTTCTGGTGATGTCACACTTCGATTACTTTTTACTTCTCTCCTTCCCTCTGAGTTCGGAGATTGGAGATGAGTAAACCTACCTGGGACTCTGTGGCCTTTTATACTCACTGCTCCGCGATTCCCGCCGCCGCTCGCTCTGCACTGAGACCTACCTGGGTCTCTTGGAGCCTTTTATACAGCCGCCGATCCGCGATCCCCGCCGCCGCTCGCGCCGCACTGAGTGAGACCTACCTGGGTCTCTTGGAGCCTTTTATACAGCCGCCGCTCCGCGATTCCCGTCGACTCTCGCTCCGCACTGAGGCCTACCTGGTCTCTGGAGCCTTTTATACAGCCACCGCTCCGCGATTCCCGCCACCGCTCGCGCTGCACTGAGGCCTACCTGGTCTCTGGGGCCTTTTATACAGCCGCCGCTCCGCGATTCCCGCCACCGCTCGCGCTGCACTGAGGCCTACCTGGTCTCTGGGGCCTTTTATACAGCCGCCGCTCCGCGATTCCCGTCGACTCTCGCTCCGCACTGAGGCCTACCTGGTCTCTGGGGCCTTTTATACAGCCGCCGCTCCGCGATTCCCGCCGACTCTCGCTCCGCACTGAGGCCTACCTGGTCTCTGGGGCCTTATCAAAACCCTCAATGATTTTGAACAGCTCTGTTTAATCTCCCCTTAATTTTCTCTGCTCTAAGAAGAATAATCCCTTTTCTCCACTCTCTCCACATAACTGAAGTCCCTCATCCCTGGTACCATTCTAGTAAATCTCCTCTGCACCCATACCAAGGCCTTGACATTCTTCCGACCTTACAAATCCTTGCTGATCTCTAGGTGTCAGCCATGGTTCAGTGGGTTGCACTTTCACCTCAGAGTCAGAAGGTCGTGGGTTCAAAAATCTAGGCTGACACTCCAGTGCAGTGCTGAGGGAGTGCAGCACTGTCGGAGGTGCCGTCTTCTGAATGTGATGTTAAACCAAGGCCCCATCTGCTCTCTCAGGTGGATGTAAAAGATCCCTTGGCACTATTTTGAAGAAGAGCAGGGGAGTTATCCCCGGTGTCCTGGCCAATATTTATCCCTCAATCAACTTCACTAAAACAGATTATCTGGTCATTATCACTTTGCTGTTTGTGGGATCTTGCTGTGTACAAATTGCCTGCCACATTTCCTACATTACAACCATGAGTACACTTTAAAAAACGTACTTCATTGGCTGTAAAGTGTTTTGGGAGGTCATGAAAGGCACTGTATTTCATTTTCTGGCTCAACTGCTGTTACTTCTTTGCTTTTATGGGGCACAGCAAGATCCCACAACAGCAATGTGATAATGATAATCTGTTGGTTGAAGGATAAATATTGGCCAGGACACCGGGGACAACATCCAACTCTTCGTCCAATAGTGAGAGTTTAATGTCTCATTCGAAAGACGGCACCTCCGACAGTGCAGCGCTCCCTCAGTATGGCCCCTCCGACAGTACAGCACTCCCTCAGCACTGTACCTCCGACAGTGCAGCGCTCCCTCAGTATTACCCCTCCAACAGTGCAGCACTCCCTAAGTACTGCCCCTCCAACAGTGCAGCACGGGTTAGATACAGAGTAAAGCTCCCTCTGCACTGTCCCATCAAACACTCCCAGAGAAGGTTATGTGCTGTATTCTCTCATGAACTGTGCTTGATTCTCTTGTGTTCCGTAATGTGTACTGTGATAGTGACTAGATAATCTGTTTCAGTTATCTTGGTTGAGGGATAAATATTAGCCAGGTCACAGGGGAGAACTCCCCTGCTCTTCTTCGAAATAGTACCATGGGATCTTTTACATCTGCCTGAGAGGGCTGACGGGGCCTTGTTTTAACGTCTCATCTGAAAGACGGCAGCTGACAGTGCAGCACTCCCTCAGCACTGCCCCTCCGACAGTGCGGTGCTCCCTCAGTACTGCCCCTCCGATAGTGCATCACTCCCTCAGTAATGCCCCTCCGACAGTGCAGCGCTCCCTCAGTACTGCCCCTCCCATAGTGCATCACTCCCTCAGTACTGCCCCTCTGACAGTGCAGAACTCCCTCAGTATTGCCCCTCCGACAGTGCAGCGCTCCCTCAGTACTGCCCCTCCAACAGTGCAGCGCTCCCTCAGTACTGCCCCTCCGATAGTGCATCACTCCTTCGGTACTGCCCCTCTGACAGTGCAGAACTCCCTCAGTAATGCCCCTCCGACAGTGCAGCGCTCCCTCAGTACTGCCCCTCCGATAGTGCATCACTCCCTCAGTACTGCCCCTCTGACAGTGCAGAACTCCCTCAGTATTGCCCCTCCGACAGTGCAGCGCTCCCTCAGTACTGCCCCTCCAACAGTGCGGCGCTCCCTCAGTACTGCCCCTCCGATAGTGCATCACTCCTTCGGTACTGCCCCTCTGACAGTGCAGAACTCCCTCAGTATTGCCCCTCCGACAGTGCAGCGCTCCCTCAGTACTGCCCCTCCGACAGTGTACAGCTCCCTCAGTACTGCCCCTCCGACAGTGCAGCGCTCCCTCAGTACTGCCCCTCCGACAGAGCAGAGCTCCCTCAGTACTGCCCCTCCGACAGTACGGCGCTCCCTCAGTATTGCCCCTCCGACAGTGCAGCGCTCCCTCAGTACTGCCCCTCCGACAGTGTACAGCTCCCTCAGTACTGCCCCTCCGACAGTGTACAGCTCCCTCAGTACTGCCCCTCCGACAGAGCAGAGCTCCCTCAGTACTGCCCCTCTGACAGTGCAGAGCTCCCTCAGTACTGCCCCTCCGACGGTGCAGTGCTCCCTCAGTACTGCCCCTCCGACAGTGCAGCACTCCCTCAGTACTGCCCCTCCGACAGTTCAGCGCTCCCTCAGTACTGCCCCTCCGACAGTGCAGCGCTCCCTCAGTACTGCCCCTCTGACAGTGCAGCACTCCCTCAGTACTGCCCCTCCAACAGTGCAGCGATCCCTCAGTACTGCCCCTCCGACAGTGCAGCACTCCCTTAGTACTGCGCTGAAGGGTCAGCCTGGATTATGGGCTTGTGTTTCTGGATTGGGACTTGAGCCCACAACCTCCTCTATTAGTTCAACATGGCTTATACACTGTCCGCACCTTGCCAAAGCCCAGGTGAAGAACTGATTCTTCAGCCAAATGCAGCAAACTGACCCTCAGGCTCCTGAGACAGGAGTAGGCCTCACCGCAGAAACATTTTCCAGCGAATCAATGAGTGATGATAACAATTCTAATCAAATTGTTTATTTGTTGTGGGTTTCTGATGTTATAAGCGTCGATTGTAGTGGAAAGTTTACACATACAATGAAGTGATGGCAGTAATGTGTGATTGCTCCAGTGTGGCACAGGGTGTCGGGTGTGACAGACACAAGACACTGGAGGCAGAACACTTTGCTACTTTAGATGGGAGTGCAGGTCAGAGTGTTGGACCACACCTGGTGCTGTTCTGTCACATCCAGTGGGACAGTCAGGTGGTGTGAGGCCCCCTACTCGAGGCAGTCTCACACAGCCCAGCTTCAGTGCCATTGATCAGATTGGAATCCGATGTTTGAGTCCTGCACTCACATCAGAAACCATCTCATATTGCGGTACAACCAGCAATACAACAGCAACATGAAGAGGTCCCCCCAGTAAATGTGTTAAAATATAAAATATCAGTGATAATCTAGCCCATAGTAACAAGGGTGAATGTATCGGATTAACTGCCTTGCCCACTCCCGCACCGTTACCTCTGGAGTCCCTCAGGGATCTCTCCTTCGACCCCTCCTATTTCTCATCTACGAGCTGCCCCTCGGCGACATCATCTGATAACACAGCATCAGGTTCCACAGCTGATGACACCCAGCTCGACCTCACCACCACCTCGCTCGACCCCTCCACTGCCTCTATGTTGTCACACTGCTTGTCCGACATCCAGTATTGGGTGAGCAGAAATTTCCTCCAATTAAATATTGAGAAGACTAAAGCCATTGTCTTCAGTCCCCGCCACAAACTCCGTTCCCCAGACACCAACTCCATCCTTCTCCCTGGTCACTGAGGATGAACTAGGCCGTTCTCAACCTTGGTGTCCTATTTGACCCTGAGCTGAGCTTCCGACCCCATATCCCCATCACCACCAAGACCGCTTACTTCCACCTCTGTAACATCGCTTGTCTCCGCCCCTGCCTCAGATCATCTGCTGCAGAAACCCTCATTCATGCTTTTTTACCTCCAGACTCGACGATTCCAACGCTCTCCTGGTCGGCCGCCCACCATCCACCCTCCATAAACTTGAGCTCATCCGAAGCTCCGCTGCCCGTATCCTAACTCACCCCAAGTCCCGTTAACCCATCACCCCCTGTGCTCGCTGACCTACATTGGCTCCCGGTCTGGCAACATTGATTTTAAAATTCTCATCCTCATATTCAAATCCCCCCATGGCCTCGCCCCCTCCCTATCTCTGTAACCTCCTCTAGCCCAATAACCCTCCGAGAATTGTATTCCTCTAATTCTGGCCTCTTGAACATCCCTGATTTTAATCGCTCCACCATTGGTGGCCGTGATTTCAGCTGCCGAGGCCCTAAGCTCTAGAATTCCCTCCCTAAACCTCTCCGCCCCACTACACCTCTCTCCTCCTTTAAACCTACCTCTTTGACCAAGGTTTTTGTCATCTGTCCGAATATCTCCTTATGTGGCTCGGTGTCAAGTTGTCTGATAACACCCCGGTGAAGCGCCGTTTTACTACATTCAAGGTGCTCTGGGAATGCAAGCTGGTGTTATCAGTAGGTAAGCCCTGATGTTGCTGCTGCTCCAGGTTGGTTTATGTTTCTGCACTTTCCTTGTTCCAGACCACTATAATTGCCATAGAGTTCGACGGTGGAGTGGTGATTGCCTCTGATTCTCGAGTCTCCGCAGGGTAAGTTTGTTACATCTATCTTCTCACTGTGACTGTGTCCTTCCATTCAAATTATACAACTGGGCATTTATATCGCACCTGTCACAATGTCTCAAAGTGCTTCACAGCCAATGAAGTACTCTTGAACTGCGTCACTGTTCTAATGTGGGAAACGTGGCAGCCAATTTGTGCACAGCAAGCTCCCACAAACGACAATGAGATAAATGACCAGATCATCTGTTTTAATGATATTGGTCGAGGGATAAATATTAGCCCAGCAGACCGGGGAAAACCCCCCTGCTCGTCTTCGAAATAGTGCCGTGGGATCTTATACATCCACCCGAGAGGGTAGCCAGGGCCACAGTGGGATCTTTTACATCCACCCGAGAGGGTAGCCAGGGCCACAGTGGGATCTTTTACATCCACCCGAGAGGGTAGCCAGGGCCACAGTGGGGTCTTATACATCCACCCGAGAGGGTAGCCAGGGCCACAGTTTAACGTCTCTTCCGAAGGACAGCACCTCAATACTTCCTGATTCACTTTATCATCTCTGCTGCTTTTTCCAGCCTTGGTGAGGTCCTGCACTGGGCCTCGGCCCTTCACCTGGCTCTGCTGTTTAACGGTTTCCTGAGCACCGATTTCACCCCAGGGTCTTTATTTGGTGTGGGATAGTTTGGGGGAAACGGCCATTGTTCTGATCTAAAGGAGGTTAAAGATGTTGCCTGTGTGTCTGTAGGGATTCGGTGGTTAATCGTGTGATGAACAAGCTGTCACTCCTCCACGAGCGAATTTATTGCGCCTTGTCTGGTTCAGCAGCTGACGCTCAGGCTATAGCCGACACCATCAACTACCAGCTGGAACTGCACAGGTAAGCAGCTCGAGACCCGTTTACTGCAGCTCGCTCTACACATTCAACTCAAATCAGCAGCAAAATGCAGGGCTGGAATATTCTGTGGCCCTGCTCCACCGAGTGAGTCTTGGGCGATTTTAATCTTCATATAGATTGGACAAATCAAATTGGCAAAAGCAGCCTTGAGGATGAGTTCATAGAGTGTATTCGGGACAGTTTCTTGGAACAATACGTTGTGGAACCGACCAGGAGACAGGCTATTTTAGATCTGGTAATGTGTAATGAAACAGGATTAATTAATGATCTCATAGTAAAGGATCCTCTAGGGAAGAGTGATCATAACATGATGGAATTCCACATTCAGTTTGAAGGTGAGAAACTTGGGCCTGAAACTAGAGTATTAAACTTAAACAAAGGCAATTACAAAGGTATGAGGAGCGAGTTGGCTAAAGTGGACTGGGAAAATAGATTAGAAGGTAAGATGGTAGAAAAGCAGTGACAGAAATTTGAAGAGATATTTCATGACTCAACAAAGATATATTTCAGTGAGAAAGAAAGACTTGAAGAGAAGGATGAACAAACCATGGCTAATCAAGGAAGTTAAGGATGGTATCAAATTGAAAGAAAAGGCATACAATGTTGCAAAGGTTAGTGGTAGGCCAGAGGATTGGGAAAATTTTAGAAACCAGCAAAGGATGACTAAAAAAATAATAAAGAGGGAGAAAATAGCATATGAGAGTAAACTAGCAAGAAATATAAAAACTGACAGTAAGAGCTTCTACAAGTATATAAAAAGGAAGACAGTAGCTAAAGTAAACCTTGGTCCCTTAGAGGACGAGACGAGACTGGGGAAATAATAATGGGAAACAAGGAAATGGCAGAGGCATTGAACAAATATTTTGTATCTGTCTTCACAGTAGAGGACACTAAAAACATTCCAGTAATAGTAGAAAATCAAGGGGCAAAAGGGAGGGAGGAACTTAAAACAATCACTATCACCAGAGAAAAAGTGCTAGGCAAACTTATGGGTCTAAAGGCTGACAAGTACCCTGGACCTGATGGCCTGCATCCTAGGGTCTTAAAAGAAGTGGCTACAGAGATAGTGGATGCATTGGTTGTAATCTTCCAAAATTCCCTAGACTCTGGAAAAGTCCTTGCGCATTGGAAAACCACAAATGTAACACCCTTACTCAAAAAAGGAGGGAGACAGAAAGCAGGAAACTATAGGCCAGTTAGCCTAACATGTCATTGGCAAAATGCTCAAATCCATTATTAAGGAAGTAGTAGCAGGGCATTTAGAAAATCATAATACAATCAAACAGACTCAACATGGTTTTAGGAAAGGGAAATCGTGTTTGACAAATCTATTAGAGTTCTTTGAGGAGGTAATGAGCAGGGTGGATAAAGGGGAACCAGTAGATGTAGTATATTTGGATTTCCAAAAGGTATTCGACAAGGTGCCACATAAAAGGTTACTGCATAAGATAAGAGCTCATGTTGTTGGGGGTAATATATTAGATTGGTTTCTGTATAGTTCCAGGTTCCAGTACAGTTCCAGGTTCCAGTACAGTTCCAGGTCCCAGTACAGTTCCAGGTTCCAGCACAGTTCCTTGTTCCAGTACAGTTCCTGGTTTCTGTACAGTTCCAGGTTCCAATTCAATTCCGGGTTCCAGTACAGTTCTAGGTCCCAATACATTTCCAGGTTCCTGTACTGTTCCCGGTTCCAGTCTAGTTCCCGGTTCCAGTCTAGTTTCCGGTTCCAGTCCAGTTCCCGGTGCCAGTCCAGTTCCCGGTTCCTGTCCAGTTCCCGGTTCCTGTACAGTTCCCCGTTCCAGTCCAGTTCCCCATTCCAGCCCAGTTCCCGGTTCCAGTCCAGTTCCACGTCCCAGTACAGTTCCAGGTCCCAGTACAGTTCCTGGGTCCAGTACAGTTCCAGTACAGTTCCAGTTCCCAGTACAGTTCCAGGTTCCAGTACAGTTCCAAGTCTCAGTCCAGTTCCCTATTCCAGTCCAGCTCCCCGTTCCAGTCCAGTTCCCGGTTCCAGTCCAGTTCCAGGTCCCAGTCCAGTTGCAGGTCCCTGTACAGTTCCTGGTTCCAGTCCAGTTCCCGGTTCCAGTCCAGTTCCTGGTTCCAGTCCAGTTCCAGGTCTCAGTAAAGTTCCAGGTCTCAGTAAAATTCCAGGTCCTAGTCCAGTTCCTGGTTCCAGTACAGTTCCCGGTTCCAGTACAGTTCCCGATTCCAGTATAGGTCCCGGTTCCAGCCCAGTTCCCGGTTCCAGTCCAGTTCCAGGTCCCAGTACTGTTCCCGGTTCCAGTACAGTTCCAGGTTCCAGTACAGTTCCAGATTCCAGTACAGTTCCAGGTCCCAGTACAATTCCAGGTTCCAGTACAGTTCCAGGTCCCAGTACAGTCCCAGTACAGTTCCAGGTCCCAGTACAGTTCCAGGTTCCAGTACAGTTCCAGATTCCAGTACAGTTCCAGGTCCCAGTACGGTTCCGGGTCCCAGTATGGTTCCAGGATCCAGTACGGTTCCAGGTCCCAGTACGGTTCCAGGTCCCAGTGCAGTTCCAGGTTCCAGCACAGTTCCAGGTCCCAGTACAGTTCCAGGTCCCAGCACAGTTCCTGGTTTCTGTACAGTTCCAGGTTCCAGTTCAATTCCAGGTTTCAGTACAGTTTCTGGTTTCTGTACAATTCCGGGTTCCAATACAGTTCTAGGTCCCAATACATTTCCAGGTTCCTGTACTGTTCCCGGTTCCAGTACAGTTCAAGGTCCCAGTCCAGTTCCCAGTTCCAGTCCAGTTCCCCGTTCCAGTCCAGTTCCCGGTTCCTGTCCAGTTCCAGTTCCCAGTCCAGTTCCAGGTTCCAGTACAGTTCCAGTTCCCAGTCCAGTTCCAGTACAGTTCCAGTTCCCAGTCCAGTTCCAGGTTCCAGTACAGTTCCAAGTCTCAGTCCAGTTCCCTGTTCCAGTCCAGTTACCGATTCCAGTCCAGTTCCAGGTCCTAGTCCAGTTCCAGGTCCCTGTACAGTTCCTGGTTCCAGTCCAGTTGCTGGTTCCAGTCCAGTTCCCGGTTCCAGTCCAGTTCCCGGTTTCAGTCCAGTTCCAGGTCTCAGTAAAATTCCAGGTCCTAATCCAGTTCCTGGTTCCAGTACAGTTCCCGATTCCAGTATAGTTCCCGGTTCCAGTCCAGTTCCCGGTTCCAGTCCAGTTCCAGTCCAGTTCCAGGTCCCAGTACTGTTCCAGGTCCCAGTACAGTTCCCGGTTCCAGTACAGTTCCCGGTTCCAGTATAGTTCCAGGTCCCAGTACAGTTCCCGGTTCCAGTACAGTTCCAGGTCTCAGTACAATTCCAGGTTCCAGTACAGTTCCAGGTCCCAGTACAGTTCCAGGTTCCAGTACAGTTCCAGATTCCAGTACGGTTCCAGGTCCCAGTACGGTTCCAGGATCCAGTACAGTTCCAGGTCCCAGTACGGTTCCAGGATCCCTGTACGGTTCCAGGATCCAGTACGGTTCCAGGTCCCAGTACAGTTCCAGGTCCCAGTACAGTTCCCGGTTCTAGTACAGTTCTAGGTTCCAGTCCAGTTCCAGGTTCCAGTCCTGTTCCTGGTTCCTGTACAGTTCCAAGTTCCAGTACAGTTCCCGGTTCAAGTCCAGTTCCACTTCCCAGCCCAATTCCAGGTCCCAGTGCAGTTCCACATCCCAGTACAGTTCCGCATCCAAGTACAGTTCAAGGTTCCAGTCCAGTTCCCAGTTCCAGTCCAGTTCCCGGTTCCAATCCAGTTCCAGGTTCCAGTCCAGCTCCCGGTTCCTGTCCAGTTCCAGGTTCAAGTACAGTTCCAAGTCTCAGTACAGTTCCAGGTTCCTGTACAGTTCCCGATTCCGGTCCTGTTCCCGGTTCCGGTCCAGTTCCCGGTTCCGGTCCAGTTCCCGGTTCCAGTCCAGTTCCCCGTTCCAGGCCAGTTCCAGGTTCCTGTATAGTTCCAGGTCTCAGTATAGTTCCAGGTCTCAGTATAGTTCCAGGTCCCAGTACAGTTCCAGGTCCCAGTACAGTTCCCAGTTCCAGTACCGTTCCAGGCCCCAGTACAGTTCCAGGCCCCAGTACCGTTCCAGGCCCCAGTACCGTTCCAGGCCCCAGTACCGTTCCAGGCCCCAGTACAGTTCCAGGCCCCAGTACAGTTCCAGGTTCCAGCACAGTTCCAGGTTCCAGCACAGTTCCAGGTCCCAGCAGAGTTCCAAGTCTCAGTAAAGTTCCAGGTACCAGTCCAGTTCCTGGTTCCGGTACAGTTCCAGGTTCCGGTACAGTTCCAGGTTCCAGTACAGTTCCAGGTCCCAGTACAGTTCCATGTCCCGGCACAGTTCCAGGTCCCAGCACAGTTCCAGATCCCAGCACAGTTCCAGATCCCAGCACAGTTCTAGGTCCCAGCACAGTTCCAGGTTCCAGTCCAGTTCCAGGTTCCAGTACAGTTCCCGGTTCCAGTACAGTTCCAGGTCCCAGTATCCCAGTACAGTTCCAGGTATCTGTTGAGTTTCCCTGACCTGCAGTAGCCCAGTTGCAGTCTGCAGATACCCACTCCAACCTGTCTGTATCTGAAAGGCATATCTTACCGATTAGTTTCTGTGGTAGTGTTGCTCTGCGCTGCAGAATTGCAGTGTGTCAAATACAAGAGCCTGATCTTGGACGAAGTGTAGACTCTGTAGGTTCTGCCTTGTGTCTGCAGGGGTTTGGAGGCCAGTCTCAGTCTCCTGGACTGCTCTCAATGTCGGGGTGTAATTCTGAGTGTAGAAACATAGAAAAATAGGAGCAGGAGTAGGCCATTCGGCCCTTCGAGCCTGCTCCACCATTTAATACAATCATGGCTGATCCTCTATCTCTATCCCATATTCCCGCTCTCTCCCCATACCCCTTGATGCCCTGTAACAGCAGAAACAGTGCCCAGATCTTTGAGCCCAATCTCACCACGGCTTCCCCCTTTCTGTCACCCAGTGTTGAAATTGAAGAGGCTCCGCTGGTTCGAGCTGCTGCCGCCATGGTGAAGAACATCAGCTACAAGTATAAGGAAGAGTTGTCAGCGCACCTGATCGTGGCTGGATGGGACAGGAAGAAGAGAGGGCAGGTGCAGTGCATCAACTACAATTACAGCTAACAGTGTGCGCTTCCGATTTAGATCAGCTTGTGACATTTATCCCTGTGATATGTTCCAGTGAAATATATCGTGAACTGGGTTTATGATTTAACAAGTTCGAAATTAACAATTTCTGTGGGGGTTTCCAATCTCCTGCCGTAACGTCACCAGATGATCAGCATAATCCCCGGAAATACTGCAAACCTGGACATTTACCCCATTTACATAGAGTTACACAGTTACACAGGCCTGGATATTTAATGGGGTGGGTTAAGTAGGGGGGGAGGGTCTGGAGTTTTGCCTGGGAAACACGGGGGTGGGGGGTCCGATTCCGGTGGTGGGGGAGGGAGTCTGATCCCAGAGGAGGGTCTGATCCCAGGGGGTGGGTCCAATCCCAGGGGGGGTCTGATCCCGGGGGAAGGGTCTGATCCCTGGGGGGGTCCGATCCCAGGCGGTGTCTGATCCTGGGGGGGAGGGTCCGATCCTGGGGCGGGGGGTGGGCTGATCCCAGGGGGCAGGGGGGCGGCTGATCCCAGGGGTGGTCTGATCCGGGGTGGGGGCTGCGTTCTGATCCTGGGGGTTGCGGGTCCGATCCTAGGAGGAGTCTGATCCCGGGGGGTCCAATCCCAGGGGGTATCTGATCCCAGGGGAGGGTCCGATACCGGGGGGGGGGGTCTGATCCGGGGGGAGGGTCCGATCCCTGAGGTAGTCCGATCCTGGGGGGGTTTTCGATCCCAGGGGGGTGTCCGATCCCGGGGGGGTCCAATCTTAACCCTGTAAGGGGCGGGCAGGTGGGCTCCATTCCCCGACCCCAGCAGGGTGGTCCGGTCCGCGACCCATATATCTTTATATGAGCGGGGGGGTGTCTGATGGGCAGCAGGTTGTGGAATTGGGGGGCTGTCCTGCTCCTCCTGGTCCACAAGCAATGCTGTAAAGGCATTAACCTCCTCCCCAAAGCTGTCCTCGCCCCGCCTTCAGCTGCCAGGTTTCCAGAGGCCTGGAAAACCCGGCTGCCCACTATAAAATCCACAGAGCAGGTTAAATCAGAGGCTGAAAGCCTCATTTACAGATTTAAATTGCCAACCGGCCTTCTGGGTTGGCTACTCTGCCTCTATAAATCCCGGAAGTGGCCAGATTGGAGGTGGGGCGGGGTCAGGGTTCCGATCTTTAACATTTTGACCCCCCCCCCACCCCATCCCAAACCATTTGTTGTTGTGTGCTAAACGTCCACCCCCTAGAGTCTGCAACACAGGAACAGGCCATTCAGCCCATTTCCACTAACGTTCGGGTGGGAAATCGGAGAAACACTGCAGGAACTCCAGGCTCCAGTGTTTATTCTTCCACAGCCCGAAGACTGATAGACCTGGAGTTAGTGTCCATTCATTGAACTCATTTTACAGTAACAAGGATTTCTGTTTGACCCTGTGCTACATTACCAGATATTGTGCGTTTAAAATCACTCCAGTCCGCAAGGTGCAAGGGGTCATTTCTGGATCAGGTTCAAGTCTGCAGGGAGCAAGGGGTCATTTCTGGATCAGGTTCCCGTCTGCAGGGAGCAAGGGGTCATTTCTGGATCAGGTTCCAGTCTTCAGGGAGCAAGGGGTCATTTCTGGATCAGGTTCCAGTCCGCAGGGAGCGTGGAGTCATTTATGGATCAAGCTCCAGTCCACGGGGAGCGAGGGGTCACTTCTGGATCAAGCTCCAGTCCGCAGGGTGCGATGGGTCATTTCTGGATCAGGCTCCAGTCCACAGGGTGTGAGGGGTCATTTCTGGATCAGGCTCCAGTCTGCAGGGTGCGAGGGGTAATTTCTGGATCAGGCTCCAGTCCGCAGGGTGCGAGGGGTCATTTCTGGATCAGGCTCCAGTCCACAGGGAGCGAGGGGTCATTTCTGGATCAGGCTCCTGTCCGCGGGGAGCGAGGGTTCATTTCTGGATCAGGCTCCAGTCCGCAGGTTGCAAGGGGTCATATCTAGATCACTCGCCAGTCCAGTGTATGAAATGTAATGTTAGATGATATTACGGGGTTGATTTTGGTCTCGTTCCCTCGGGTGTTGAGTATCATCGGGGTGAAACATAGAAATCGGATGCGGTGGGTTTGCTCTCAGCTAACAGAAGCCGCTGGATTTTTCTCCCGTTGAAATGAAGGGGAGCAAAATGCAGCAGGTTCTGGTCCAGGTGTGTGATCCTCCCGCCAGATCCCACTCTCGCCGCTCGGCCCAGCTGAAGCTTAACGTCCGGGCAGGAAAGACCAAAATCTCACCCAGAGTATATTGGAAGTGTTGCTGAGCTGTGCTGTGTATGTCTCCGATCCAGGTCTACGCCACTCTGGGAGGGATGCTGATCAGACAGCCGTTCGCAGTCGGTGGCTCGGGGAGTGTCTACATTTATGGATATCTCGATGCTGCTTATAAAGCTGGAATGAGCAGGGCCGAGTGCCTGCAGTTTGTAACTAACGGTGAGAACGCGCGGTGTGGCTGGGGTTAATTGGCAATTTATTTCATCCCTTCTCGGCTGCATTGAATTTGCGTTCCTCTCTGAGGCTGATTTTCCTCTCTGAGGCCCATTGTCTCACTATCTCACTGACCCTTTCCTATTCTCACCCTTACCCGTTCCTCTCTGGGGTTGATTTTACACAGTCCCAGTGTCTCACTATCTCACTGACCCTTTCCTATTCTCACCCTTACCCGTTCCTCTCTCGGGCTGATTTTACACAGTCCCAGTGTCTCACTATCTCCCTGACCCTTTCCTATTCTCACCCTTACCCGTCCCTCTCTGAGGCTGATTTTACACAGCCCCAGTGTCTCACTATCTCACTGACCCTTTCCTATTCTCACTCTTACCCGTTCCTCTCTGGGGCTGATTTTACACAGTCCCAGTGTCTCACTATCTCACTGACCCTTTCCTATTCTCACTCTTACCCGTTCCTCTCTGGGGCTGATTTTACACAGTCCCAGTGTCTCACTATCTCACTGACCCTTTCCTATTCTCACACTTACCCGTTCCTCTCTGGGGCTGATTTTACACAGTCCCAGTGTCTCACTATCTCACTGACCCTTTCCTATTCTCACTCTTACCCGTTCCTCTCTGGGGCTGATTTTACACAGTCCCAGTGTCTCACTATCTCACTGACCCTTTCCTATTCTCACCCTTACCCGTTCCTCTCTGCGGCTGATTTTACACAGTCCCAGTGTCTCACTATCTCACTGACCCTTTCCTATTCTCACTCTTACCCGTTCCTCTCTGGGGCTGATTTTACACAGTCCCAGTGTCTCACTATCTCACTGACCCTTTCCTATTCTCACTCTTACCCGTTTCTCTCTGAGGCTGATTTTACACAGTCCCAGTGTCTCACTATCTCACTGACCCTTTCCCATTCTCGCTCTTACCCGTTCCTCTCTGGGTCTGATTTTACACAGTCCCAGTGTCTCACTATCTCACTGACCCTTTCCTATTCTCATCCTTACCCGTTCCTCTCTGGGGCTGATTTTACACAGTCCCAGTGTCTCACTATCTCCCTGACCCTTTCCTATTCTCACTCTTACCCGTTCCTCTCTGCGGCTGATTTTACACAGTCCCAGTGTCTCACTATCTCACTGACCCTTTCCTATTCTCACTCTTACCCGTTCCTCTCTGGGTCTGATTTTACACAGTCCCAGTGTCTCACTATCTCCCTGACCCTTTCCTATTCTCACTCTTACCCGTTCCTCTCTGGGTCTGATTTTACACAGTCCCAGTGTCTCACTATCTCACTGACCCTTTCCTATTCTCACTATTACCCGTTCCTCTCTGGGGCTGATTTTACACAGTCCCAGTGTCTCACTATCTCACTGACCCTCTCCTATTCTCACTCTTACCCGGTCCTCTCTGGGGCTGATTTTACACAGTCCCAGTGTCTCACTATCTCACTGACCCTCTCCTATTCTCACTCTTACCCGGTCCTCTCTGGGGCTGATTTGACACAGTCCCAGTGTCTCACTATCTCACTGACCCTTTCCTATTCTCACTCTTACCCGTTCCTCTCTGGGGCTGATTTTACACAGTCCCAGTGTCTCACTATCTCCCTGACCCTTTCCTATTCTCACTCTTACCCGTTCCTCTCTGGGTCTGATTTTACACAGTCCCAGTGTCTCACTATCTCCCTGACCCTTTCCTATTCTCACCCTTACCCGTTCCTCTCTGGGGCTGATTTTACACAGTCCCAGTGTCTCACTATCTCACTGACCCTTTCCTATTCTCACTCTTACCCGTTCCTCTCTGGGGCTGATTTTACACAGTCCCAGTGTCTCACTATCTCACTGACCCTTTCCTATTCTCACACTTACCCGTTCCTCTCTGGGGCTGATTTTACACAGTCCCAGTGTCTCACTATCTCACTGACCCTTTCCTATTCTCACTCTTACCCGTTCCTCTCTGGGGCTGATTTTACACAGTCCCAGTGTCTCACTATCTCACTGACCCTTTCCTATTCTCACCCTTACCCGTTCCTCTCTGCGGCTGATTTTACACAGTCCCAGTGTCTCACTATCTCACTGACCCTTTCCTATTCTCACTCTTACCCGTTCCTCTCTGGGGCTGATTTTACACAGTCCCAGTGTCTCACTATCTCACTGACCCTTTCCTATTCTCACTCTTACCCGTTCCTCTCTGAGGCTGATTTTACACAGTCCCAGTGTCTCACTATCTCACTGACCCTTTCCTATTCTCGCTCTTACCCGTTCCTCTCTGGGTCTGATTTTACACAGTCCCAGTGTCTCACTATCTCACTGACCCTTTCCTATTCTCATCCTTACCCGTTCCTCTCTGGGGCTGATTTTACACAGTCCCAGTGTCTCACTATCTCCCTGACCCTTTCCTATTCTCACTCTTACCCGTTCCTCTCTGGGTCTGATTTTACACAGTCCCAGTGTCTCACTATCTCACTGACCCTTTCCTATTCTCACTCTTACCCGTTCCTCTCTGGGTCTGATTTTACACAGTCCCAGTGTCTCACTATCTCCCTGACCCTTTCCTATTCTCACTCTTACCCGTTCCTCTCTGGGTCTGATTTTACACAGTCCCAGTGCCTCACTATCTCACTGACCCTTTCCTATTCTCACTATTACCCGTTCCTCTCTGGGGCTGATTTTACACAGTCCCAGTGTCTCACTATCTCACTGACCCTCTCCTATTCTCACTCTTACCCGGTCCTCTCTGGGGCTGATTTTACACAGTCCCAGTGTCTCACTATCTCACTGACCCTTTCCTATTCTCACTCTTACCCGTTCCTCTCTGGGTCTGATTTTACACAGTCCCAGTGTCTCACTATCTCCCTGACCCTTTCCTATTCTCACTCTTACCCGTTCCTCTCTGGGTCTGATTTTACACAGTCCCAGTGTCTCACTATCTCACTGACTTTTTCCTATTCTCACTATTATCCGTTCCTCTCTGGGGCTGATTTTACACAGTCCCAGTGTCTCACTATCTCACTGACCCTCTCCTATTCTCACTCTTACCCGGTCCTCTCTGGGGCTGATTTTACACAGTCCCAGTGTCTCACTATCTCCCTGACCCTTTCCTATTCTCACTCTTACCCGTTCCTCTCTGGGGCTGATTTTACACAGTCCCAGTGTCTCACTATCTCACTGACCCTTTCCTATTCTCACCCTTACCCGTTCCTCTCTGGGGCTGATTTTACACAGTCCCAGTGTCTCACTATCTCCCTGACCCTTTCCTATTCTCACTCTTACCCGTTCCTCTCTGGGGCTGATTTTACACAGTCCCAGTGTCTCACTATCTCACTGACCCTTTCCTATTCTCACCCTTACCCGTTCCTCTCTGGGGCTGATTTTACACAGTCCCAGTGTCTCACTATCTCACTGACCCTTTCCTATTCTCACCCTTACCCGTTCCTCTCTGGGTCTGAATTTACACAGTCCCAGTGTCTCACTATCTCACTGACCCTTTCCTATTCTCACTCTTACCCGTTCCTCTCTGGGGCTGATTTTACACAGTCCCAGTGTCTCACTATCTCACTGACCCTTTCCTATTCCCACCCTTACCCGTTCCTCTCTGGGGCTGATTTTACACAATCCCAGTGTCTCACTATCTCACTGACCCTTTCCTATTCTGACCCTTACCCGTTCCCCTCTGGGTTTGATTTTACACAGTCCCAGTGTGTCACTATCTCACTGACCCTTTCCTATTCTCACCCTTACCCGTTCCTCTCTGGGTCTGATTTTACACAGTCCCAGTGTCTCACTATCTCACTGACCCTTTCCTATTCTCACTCTTACCCGTTCCTCTCTGGGGCTGATTTTACACAGTCCCAGTGTCTCACTATGTCACTGACCCTTTCCTATTCTCACCCTTACCCGTTCCTCTCTGGGGCTGATTTTACACAGTCCCAGTGTCTCACTATCTCACTGACCCTTTCCTATTCTCACTCTTACCCGTTCCTCTCTGGGGCTGATTTTACACAGTCCCAGTGTCTCACTATCTCACTGACCCTTTCCTATTCTCACCCTTACCCGTCCCTCTCTGGGTCTGATTTTACACAGTCCCAGTGTCTCACTATCTCACTGACCCTCTCCTATTCTCACTCTTACCCGTTCCTCTCTGGGGCTGATTTTACACAGTCCCAGTGTCTCACTATCTCACTGACCCTTTCCTATTCTCACTCTTACCCGTTCCTCTCTGGGACTGATTTTACACAGTCCCAGTGTCTCACCATCTCACTGACCCTTTCCTATTCTCACTCTTACCCGTTCCTCTCTGGGTCTGATTTTACACAGTCCCAGTGTCTCACTACCTCACTGACCCTTTCCTATTCTCACTCTTACCCGTTCCTCTCTGGGACTGATTTTACACAATCCCAGTGTCTCACTATCTCACTGACCCTTTCCTATTCTCACTCTTACCCGTTCCTCTCTGGGGCTGATTTTACACAGTCCCAGTGTCTCACTATCTCACTGACCCTTTCCTATTCTCACTCTTACCCGTTCCTCTCTGGGGCTGATTTTACACAGTCCCAGTGTCTCACTATCTCCCTGACCCACTCCTATTCTCACTCTTACCCGTTCCTCTCTGGGTCTGATTTTACACAGTCCCAGTGTCTCACTATCTCACTGACCCTTTCCTATTCTCACTCTTACCCGTTCCTCTCTGGGGCTGATTTTACACAGCCCCAGTGTCTCACTATCTCACTGACCCTTTCCTATTCTCACTCTTACCCGTTCCTCTCTGGGTCTGATTTTACACAGTCTCAGTGTCTCACTATCTCACTGACCCTTTCCTATTCTCACTCTTACCCGTTCCTCTCTGGGGCTGATTTTACACAGTCCCAGTGTCTCACTATCTCACTGACCCTTTCCTATTCTCACCCTTACCCGTTCCTCTCTGGGGCTGATTTTACACAGTCCCAGTGTCTCACTATCTCACTGACCCTTTCCTATTCTCACCCTTACCCGTTCCTCTCTGGGGCTGATTTTACACAGTCCCAGTGTCTCACTACCTCACTGGCCCTTTCCTATTCTCACCCTTACCCGTTCCTCTCTGGGGCTGATTTTACACAGTCCCAGTGTCTCTCTATCTCACTGACCCTTTCCTATTCTCACTCTTACCCGTTCCTCTCTGGGGCTGATTTTACACAGTCCCAGTGTCTCACTATCTCACTGACCCTTTCCTATTCTCACTCTTACCCGTTCCTCTCTGGGTCTGATTTTACACAGTCCCAGTGTCTCACTATCTCACTGACCCTTTCCTATTCTCACTCTTACCCGTTCATCTCTGGGGCTGATTTTACACAGTCCCAGTGTCTCACTATCTCCCTGACCCTTTCCTAATCTCACTCTTACCCGTTCTCTGAGGCTGATTTTACACAGTTTAACAGGAAAGTGATTTTCTTCTTCACTGCACCCAGGGAACACTCAGAACACCCTGAATCCACCTCACTCGCTTGAGATTTGCCGGGTTTCCCCAGATGGGTGCACTACATGGGGTTTGCAGTAAGCGCAGGCCCTGTGTAGGTCTTACCGTGAGGCAAGAGGGGAGTCTCCAGCCTCCCGCCTCGCTATTGAACATATGATGAAGGGCAGGAAAAGAGAGTTCCATCGAGTATAGTTCACCCCTCCATCTACATCACTCGTCAAAATCCACCCATTTAATCTCCCTATTGAACCCAGTGTGAGTGCTTGAGCCAGGACCCTTGGTAGACTGGAAGGTTTGCAGAACTCCTGGGGGTAGCTTTAGGGAGAAAGGTTGAGCAGGTTCAGTTTAATCTCCCTCCCCCATCTCCCCCTCCCAGCAGCAGTCGACCATCAGGAGTGTAGCTCCAGACCTATGGCTGGGAGTCTCTGGGCCAATGGGAAATGATGCTGTGTGTTTGAGCGGACGGCTCTGCCCAATGCTGCTGGTGGTAATGAGGGCACTAACGACACTGATCATGTTCTCTCTCTATTACAGCTATTGCACTGGCCATTGGGAGAGACGGCTCGAGTGGAGGAGTGGTGTACCTTGCAACAATTACAGAGAAAGGAACTGAGCACAAAGTCATTCTGGCCAATGAGTTGCCTCAATTCCACAATGAATGAAATCATGTTTTCACTATGGATCGCCTCACTTCTCAATAAATAGTTTCCACACTGTAGCCCAATTAGACCCAGTGTCCTCGTTCAGTGTGTATATTCACCAAAGCACAAGGCTGGAAACGGCTTCTCCGAATTATTGCCACAATTACTGGTGGAAAAGCTACGTTATAACTTGAAACCCCTCACTGCCCAGTTATTGTTTGTGTCACAGTTGGTTTTATCTCGCCTCTGAGTCAGAAAGTGGTGGGTTCAAGATGAGAACTGCAATTGGTCTTCGGCCTTCCACCCTCCCCCGATCGAGGGAGAGAAGCTGCCACGGTTCCCCATTATCCGCTGACTTGCATCATGTCCTGATTTAGCTCCTGTTGGGTAAATGTGTGGGTGGAGGTTGTACGGGGACAAGATCAGGCTCCTCTGTGATGCTTCTACAGTTGAATAGCCTGCCAATACTCACCGTCTGGGCTCACACATGATGAATGGTAACTTGGCTGACACAACTTTGGGGCTACTCCGAGCACTTCACATCTTACTGGACTGGTGTTTGGATGACAGCAGCAGTTACAGAGGGTGGCAGTACAGGACAGCGCACCTGTAATCTTCAGATCCATGTTCCCAATGGGCCAGGTACCTCCCCGTGGGCACCAACTCAGCAAATCTGTCCTTCGGTCCTCCATAATTATACATTTACCATCATGGGTGTGGGACGTCCAAATAGCTCAGTATTATAATAATCCACACACCCAGCGATGCTCCTAAGAGAGCCATAGACCAGGAGCAGGTTGGTGTCTGCCATCCCACACTGCTGCCATGGAGGTCTTGGGCCATTAGTCAAGAGGGCTGTCTCCAAAGGTCATTCCCAAGTTGCTGACAGGTTGGAGCGAGCTCTTGGCTGTGGCTTTCCCAATCTTTCAAGGACTATTGTAACAACATTCCCTCAGTTCAGAGGCTGTGCCAGGAGCCAGTGATTATGCGGTTTTCGATTGGCAGGGTAGAGTCACTGTCCAGTCCCTGCAGATACAAGCAGAGGGCACACTGTGGCTGCCCCTGATGGAGGTGGAACCTGTGGCTGGTCTGTCCCAGGACTCAGGGAGCTCTCTCAAACTGCACGTAGTGTAACCAGCCCACTGGCCTACTCTAGACACGAGAGCAGGAGGCAAGGCAAGATCTCACTGAGTCAGCAGAGGGGGGCACTGTGATGGTAAAACAGTAACAGCTCAGGGTGAACATGCAACTTTCATCCAGATGGGATGATGAGGCCAGTGTGAGTCACTGGCTGCTCTGGGAGTCACCGACAGTATTGTACTGGTCACAGGGGTGATGAGAATTGTTTAAATATCATCCCTGATCTCGTTGCTCCCAGAGTTCCTGGTAGTCTCTGTGCCAGAGTCTGGGACTGGGTAGAGTGAACACACAGCTGCAGTTTGTGGAGCAAGTGCTTTTATTATTACACAGGTACAAATTTAAACTTTAAGCCGGTAAGTGCAGTGGTACAGAGTGCGATCCCAAGCATTTTACATTCCCCACCCTAGCCTCGCACAGCAGCTCAGCGACAGCCTGGCTGGGTTCAGGGAAGTGAAGCTGTTCCTTCCATTTACTAAACCGCAGTCCCGGGACACACAGGGTCCACCTCAGGCACCAACGAAGGCAGGCGGTAAAAACAGAAACTTAAACTGATCAGAGATTCAAAACATTGAAGCTTGCAGAGGGAAGTAGTTAGAGACGTGGTCAGTGATCTGTGACTGGTCATCAGCCTGCTGATCCCCCCCTGTAGAGGTTAAGAGACATGGTCAGTGATCTGTGACTAGTCACCGGCCTGTTGATCCCTCCCTGTAGAGGTTAGAGACATGGTCAGTGATCTGTGACTAGTCACCGGCCTGTTGATCCCTCCCTGTAGAGGTTAGAGACATGGTCAGTGATCTGTGACTGGTCATCGGCCTGCTGATCCCCCCCTGTAGAGGTTAGAGACATGGTCAGTGATCTGTGACTGGTCACCGGCCTGCTGATCCCCCCCTGTAGAGGTTAGAGACATGGTCAGTGATCTGTGACTAGTCACCGGCCTGCTGATCCCCCCCTGTAGAGGTTAGAGACGTAGTCAGTGATCTGTGACTAGTCACCGGCCTGCTGGTCCCCCCCTGTAGAGGGTGGAGACATGGTCAGTGATCTGTGACTGGTCACCGGCCTGCTGAACCCTCCCTGTAGAGGTTAGAGACATAGTCAGTGATCTGTGACTGGTCACCGGCCTGTTGATCCCTCCCTGTAGAGGTTAGAGATGTAGTCAGTGATCTGTGACTGGTCATCGGCCTGCTGATCCCTCCCTGTAGGGGTTAGAGACGTGGTCAGTGATCTGTGACTGGTCATCGGCCTGCTGATCCCTCCCTGTAGAGGTTAGAGACATGGTCAGTGATCTGTGACTGGTCACCGGCCTGTTGATCCCCCCCTGTAGGGGTTAGAGACATGGTCAGTGATCTGTGACTGGTCACCGGCCTGTTGATCCCCCCCTGTAGGGGTTAGAGACATGGTCAGTGATCTGTGACTGGTCATCGGCCTGCTGATCCCCCCCTGTAGGGGTTAGAGACGTAGTCAGTGATCTGTGACTGGTCACCGGCCTGCTGATCCCTCCCTGCAGGGGTTAGAGACATGGTCAGTGATCTGTGACTGGTCACCGGCCTGCTGATCCCCCCCTGTAGAGGTTGGAGACATGGTCAGTGATCTGTGACTGGTCACCGGCCTGCTGAACCCTCCCTGTAGAGGTTAGAGATGTAGTCAGTGATCTGTGACTGGTCACCGGCCTGCTGATCCCTCCCTGCAGGGGTTAGAGACATGGTCAGTGATCTGTGACTGGTCACCGGCCTGCTGATCCCCCCCTGTAGAGGTTGGAGACATGGTCAGTGATCTGTGACTGGTCACCGGCCTGCTGATCCCCCCCTGTAGAGGTTAGAGATGTAGTCAGTGATCTGTGACTGGTCACCGGCCTGCTGATCCCTCCCTGTAGGGGTTAGAGACGTGGTCAGTGATCTGTGACTGGTCACCGGCCTGCTGATCCCTCCCTGTAGAGGTTAGAGACATGGTCAGTGATCTGTGACTGGTCACCGGCCTGTTGATCCCCCCCCTGTAGGGGTTAGAGACGTGGTCAGTGATCTGTGACTGGTCACCGGCCTGCTGATCCCCCCCTGTAGAGGTTAGAGATGTAGTCAGTGATCTGTGACTGGTCACCGGCCTGCTGATCCCTCCCTGTAGAGGTTAGAGACATGGTCAGTGATCTGTGACTGGTCACCGGCCTGTTGATCCCCCCCTGTAGAGGGTGGAGACGTGGTCAGTGATCTGTGACTAATCACCGGCCTGCTGATCCCCCCCCTGTAGAGGTTAGAGACATGGTCAGTGATCTGTGACTGGTCACCGGCCTGCTGATCCCCCCCTGTAGAGGTTAGAGACATGGTCAGTGATCTGTGACTAGTCACCGGTCTGCTGGTCCCCCCCTGTAGAGGTTAGAGACATAGTCAGTGATCTGTGACTGGTCACCGGCCTGCTGATCCCCCCCTGTAGAGGGTGGAGACGTAGTCAGTGATCTGTGACTGGTCACCGGCCTGCTGATCCCTCCCTGTAGAGGTTAGAGACATGGTCAGTGATCTGTGACTGGTCACCGGCCTGTTGATCCCCCCCTGTAGAGGTTAGAGACGTAGTCAGTGATCTGTGACTGGTCACCGGCCTGTTGATCCCCCCCTGTAGAGGTTGGAGATGTAGTCAGTGATCTGTGACTGGTCACCGGCCTGCTGATCCCCCCCTGTAGAGGTTGGAGATGTAGTCAGTGATCTGTGACTGGTCACCGGCCTGCTGATCCCTCCCTGTAGAGGTTGGAGACGTGGTCAGTGATCTGTGACTGGTCACCGGCCTGCTGATCCCCCCCTGTAGAGGTTGGAGATGTAGTCAGTGATCTGTGACTGGTCACCACCCTGCTGATCCCCCCCTGTAATAGTTTTAATTAACATTTCCCAGCTACAGGAACCCAAGCAACGACTGCAATTAAAAACATCTCTAACATTAATCACAAAAAAACCCAACTGGAGATTTCTATCCAATCACCAAGAAGAAAATCAACCCCAAAATCAGCTCAATGATAGAAACAGTAGATGACAATAGATAAACACTGACAGCAGCCAGTGACAATCAATTAAACCAAATGAAGATACAGAATCCCGGATTGCTTCTGAATGAATCCTCCCAGCGACACAGCAAGTGCGGATTCTAGTTCCAGTGAACTTCACTTCGGAATCAGCCTGGAAAATGTTGAGTCTGTGTTTCCAAATGTAGTTATGCTGAATAACTGGACACCGACTACAGAAATAATTAAACAGGTCTTTAGTAGTTGTGGGTCAGGGCTGAACTGGAATACACTTTGCTCCACAGGGTTTATATACCGGTGTGGTCACCACCGGTACTACAATGTACAGGAGCCATCAAAAAGTAGTCCATCACCTTAAGGTATCCTCTTAAGGTGGTACAGGTTACATACACTACAATTCCTCCCCTTTTAGCTTAACAGTGTACACCCCAATTTAAACATTACATGGATAACATATATACAACTTTCACACAAAACTGTTCAAAGATTCAGTCTCTGAGGAGGCCTCCTGATCCGGGCCGGATAACGCCTTTCAGGGGTCTCTGGTTCTCGTTGCTGGGGTGACTCATCCATTTGATCTCCTATGGATTGAACATCATCATGTACGTTCGAGTTTGAGGTAGATGCTACAGGCTCAATAACTTCTTCAACTGGTGTCTCTGCCGTAGACATGGGGTCGATCCTTGTTCTCGATTCCACAAGTTGGTCAGCATGACGTCGTATTACGTTCTCTCCAACGTCTACCGTGTACATCAAGGGTCCTTGTCGGGCACGAATTGTTCCGGATTGCCATTTATCATTCCTATAGTCCCTGGCCAACACTGGTTGTCCTATTTCAAAACTCCGAGTGGCCTTGTTATTTACGTGCTGGAATTGCTTGTTTTCGACTTCCCTACGCACATTGGGTTTTAACAAATCCAACCGGGACCGCAACCTCCTGTTATAGAACATTATGGCAGGGCTTTGATTTGTCACTGCATGCGTGGCGTTTCGATATGCCATCAGGAAATTGTCCACCTTGTGTTGTAGTGGAATATGGTCTTCGCTCATGGCCTTTATCGCCTTTTTGAACATTTGTACAAATCTCTCGGCCAACCCATTGGTAGCCGGATGATATGGGGCAGATGTATAGTGTTTCACCCCATTCTTTTTCATGAATTTCTGGAATTCTTCTGACACGAACTGTGGTCCGTTGTCTGAACATATTTGTTCCGGCAACCCATTCCTTGCAAATATGGTTCTTAGAACTGCGATCGTCTTTTCAGAGGTAGTGGTCGACATCTTAATCACTTCTGGCCATTTAGAATGTGCGTCTACTGCTATCAAAAACATGGAATCCATGAATGGACCTGCAAAGTCGATATGCACACGTTGCCATGGGGTTGAAGGCCATTCCCACGGATGCAGCGGTGCAATTGGAGGTGCGCTTTGAACTTTTTGGCACCCTGAGCAGCTTTTAGTCAGATCCTCTATTTGTTTGTCGATACCTGGCCACCACACATAAGCCCTAGCAAGGCTTTTCATCTTGACTCCCCCCAGACGACCTTCATGCAGTTCCTTCAGAACTCACTCCCTTAATTTAGGAGGAATAATCACCCTTGTTCCATACATCAATGTTCCTTGACAGACGGACAGCTGTCCTCGTCTGGCTGAGAATGCTGGTAACAGTGGGTTGCCATGTGCTGGCCATCCCTTCATTGTCAAATCGTAGACCCGAGACAGTGTCGGGTCATTTCGGGTCTCTCTCTCAATACCCGCATTGGTGACTGGTAA
The DNA here is from genome assembly GCF_052327205.1 of Somniosus microcephalus. Taxonomy (NCBI): domain Eukaryota; kingdom Metazoa; phylum Chordata; class Chondrichthyes; order Squaliformes; family Somniosidae; genus Somniosus; species Somniosus microcephalus. Next base: position 84,755,786 of record NW_028225179.1, on the reverse strand, counting down.
GCATTCGATGATGGTCGAGTGAAATAGCTCGACAGGTTCAACTGCCGGTGCCTCTTCCACTGTAGGTAGTGGCAGGCGCGACAGCCCATCAGCATTACCATGTTGCTTTGTACCTTTGAATTCGATATCATATTGATGTGCCCCTAGGAAAAGGGACCATCTCCGAAGCCTCTGCGCCGTCATAACCGGAACACCCTTCTTAGGGTTAAAAATGGAAACCAACGGCTGGTGATCTGTCAGCAGCGTAAACTTTTGGCCTTGCAGGTAATGGTTAAATTTCTTAACTCCCCACACGAGGCTGAGAGCCTCCCTATCTATCTGAGCATAGTTGCGCTCTGCGGAGGTCAGTGATCTGGATGCGAATGCGACTGGCCTTTCCAAGCCATTTGGAAACTTATGTGAGAGCACTGCCCCGATACCATATGGAGAAGTATCACAAGCTAAGCGAATAGGCAGCGTTGGGTTAAAGTGAGCCAACACTTCCTTAGAGGTGATCAGTGCCTTGCTTTTTTGAAAAGCCCGCTTACAATCCTCGCTCCACTTCCATGGTATTCCCATTTGCAAAAGAATGTTCAGCGGGTGTAACACCGTGGATAAATTTGGAAGAAACTTGTGGTAATAGTTAACCAACCCAAGGAACGACCTCAACTGGGATACATTTTCCGGAGCGGGAGCTTTCACAACAGCTTCGATCTTGTCAGGTGACTTATGGAGCCCCTCCTGGTCAATGACGTGGCCGCAGTACGAGATTCGCTTTTGAAAGAACTCACATTTCTGGCGATTAACTCTGAGTCCATATTCTTTCAATCTGGTGAGCACCTGCTCCAAATTCGCGAGGTGCTCCTTATCATCTCCTGTAATCAGAATGTCGTCCAGGTAGCATTGTGTGCCTGGAATTCCCTGCAATACCTGCTCCATGGCCCTTTGCCAAATCGCTGGAGCCGATGCCACTTCAAAAACCAGTCTATTATACCGATATAAGCCCTTATGTGTGTTGATCGTGAGATACTGGCGTGACGCTTCATCAACTTCCATCTGTAGGTACGCCTGCGCCAGGTCTATCTTGGTGAAGTGTTTCCCGCCAGACAGCGAAGCGAAGATATCTTCAATCCGCGGAAGTGGATATTGCACCATGTGAAGAACCGGATTAGCAGTGATCTTGAAATCGCCACAGATGCGAACCTTCCCAGGTTCCCCCGGCTTGTTGCTCAACGATCGCTTCATGACGGGAACAATGGGTGTGGCCCATTCACTCCAGTCCACCTTTGACAGTACTCCTGAACGTTCTAGCCCTTCCAGCTCTGCTTCCACAGCAGGTCGTATTGCATAAGGTACCGGTCTGGCTTTGAAAAGTTTTGGGTTTGCATGTTCTTCAACCTTGATGTTTGCCGTAATTCCTTTCAGTGTTCCCAGTCCCTGTTGGAACACCTCCTTAGCATCGTCCAATATTTTGGACAGTCGTTTAGGTTTGACGTCGTCCTCTTTACAGGAATCTACAGTTAGTGCTTGTATGGAATGCCAGTCCACATTTATTCTCCGGATCCATTCCCGTCCCAGTAGTGGCGGACCTCCATCAGGTAACACATACAAGTCCATTTCCTGACTTTCTTTACCATTGTAGACCACATTTACTTTTATCTTTCCGATGGGGTATACTCTTTGCCCCGTGTATGTTTTCAATACAATCTCCGTATCCCTCAGGGGAATGTGTGAGAATAACCTTTTGTAATCTTGCTTATTCATGACCGTCAATGCCGATCCAGTGTCCAATTCCATCTTCACTTGGACTCCTGCTATCCGAAGCATGACCCAGATAGTTTGGTGGTCTGCTGTGTTACCCACATTATGTATTTTTAGACAACCCAGTTCCTTACTGCTGGAGTCTGAATCCGTCTTCTGTTCGTCCGAACTGTTCTCTGTCACCTTGTGTACTTTTCTGTACTTCTCCTGCGGTGACCTTTTGCTGCTGGTCTTCTTTCCTGACCGGCATACTCTCGCTATGTGACCAAGTTTGCCACATTGCCTGCATTCTTTATCTTTGAACCAGCACTGGTTCTGGTCATGCGTTGTCCTTCCGCAACGATAGCACTTTACTGCGCCCAATGCCATTTCATTGGTGCTGAATTCCAATGGCCTTTGCTGTATTTCTGCAGCGCCTCGTGCTGCTGCCTCGTGCGATGCTGCAATGCTGAAAGCTTTGTCCAGCGTAAGATCCTTTTCCTCTAGCAGTCGCTTCTGGGTTCCTTCCTTTAGGAGCCCACACACAAACTTATCTCTCAGTGCGTCTGCTAGTCCTGTACCGAACTGACAGTACTTTGATAACTTGCGCAGTTCGGTTAAGAATTCAGCGTTGCTTTCCTCTTTAAGCTGAATTCTTTTGTAGAATTTAAATCGTTCCGCTATCAGCAGCGGCGTGGGGTTTAAATGCTCTTGCAGGATAGTAACAATATCCGCGAAACTCTTTCCTACCGGTTTATCTGGTGTTACAAGGTTCCTTAATAACCCGTACGTCTTCGCACCCATCGAGTTTAATAGGGTTAGTGCTTTCTTATCCTCCGGTACCTCATTCATTGTACAGTAAACTTCAACGCGTTCCACATAAGTGGCCCAATCTTCCACATCGCTATCAAAAGCAGTGATGTTACCCATTTTTGGCATCCTTGTTGAGTTTTCTTTCCTTCGGATATGATTATTATTTTTAAAAAAATTTTTCAAAATGGCGGCTTCCCGCGCTTGGCGGCTTTTCCCGCGCTTGGCGGCTTTTCCCGCGCTTGTCTTCTTCCCCCGCCGACTCACAATGGCGATTACTGCGCTGTTGCCGTTCTCGCCTCCCAGCGGTCCTTTATTTTCCCCGACGCTGCTGCTCTTGTTCCCCGCCGCTCCCGCGGTCCTTGTGGACATAAACGCTTTTCTGGCTGCTGCGCGTCTCTGCCCCGATTGCAGTCCGGCCCCTGACACCGGCTGCGGTCGTGTTCTCCGCACTTTTCGTCGTTTCCCTCCCCTTCTCTTACTGACAACTCGGCCGACTTCCCCCCCGTGCCGCTCGATCGGGCTTACCCGCCGCTGTCGTTGAAGGGATGTTCACTGATGTTTGACTTCGTGGCCAGAACCCAACCCGGTTTCCCGATTGCCTCCCGTGCTATGCAGTGCCCAGCAGGATGTTGAGGGTGGATGTCCTTGATCGACGCCCGTTTCAGAGGCGAAGCTTCCTTTGATGCAACTGCCGCTAGGTAAGATCAGACTCGTCGCCACTGTTGAGTCTGTGTTTTCAAATGTAGTTATGCTGAATAACTGGGCACAGACTACAGAAATAATTAAACAGGTCTTTAGTAGTTGAGGGTCAGGGCTGAACTGGAATACACTTTGCTCCACAGGGTTTATATAGCGGTGTGGTCACCACCGGTACTACAATGTACAGGAGCCATCAAAAAGTAGTCCATCACCTTAAGGTATCCTCTTAAGGTGGTACAGGTTACATACACTACAGAAAATGGAAGAGAGACAGGGTCACATGGAGGGCTCGCACCCAGTACAGGAGGTGGAACTGAGAAAGATCGCTGTGGAAACTCCGATTCCCAGCCACCAACTCCATCCCTCTCCCTGACCACTGTCTGAGGCCGAACCAGACTGATCGCAACCTCAGCGTTCTATTTGACCCTGAGATGAGCTTCCGACCCCCATATCGTCTCCATCAAAGACCACCCACTTCCACCTCCGTAACATCGCCCGTCTCCACCCCCACCTCCGATCATCTGCTGCTGAAACCCTCCTCTGTGTCTTTGTTACCTCCAGACTCGACTATTCCAATGCTCTCCTGGCCAGCCTCACCTTCCATAAACTTGGAGCTCATCCAAAACTCTGCTGCCTATATCCTAACTCACACCAAGTCCTGCTCACCCATCACCCCATATCCTAACTCACACCAAGTCCCGCTCACCCATCACCCCATATCCTAACTCACACCAAGTCCCGTTCACCCATCACCCCATATCCTAACTCACACCAAGTCCCGTTCACCCATCACCCCATATCCTAACTCACACCAAGTCCCGTTCACCCATCACCCCATATCCTAACTCACACCAAGTCCCGTTCACCCATCACCCCATATCCTAACTCAAACCAAGTCCCATTCACCCATCACCCCATATCCTAACTCACACCAAGTCCCGTTCGCCCATCACCCCATATCCTAACTCACACCAAGTCCCGCTCACCCATCACCCCATATCCTAACTCACACCAAGTCCCGTTCACCCATCACCCCATATCCTAACTCACACCAAGTCCCGTTCGCCCATCACCCCATATCCTAACTCACACCAAGTCCCGTTCACCCATCACCCCATATCCTAACTCACACCAAGTCCCGTTCACCCATCACCCCATATCCTAACTCACACCAAGTCCCGTTCACCCATCACCCCATATCCTAACTCAAACCAAGTCCCGCTCACCCATCACCCCATATCCTAACTCACACCAAGTCCCGTTCACCCATCACCCCATATCCTAACTCAAACCAAGTCCCGTTCACCCATCACCCCATATCCTAACTCACACCAAGTCCCGTTCACCCATCACCCCATATCCTAACTCACACCAAGTCCCGTTCACCCATCACCCCATATCCTAACTCACACCAAGTCCCGTTCACCCATCACCCCATATCCTAACTCAAACCAAGTCCCATTCACACATCACCCCATATCCTAACTCACACCAAGTCCCGTTCACCCATCACCCCATATCCTAACTCACACCAAGTCCCATTCACCCATCACCCCATATCCTAACTCACACCAAGTCCCGTTCGCCCATCACCCCATATCCTAACTCACACCAAGTCCCGTTCACCCATCACCCCATATCCTAACTCAAACCAAGTCCCGTTCACCCATCACCCCATATCCTAACTCACACCAAGTCCCGCTCACCCATCACCCCATATCCTAACTCACACCAAGTCCCGTTCACCCATCACCCCATATCCTAACTCACACCAAGTCCCGCTCACCCATCACCCCATATCCTAACTCACACCAAGTCCCGTTCACCCATCACCCCATATCCTAACTCACACCAAGTCCCGTTCACCCATCACCCCATATCCTAACTCACACCAAGTCCCGTTCACCCATCACCCCATATCCTAACTCACACCAAGGCCCGTTCACCCATCACCCCATATCCTAACTCACACCAAGTCCCGCTCACCCATCACCCCATATCCTAACTCACACCAAGTCCCGTTCACCCATCACCCCATATCCTAACTCACACCAAGTCCCGTTCACCCATCACCCCATATCCTAACTCACACCAAGTCCCGTTCACCCATCACCCCATATCCACCTCACACCAAGTCCCGTTCATCCATCACCCCATATCCTAAGTCACACCAAGTCCCGTTCACCCATCACCCCATATCCTAACTCACACCAAGTCCCGTTCACACATCACCCCATATCCTAACTCACACCAAGTCCCGTTCACCCATCACCCCATATCCTAACTCACACCAAGTCCCGTTCACACATCACCCCATATCCTAACTCACACCAAGTCCCGCTCACCCATCACCCCATATCCTAACTCACACCAAGTCCCGTTCACCCATCACCCCATATCCTAACTCACACCAAGTCCCGTTCACCCATCACCCCATATCCTAACTCACACCAAGTCCCGTTCACCCATCACCCCATATCCTAACTCACACCAAGTCCCGTTCACCCATCACCCCATATCCTAACTCACACCAAGTCCCGTTCACCCATCACCCCATATCCTAACTCACACCAAGTCCCGTTCACCCATCACCCCATATCCTAACTCAAACCAAGTCCCATTCACCCATCACCCCATATCCTAACTCACACCAAGTCCCGTTCATCCATCACCCCATATCCTAAGTCACACCAAGTCCCGCTCACCCATCACCCCATATCCTAACTCACACCAAGTCCCGCTCACCCATCACCCCATATCCTAACTCACACCAAGTCCCGTTCATCCATCACCCCATATCCTAACTCACACCAAGTCCCGTTCACCCATCACCCCATATCCTAACTCACACCAAGTCCCGTTCACCCATCACCCCATATCCTAACTCACACCAAGTCCCGCTCACCCATCACCCCATATCCTAACTCACACCAAGTCCCGTTCATCCATCACCCCATATCCTAAGTCACACCAAGTCCCGCTCACCCATCACCCCATATCCTAACTCACACCAAGCCCCGCTCACCCATCACCCCATATCCTAACTCACACCAAGTCCTGCTCACCCATCACCCCATATCCTAACTCACACCAAGTCCCGTTCATCCATCACCCCATATCCTAACTCACACCAAGTCCCGTTCACCCATCACCCCATATCCTAACTCACACCAAGTCCCGTTCACCCATCACCCCATATCCTAACTCTCACCAAGTCCCGCTCACCCATCACCCCATATCCTAACTCACACCAAGTCCCGTTCACCCATCACCCCATATCCTAACTCACACCAAGTCCCGCTCACCCATCACCCCATATCCTAACTCACACCAAGTCCCGTTCACCCATCACCCCATATCCTAACTCACACCAAGTCCCGTTCACCCATCACCCCATATCCTAACTCACACCAAGTCCCGCTCACCCATCACCCCATATCCTAACTCACACCAAGTCCCGCTCACCCATCACCCCATATCCTAACTCACACCAAGTCCCGTTCACCCATCACCCCATATCCTAACTCACACCAAGTCCCGTTCACCCATCACCCCATATCCTAACTCACACCAAGTCCCGTTCACCCATCACCCCATATCCTAACTCACACCAAGTCCCGTTCACCCATCACCCCATATCCTAACTCACACCAAGTCCCGCTCACCCATCACCCCATATCCTAACTCACACCAAGTCCCGTTCACCCATCACCCCATATCCTAACTCACACCAAGTCCCGTTCACCCATCACCCCATATCCTAACTCACACTAAGTCCCGCTCACCCATCACCCCATATCCTAACTCACACCAAGTCCCGTTCACCCATCACCCCATATCCTAACTCACACCAAGTCCCGTTCACCCATCACCCCATATCCTAACTCACACCAAGTCCCGCTCACCCATCACCCCATATCCTAACTCACACCAAGTCCCGTTCACCCATCACCCCATATCCTAACTCACACCAAGTCCCGTTCACCCATCACCCCATATCCTAACTCACACCAAGTCCCGCTCACCCATCACCCCATATCCTAACTCACACCAAGTCCCGTTCACCCATCACCCCATATCCTAACTCACACCAAGTCCCGTTCACCCATCACCCCATATCCTAACTCACACCAAGTCCCGTTCACCCATCACCCCATATCCTAACTCACACCAAGTCCCGCTCACCCATCACCCCATATCCTAACTCACACCAAGTCCCGTTCACCCATCACCCCATATCCTAACTCACACCAAGTCCCGCTCACACATCACCCCATATCCTAACTCACACCAAGTCCCGCTCACCCATCACCCCATATCCTAACTCACACCAAGTCCCGTTCACCCATCACCCCATATCCTAACTCACACCAAGTCCCGCTCACCCATCACCCCATATCCTGACTCATACCAAGTCCCGTTCACCCATCACCCCATATCCTAACTCACACCAAGTCCCGTTCACCCATCACCCCATATCCTAACTCACACCAAGTCCCATTCACCCATCACCCCATATTCTAACTCACACCAAGTCCCGTTCACCCATCACCCCATATCCTAACTCACACCAAGTCCCGCTCACCCATCACCCCATATCCTAACTCACACCAAGTCCCGTTCACCCATCACCCCATATCCTGACTCATACCAAGTCCCGTTCACCCATCACCCCATATCCTGACTCACACCAAGTCCCGTTCACCCATCACCCCATATCCTGACTCATACCAAGTCCCGTTCACCCATCACCCCATATCCTAACTCACACCAAGTCCCGTTCATCCATCACCCCATATCCTAACTCACACCAAGTCCCGTTCACCCATCACCCCATATCCTGACTCATACCAAGTCCCGTTCACCCATCACCCCATATCCTAACTCACACCAAGTCCCGTTCACCCATCACCCCATATCCTAACTCACACCAAGTCCCGTTCACCCATCACCCCATATCCTAACTCACACCAAGTCCTGTTCACCCATCACCCCATATCCTAACTCACACCAAGTCCCGTTCACCCATCACCCCATATCCTAACTCACACCAAGTCCCGTTCACCCATCACCCCATATCCTAACTCACACCAAGTCCCGTTCACCCATCACCCCATATCCTAACTCACACCAAGTCCCGCTCACACATCACCCCATATCCTAACTCACACCAAGTCCCGCTCACACATCACCCCATATCCTAACTCACACCAAGTCCCGTTCACCCATCACCCCTGTACTCACTGACCTACACTGGCTCCTGGTCCAGCAACACCTAGGCCTAGAAATTCATTGTAGCCACTCTTGGGGCGCTAAAGTGGGGCGGCCGCTAAAGTTTGCGCCCGCCGCCAAATCGAGGCCACTTCTCCGATATTCATTAGCTTCGCCCTAAGAGTTCGCTCGAGCGCTACAACTGCTGTTGGACGCCTCTGTTTGGGCGCTAAGCCGGAGGTGCTGATCGATAGCGCCGAGGCCGGGCGCAGCGCAGGTGCGGCCATCTCGTGATTGACAGCATACACCCTGGTACCGGCCAGCTCTTAAGGGGGAAGGGTCGACTGTGTCTGCTGCCACGCCCTGGATAGTGGAGCCCTGCTGCTAGGCCTCAACACTGCTGCTGGACCCAAATAGCGCCTGAAGCCATGGAGAAGGCCCGTGAACGTGCGCAGCGCTTCTCAGAGCGTGATCTGAGTGTGCTGGTTAGTGCTGTGGAGAAGAGGCGCCACGTTTTGTACCCGCAGAATGGCAAGAGGGTGCCGTTCCGCGTCTACAGGAGAGCCTGGAGGCATGTCGCCAGCAAGCTGTCAGCCAACAGCGAGGTCCCCAGGACCGGTGTCCAATGCCGCAAAAAGTTTAATGACCTCACGCGGATTGTCAGGGTGAGTACCCTTTCCAGTGACCTCCTCATCCTTGCATGTGCACCTCACATTATGGGCAAAGGGACCTGAAAGCCCTAATGGCCAGCCCTCATCGAGCAGCGATGGGACAGGCATGAACATCAATTGCACAATCTGCACTTAACACACTGGCCAGGCTATTCCACCATGGGAGGCAGTGCACACAAGATCAGGGCGACACACTGGCCAGGCTATTCCACCATGGGAGGCAGTGCACACAAGATCAGGGCGACACACTGTACTTAGAGGCCGTCCTTTCTCTTGCAGGCCAAGCTGGCAAATAATCGGAATTGCCGGACTGCGACCGGGGGAGGCAGACCCCAGATCCAGCCGCTCACCGAGCTTCAACATCGCGTGGAGCGCATCATGGGTGCCTGGGTGATTGGCCCTCTTGCATGTGGAGATGCCGACCCTGTTCTGGCCACCAATGGTAAGGACATCCACGTTTGGACCTCTCTCGTCCCACTTGCGCATCAGATCTACATCCTTTGCCACTGTCCGACCAATGCGCTGAATGCCACCACTCATGCATCCCTTGCTGATGCCCTCTCCTCAGTCTAAAGCTACTCTTGTGCCTTCCTGCTTTCAGATGGTGAGGAGGAGGTCCCTGAACTTGCCAGTGACAGCCCCTCAGAAGAGGAGCAGGAGGAGGAGCAAGAGGAAGGCGGCCCATCAGGGGAACCCTCAGCCGCGGCCACCCAGGCCAATGTAGGGGACACGTCTTCCCTGGAGGGGAGCGTGGCGGAAGTGTCGAAGGGGAGGGGAGCTCCTGGGACCTGCGTGCTGCAGAAACGCGGGAGGGGGGTGGAAGCTCGGCGGCCTTCTCCCCAGAGGGGGGATGCGTCGGAGGGGAGTCCAATTGCTGGGCCCAGCGGCGAACAGCAACGCAGGAAGGGTCGGCCAGCTCGGCGGCCTTCTCCCCAGAGGGAGAGTCCGGCCCCCAGTCCGGAGATGGTCTTCGCCGAGGAGATGGAACGCCTCGAGGACTTGTCCGCGGACTCGGAGTGCCGGCACACGGAGCTCATGGCGGCAGTGGCACGGTTGCCTGAGGCCATCGAGTCCCTCTCTCGGAGTATGACCGAGTTCGGGCCCTCAGAGGCCATCAGTCGGGCGGAATTCCGGGCAGATCAGGCAGCGAGTCGGGCAGAATTCGGGGCAGCTCTGGCAGCGACTGGCCACGTGATCAGTGGTGCCGTCCAGTCAATGGCTGCTCTGATGCGGTCAGTGAACAGGTCAACACGGGCACTCACTGCTGCCACACTCGCTGTGTCAGCTAGGCATCACCAGGGCACCCGGCGCGCTGCAGCAGCGCAGCGGTCTGTCCCTCGGCAGATTGGTGCGCATGCTGCAGTGCTGGCCTGGGCGAGTGCCAGTGTCTCAGGCGACCAGCGAGCGCCTGCCATCCGCCAGCTTGCCCACATTCCTCCAGCCGCCACTGCCACTCCCCCAGTGGAGCTGGCAGGAGCTACTGCAGCGACTGATGCTGGCCAGCCACAGCTGCAGCATTCAACAGCCGCCCGCTCGACGGCCAGACCTCGACTAGGCCGACCCCCAAGGGCATCTGCCGTCACGACATGTGCCTCTCAGGTGCCTGCCCCCAGCCTTGCAGCAGCCAATGGCCTTACTTTGAGGAGGAGCAGCAGGGCGGGCAGGGGCCACACAAAGATGGCCAAGGCATCGCCCTAGCGGGCCAAATAGTCGAATGTGTGGCCAGTTGTGTTTGTTTTTTGAGGCCGAGATTTGGATGTCTGTTTTTTGAAGGCCGATGATGTGATGTTTGTTTTTTACGAAGGCCGAGAATGACGGCCATTTTAGTTGCACTATTTTGTTAATCCTCTCCAGGTTGTGGGAGCGAGTAATTTGTTTGAGTGTTTTTTGGGGGTTTCGTCTGTTTTTTGTTTTCATGTGGGAAGGGAGCGGAGTTTGAACAATAAACATTTTATTTATTAACATTGTCCATGTTTGATCTTTGAACTGTTTGTTGCCTTAACCGGCTGAGGGCTTGCGGAGCGGCTGCAATCATGTTCTTTCATTGGCACATGCCATTCCCTGACAGGGGGCCTAGAAGTGACGTTCAATAAGCCGCCGACGGGCGGCCCTTGGACCTTGTGCCTCCCTCCTGGGCTGTTACTCCTCGTCCTCCTCCTCCTCATGCTCCTCCTGCTCCTCCTCCTGAGGTGGTGGTCCAACGTGAGGTGGCAGTGCCTGAGTCCTGCGGATAGCCAGGTTGTGCAGCATGCAGCAAATGACGACGAATTGGGAGACTCGATCCTGCGAATACTGGAGGGCTCCCCCGGAGCGATCGAGACAGCGGAACCGTTGCTTGAGGACGCCGATTGTTTGTTCTATGATGTTCCTAGTCGCTTGATGGCTCTCGTTGTATGCCTCTTCAGCAGGGGTCGTGGGCGCGCGGAGCGGGGTCATGAGCCAGGTACACAAAGGATAGCCTTTGTCCCCGATAAGCCATCCTCTTGGGGGAGGCTGTGCCTGGAACATGTCCAGCCACAGTTGTCTGTCGCAGGATAAAGGCATCATGGCTGCTGCCAGGAAAGCGGGCATTGACAGCTAGGATGCGCTGCCTGTGGTCACACACCAGCTGTACGTTGAGGGAATGGTAGCCCTTCCGGTTGCGGTAATCCTCGGCATGCTCCAGAGGTGCCCGCAAAGCCACATGCGTGCAGTCAATGGCGCCCTGCACCATGGGGAAGCCCACTATTCTTGCAAACCCCACTGCACGCTGCTGCTGCTTGTCCAGGGTCATGGGGAAGGAGATGAATTGATGTCTCCTTCTGAAAAGGGCTTCGGTCACCTGGCGGATGCAGCAATGCATGGCGAACTGGGAGATGTTAGCGATTGGAAGGAGCCGGTGGCATAGAAGTTGAGAGCCACCGTCACCTTCACTGCCACCGACAGAGACGTCCTGCGCATCAGCTGTGGCTGCAGATCTCTGTGAAGCAGCTGGCAGATGTCTGCAACGACCTCCCTTCTGAATCGCAGCCTCCTAACACACATCGCGGCAGACATGGTCAGATAGGAGGACTGCTGGCGGTATACCCTGGGTGGGTAAGGCCTCAGTTGGCGACGCCTGTTGCCCCCTCTGCGTCTAGCCAGGGCTGCCACTCTCTCACGGCGTCTGTAAGCCCTTCTGGCATAAGGCTGAAAGTCAGCGTTGGCACCCAATGCAGCCCCCATTATATGCTGGCAAACACTGAGCTCTCAATGAAGGCAAAGATAATTGCTAAGCTCTGGCCTGAGCCAAAAATACCTGTCCTAGTGTTGGTCCAAACCAGTAAGCTCTCCTCCTTGGTCTCTGTCCAAACAACCGTGGCACAAGAGTGAATGGTGCAAAATGGCTGGCCTTTATAGTGCAGAGTAAGTGCCCTTTAATTAGCGCTCCCCGCGGCCCGGCTGGCCTGTGTACCGTTCCACTTCACAGTCGTTAGGGCCGCCTGGCGCACAATGGGCCGGCGCGAGTGAAGTTCCGGTTTGGGGCGCACAAAGGGCGTTGCACTATTAAATGACATCATGATCTGCGCGCGCAGCAGGGCGTGCGCTAAGACTTTGCGCCAGCGCTAAATGTGTCCTGAAGTTGGGGAGAGGCGCAGATCGCGCTGCGCCCGGGCGATAAGCGCCTAGCGCTCGAGATCTACTCCTCCTAAGGCGCTAACGGCTGGCGCGCCCAACTGAATTTCTAGGCCCTAGATTTTAAAATTCTCATCTTGTTTTCAAATTGCCTCCATGGCCTCGCTCCTCCCTCGCTCTGTAATCTCCTCCAGCCATACAACCCTCCGAGATCTCTGCGCTCCTCCAAGTCTGGCCTCTTGTCCACCCCCACTCACTTCATCCCACCATTGGTGGATGTGCCAGGTGTCACGGGACAGGCCCCCTACAGACACAAGTAAAGGGTGCAGCGATGTGACTGAGCCCAGCCCTTCCCATGGAACCACTCCTGGAGCACCATACCTCAGAGAAGACCGAGTGTCCCAGCACAATATCACAAGGCCCACTGCACAATGTATCAGTCTAAGGTCCAGGCTTCGAGGTGAAGTCCAATCCCTGTCCTCACATCCTCAGCACAACTAGCTGCCCCTCTCCAGGTGACAGATCCCATTCTCCAGTATGTTAAACAGCTGCAGTGTCTCACTGAGCAGCTGACAGGATCTTGGAGTTTGATACTCAGCAGACCTGGTTTAGAATCCTCCAGTTCTCCCTGTTTAAATTCATTCCACCGCTACCGGGAATATTAAACTCCACAACCCAGCCGCACATCAGGAATCATCTGCTCCCTCGTATTGACTTAGAGTCTTGGTGAGCAGCAGGAGAGTGAAAGGAGGTGACTCGTGATCAAATCGAGGAGGAGGGAAGCTTCACTCTCGACCTGACCTGAGCGTGCTCGACACTGATGGTGGGTTTCAAAAAAAACTGCTCCTAGCCACAGAACCAGCTTCTATTGTCAGATTTGTATATTAAACCATAGTTGATCAATGCTAGACCATGACTGGAAGAGTTATTCCTCCTCACCACTGGAGGTTGTGTCTTTTACAGACTCTCTCATGGAGCTCAGCTTTCATTGAGTGAGAAATCTGCACAAACGTCAAGTGAAAAAGCAGCGAGCCAGTGACGAAACTCAGTACAGCCCCTCCCAATACCCTGAGCCCACAGTTCCTGCTGTTTACACAGGGTATACAGCACAGAAACAGGCCATTCGGCCCAACCGGTCCATGCTGGCGTTTATGCTCCACTTGAGCCTCCTCCAGTCTTTCCTCATCTAACTCTATCAGCATATCCCTCTATTCCCTGCTCCCTCATATGCTTCTTTAACTGTCCCTTAAATGCATCTAAACCATTTGCCTCAACTACTCCCTGTGGTAGCAAGTTCCACATTCTCACCACTCTCTGGGTAAAGAAGCTTCTTCTGAATTCCCTATTGGATTTCTTGATGACTATCTTGTATTGATGGCCTCTAGTTTTACACTTCCCCACAAGTGGAAACACTCTCTTTATGAAAGGTTTTGATAGAGTAAAGACCTCTAGTAGGTCACTCCTCAGCCTTCTCTTTAAGAGAAGAGAGCCAGCCTGTTCATCCTTTCCTGATAGTATAACCTCGCAGTTCTGGGGACGTGTGATCGGCAAAGAGGGGGTAGGGAAAGCCAACTCCAACGGTACCCTCCTTCTGACGAAATGCTTAGAACATGGCCTTGTCATAACCAACACCTTGTTCCGTCAGAGAGACAAGTACAAGGCTTCATGGCAGCACCCTCGCTCCAAGCACTGGCACCTACTGGACTACACATCGTCCAAGCGAGGGACTGCAAGGACGTCCGCATCACCCGCACCATGACAGGAGCTGATGACTGCTGGACAGACCATCGCCTAATCCGCTCTGTCATCTCCATCAATGTAGCCCCAAAACAGCGGTGGCAACAGAAACAATGCCGCAGGAAAATTAACGCTGGAACACTCAAAGACCCCGCCAAGAAAGCCCTATTCAGCCTGCGCCTCACAAACAACCCGATGACTCCCAGTGATGTAGAGACACAGAGTGCCCACAGCGCCTGGTCTGCACTCAAGACCTCCATAATCAGCACCTGTGAAGAGACGCTCGGTCACTCGACCAGGAAACACCAAGACTGGTTCGACGAGAACGACCAGGAGATCCAGGAGCTAATAAGCCGCAAGCGCAAGGCATTTCTGATCTGGAAACAGCAACAGAATGCGAGAGCAAGAAAGCAGCTCTACAGAAGCCTGAAGGCCGAGGTCCAACAAAAAACTCGCGACCTAAAGAACAGATGGTGGGTGGAGAAAGCGCAGGAGATCCAGCAGCTAGCCGACAACCACGACGTGCGTGGATTCTTTAGCGCAGTCAAGACCGCCTACAGCCCAAGCACTCAAGGCCCTACCCCACTGCGGGCCAAGAAGGGAGAGGTACTTATTAAGGACAGAGAGGCAGTCAGTGCCCGCTGGAAGGAGCACTTCGAAGATCTCCTTAACCGCAACTCTGTCTTCGACGCGAGTGTCCTCAACTCCATCCCGCAGCATGCTACCCGCCACCATCTCAGCACTCCCTCAGTACTGCCCCTCCAACAGTGCAGTGCTCCCTCAGTACTGCCCCCCGACAGTGCAACGCTCCCTCAGTATGGCCCCTCCGACAGTGCAACGCTCCCTCAATATGGCCACTCTGACAGTGCAGCATTCCCTCAGTACTGCCCCCTGACAGTGCAGCGCTCCCTCAGTACTGCCCCTCCGACAGTGCAACGCTCCCTCAGTATGGCCCCTCCGACAGTGCAGCGATCTCTCAATACTGCCCCTGTGACAGTGCGGCGCTCCCTCAGTATGGCCCCTCCGACAGTGCAAAGCTCCCTCAGTATGGCCACTGTGACAGTGAACCATTCCCTCAGTACTGCCCCTCCAACAGTGTAGCATTCCCTTAGTACTGCCCCTCCGACAGTGCAGAGCTCCCTCAGTACTGTCCCTCAGACAGTGCAGCGCTCCATCAGTACTGACCCTCCGACAGTGCAGAGCATCCTCAGTACTACCCCTCTGACAGTGCAGAGCTCCCTCAGTACTGTCCCTCAGACAGTGCAGCGCTCCATCAGTACTGACCCTCCGACAGTGCAGAGCATCCTCAGTACTACCCCTCTGACAGTGCAGAGCTCCCTCAGTACTGCCACTCCGACAGTGCAGAGCTCCATCAGTACTGCCCCTCCGACAGTGCAGCACTCCCTCAGTACTGCGCTGAAGTGTCAGCCTGGATTATGGGCTTGCGTTTCTGGATTGGAACTTGAGCTCACAACCACTGCCTGAGGATGAACTAGGCCGTTCTCAACCTTGGTGTCCTATTTGACCCTGAGCTGAGCTTCCGACCCCATATCCCCTCCATCACCAAGACCGCTTACTTCCACCTCTGTAACATCGCTTGTCTCCGCCCCTGCCTCAGATCATCTGCTGCAGAAACCCTCATTCATGCTTTTTTACCTCCAGACTCGACGATTCCAACGCTCTCCTGGTCGGCCGCCCACCATCCACCCTCCATAAACTTGAGCTCATCCGAAGCTCCGCTGCCCGTATCCTAACTCACCCCAAGTCCCGTTAACCCATCACCCCCTGTGCTCACTGACCTACATTGGCTCCCGGTCTGGCAACATTGATTTTAAAATTCTCATCCTCATATTCAAATCCCCCCATGGCCTCGCCCCCTCCCTATCTCTGTAACCTCCTCTAGCCCAATAACCCTCCGAGAATTGTATTCCTCTAATTCTGGCCTCTTGAACATCCCTGATTTTAATCGCTCCACCATTGGTGGCCGTGATTTCAGCTGCCGAGGCCCTAAGCTCTAGAATTCCCTCCCTAAACCTCTCCGCCCCACTACACCTCTCTCCTCCTTTAAACCTACCTCTTTGACCAAGGTTTTTGTCATCTGTCCGAATATCTCCTTCTGTGGCTCGGTGTCAAGTTGTCTGATAACACCCCGGTGAAGCGCCGTTTTACTACATTCAAGGTGCTCTGGGAATGCAAGCTGGTGTTATCAGTAGGTAAGCCCTGATATTGCTGCTGCTCCAGGTTGGTTTATGTTTCTGCACTTTCCTTGTTCCAGACCACTATCATTGCCGTAGAGTTCGACGGTGGAGTGGTGATTGGCTCTGATTCTCGAGTCTCCGCAGGGTAAGTTTGTTACATCTATCTTCTCACTGTGACTGTGTCCTTCCATTCAAATTATACAACTGGGCATTTATATCGCACCTGTCACAATGTCTCAAAGTGCTTCACAACCAATGAAGTACTCCTGAACTGCGTCACTGTTCTAATGTGGGAAACGTGGCAGCCAATTTGTGCACAGCAAGCTCCCACAAACGACAATGAGATAAATGACCAGATCATCTGTTTTAATGATATTGGTCGAGGGATAAATATTAGCCCAGCAGACCGGGGAAAACCCCCCTGCTTGTCTTCGAAATAGTGCCGTGGGATCTTTTACATCCACCCGAGAGGGTAGCCAGGGCCACAGTGGCAACTTATACACCCACCCGAGAGGGTAGCCAGGGCCACAGTGGGATCTTTTACATCCACCGAGAGGGTAGCAAGGGCCACAGTGGGAACTTATACACCCACCCGAGAGGGTAGCCAGGGCCACAGTGGGATCTTTTACATCCACCGAGAGGGTAGCCAGGGCCACAGTGGGATCTTATACATCCACCGAGAGGGTAGCCAGGATCACAGTGGGATCTTATACATCCACCCGAGAGGGTAGCCAGGGCCACAGTGGGATCTTTTACACCCACCGAGAGGGTAGCCAGGGCCACAGTGGGATCTTATACATCCACCCGAGAGGGTAGCCAGGGCCACAGTGGGATCTTTTATATCCACCCGAGAGGGTAGCCAGGGTCACAGTGGGATCTTATACATCCACCGAGAGGGTAGCCAGGGCCACAGTGGGATCTTTTACATCCACCGAGAGGGTAGCCAGGGTCACAGTGGGATCTTATACATCCACCCGAGAGGGTAGCCAGGGCCACAGTGGGATCTTATACATCCACCCGAGAGGGTAGCCAGGGCCACAGTGGGATCTTATACATCCACCCGAGAGGGTAGCCAGGGCCACAGTGGGATCTTATACATCCACCGAGAGGGTAGCCAGGGCCACAGTGGGATCTTATACATCCACCCGAGAGGGTAGCCAGGGCCACAGTGGGATCTTTTACATCCACCCGAGAGGGTAGCCAGGGCCACAGTGGGATCTTATACATCCACCGAGAGGGTAGCCAGGGCCACAGTGGGATCTTATACATCCACCCGAGAGGGTATCCAGGGTCACAGTGGGATCTTTTACATCCACCCGAGAGGGTAGCCAGGGCCACAGTGGGATCTTATACATCCACCGAGAGGGTAGCCTGGGCCACAGTGGGATCTTATACATCCACCCGAGAGGGTAGCCAGGGCCACAGTGGGATCTTTTACATCCACCCGAGAGGGTAGCCAGGGCCACAGTGGGATCTTATACATCCACCCGAGAGGGTAGCCAGGGCCACAGTGGGATCTTTTACATCCACCCGAGAGGGTAGCCAGGGCCACAGTGGGATCTTATACATCCACCCAAGAGGGTAGCCAGGGCCACAGTGGGATCTTTTACATCCACCCGAGAGGGTAGCCAGGGCCACAGTGGGATCTTATACATCCACCGAGACGGTAGCCAGGGCCACAGTGGGATCTTATACATCCACCCGAGAGGGTAGCCAGGGTCACAGTGGGATCTTTTACATCCACCGAGAGGGTAGCCAGGGCCACAGTGGGATCTTATACATCCACCTGAGAGGGTAGCCAGGACCACAGTGGGATCTTATACATCCACCTGAGAGGGTAGCCAGGGCCACAGTGGGATCTTTTACATCCACCGAGAGGGTAGCCAGGGCCACAGTGGGATCTTATACATCCACCCGAGAGGGTAGCCAGGGCCACAGTGGGATCTTTTACATCCACCCGAGAGGGTAGCCAGGGCCACAGTGGGATCTTATACATCCACCCGAGAGGGTAGCCAGGGTCACAGTGGGATCTTTTACATCCACCCGAGAGGGTAGCCAGGGCCACAGTGGGATCTTATACATCCACCGAGAGGGTAGCCTGGGCCACAGTGGGATCTTATACATCCACCCGAGAGGGTAGCCAGGGCCACAGTGGGATCTTTTACATGCACCCAAGAGGGTAGCCAGGGCCACAGTGGGATCTTTTACATCCACCCGAGAGGGTAGCCAGGGCCACAGTGGGATCTTATACATCCACCGAGACGGTAGCCAGGGCCACAGTGGGATCTTATACATCCACCTGAGAGGGTAGCCAGGACCACAGTGGGATCTTATACATCCACCCGAGAGGGTAGCCAGGGCCACAGTGGGATCTTTTACATCCACCCGAGAGGGTAGCCAGGGCCACAGTGGGATCTTATACATCCACCGAGAGGGTAGCCAGGGTCACAGTGGGATCTTATACATCCACCGAGAGGGTAGCCAGGGCCACAGTGGGATCTTATACATCCACCCGAGAGGGTAGCCAGGGCCACAGTGGGATCTTATACACCCACCGAGAGGGTAGCCAGGGCCACAGTGGGATCTTTTACATCCACCCGAGAGGGTAGCCAGGATCACAGTGGGATCTTATACATCCACCGAGAGGGTAGCCAGGGCCACAGTGGGATCTTTTACATCCACCGAGAGGGTAGCCAGGGCCACAGTGGGATCTTTTACATCCACCGAGAGGGTAGCCAGGGCCACAGTGGGATCTTTTACATCCACCCGAGAGGGTAGCCAGGGCCACAGTGGGATCTTATACATCCACCGAGAGGGTAGCCAGGGCCACAGTGGGATCTTTTACATGCACCCGAGAGGGTAGCCAGGGCCACAGTGGGATCTTTTACATCCACCCGAGAGGGTAGCCAGGGCCACAGTGGGATCTTTTACATGCACCCGAGAGGGTAGCCAGGGCCACAGTGGGATCTTATACATCCACCCGAGAGGGTAGCCAGGGCCACAGTGGGATCTTATACATCCACCCGAGAGGGTAGCCAGGGCCACAGTGGGATCTTATACATCCACCCGAGAGGGTAGCCAGGGCCACAGTGGGATCATATACATCCACCGAGAGGGTAGCCAGGGCCACAGTGGGATCTTATACTTCCACCGAGAGGGTAGCCAGGGCCACAGTGGGATCTTTTACATCCACCCGAGAGGGTAGCCAGGGCCACAGTGGGATCTTATACATCCACCGAGAGGGTAGCCAGGGCCACAGTGGGATCTTTTACATCCACCGAGAGGGTAGCCAGGGCCACAGTTTAACGTCTCTTCCGAAGGACAGCACCTCAATACTTCCTGATTCACTTTATCATCTCTGCTGCTTTTTCCAGCCTTGGTGAGGTCCTGCACTGGGCCTCGGCCCTTCACCTGGCTCTGCTGTTTAGCGGTTTCCTGAGCACCAATTTCACCCCAGGGTCTTTATTTGGTGTGGGATAGTTTGGGGGAAACAGCCATTATTCTGATCTAAAGGAGGTTAAAGATGTTGCTTGTGTGTCTGTAGGGATTCGGTGGTTAATCGTGTGATGAACAAGCTGTCACTCCTCCACGAGCGAATTTATTGCGCCTTGTCTGGTTCAGCAGCTGACGCTCAGGCTATAGCCGACACCATCAACTACCAGCTGGAACTGCACAGGTAAGCAGCTCGAGACCCATTTACTGCAGCTCGCTCTACACATTCAACTCAAATCAGCAGCAAACTGCAGGGCTGGAATATTCTGAGGCCCTGCTCCACCGGGCGAGCCTTGGGCGATTTTAATCTTCATATAGACTGGACAAATCAAATTGGCAAAAGCAGCCTTGAGGATGAGTTCATAGAGTGTATTCGGGACAGTTTCTTGGAACAATACGTTGTGGAACCGACCAGGAGACAGGCTATTTTAGATCTGGTAATGTGTAATGGAACAGGATTAATTAATGATCTCATAGTAAAGGATCCTCTAGGGAAGAGTGATCATAACATGATGGAATTCCACATTCAGTTTGAAGGTGAGAAACTTGGGCCTGAAACTAGAGTATTAAACTTAAACAAAGGCAATTACAAAGGAATGAGGAGCGAGTTGGCTAAAGTGGACTGGGAAAATAGATTAGAAGGTAAGATGGTAGAAAAGCAGTGGCAGAAATTTGAGGAGATATTTCATGACTCAACAAAGATATATTTCAGTGAGAAAGAAAGACTTGAAGAGAAGGATGAACAAACCATGGCTAATCAAGGAAGTTAAGGATGGTATCAAATTGAAAGAAAAGGCATACAATGTTGCAAAGGTTAGTGGTAGGCCAGAGGATTGGAAAATT
The DNA here is from genome assembly GCF_052327205.1 of Somniosus microcephalus. NCBI lineage: Eukaryota > Metazoa > Chordata > Chondrichthyes > Squaliformes > Somniosidae > Somniosus > Somniosus microcephalus. Next base: position 84,734,809 of record NW_028225179.1, on the reverse strand, counting down.
TTAGAAACCAGCAAAGGATGACTAACAAAAAATAAAGAGGGAGAAAATAGTTTATGAGAGTAAACCAGCAAGAAATATAAAAACTGACAGTAAGAGCTTCTACAAGTATATAAAAAGGAAGAGAGTAGCTAAAGTAAACCTTGGTCCCTTAGAGGACAAGACTGGGGAAATAATAATGGGAAACAAGGAAATGGCAGAGGCATTGAACAAATATTTTGTATCTGTCTTCATAGTAGAGGACACTAAAAACATCCCAGTAATAGTAGAAAATCAAGGGGCAAAAGGGAGGGAGGAACTTAAAACAATCACTATCACTAGAGAAAAAGTGCTAGGCAAACTTATGGGTCTATAGGCTGACAAGTCCCTTGGACCTGATGGCCTGCATCCTAGGGTCTTAAAAGAAGTGGCTACAGAGATAGTGGATGCATTGGTTGTAATCTTCCAAAATTCCCTAGACTCTGGAAAAGTCCTTGCGGATTGGAAAACCACAAATGTAACACCCTTACTCAAAAAAGGGAGACAGAAAGCAGGAAACTATAGGTCAGTTAGCCTAACACCTGTCATTGGCAAAATGCTCGAATCCATTGTTAAGGAAGTAGTAGCAGGGCATTTAGAAAAGCATAATACAATCAAACAGAGTCAACATGGTTTTATGAAAGGGAAATCGTGTTTGACAAATCTATTAGAGTTCTTTGAGGAGGTAATGAGCAGGGTGGATAAAGGGGAACCAGTAGATGTAGTATATTTGGATTTCCAAAAGGTATTCAACAAGGTGCCACATAAAAGGTTACTGCATAAGATAAGAGCTCATGTTGTTGGGGGTAATATATTAGATTGGTTTCTGTATAGTTCCAGGTTCCAGTACAGTTCCAGGTCCCAGTACAGTTCCAGGTCCCAGTACAGTTCCAGGTTCCAGCACAGTTCCTTGTTCCAGTACAGTTCCTGGTTTCTGTACAGTTCCAGGTTCCAGTTCAATTCCAGGTTTCAGTATAGTTTCTGGTTTCTGTACAATTCTGGGTTCCAGTACAGTTTCCGGTTTCAGTACGGTTCCAGGTTCCAGTACAGTTCCAGGTTCCAGTACAGTTCCAGGTCCCAGTACAGTTCCTGGTTTCTGTACAGTTCTAGGTTCCAGTTCAATTCCAGGTTTCAGTATAGTTTCTGGTTTCTGTACAATTCTGGGTTCCAGTACAGTTCCCGGTTCCAGTCCAGTTCCCGGTTCCAGTCCAGTTCCCGGTTCCAGTCCAGTTCCCAGTTCCTGTACAGTTCCCCGTTCCAGTCCAGTTCCCGGTTCCAGTCCAGTTCCCGGTTCCTGTACAGTTCCCCATTCCAGTCCATTTCCCCGTTCCAGTCCAGTTCCCCGTTCCAGTCCAGTTCCAGGTCCCAGTACAGTTCCAGGTCCCAGCACAGGTCCCGGTTACAGTACAGTTCCAGTACAGTTCCAGTTCCCAGTACAGTTCCAGGTTCCAGTACAGTTCCAGGTCCCAGTACAGTTCCCGGTTCCAGTCCAGTTCCAGTACAGTTCCAGGTTCCAGTACAGTTCCAAGTCTCAGTCCAGTTCCCTATTCCAGTCCAGCTCCCCGTTCCAGTCCAGTTCCCGGTTCCAGTCCAGTTCCAAGTTCCAGGTCCCAGTCCAGTTGCAGGTCCCTGTACAGTTCCTGGTTCCAGTCCAGTTCCCAGTTCCAGTCCAGTTCCCAGTTCCAGTCCAGTTCCCGGTTTCAGTCCAGTTCCAGGTCTCAGTAAAGTTCCAGGTCTCAGTAAAATTCCAGGTCCTAGTCCAGTTCCTGGTTCCAGTACAGTTCCCGATTCCAGTATAGGTCCCGGTTCCAGTCCAGTTCCCGGTTCCAGGTCCCAGTACTGTTCGAGGTCCCAGTACAGTTCCCGGTTCCAGTACAGTTCCAGGTTCCAGTACAGTTCCAGGTCTCAGTCTGTTCCAGGTTCCAGTACAGTTCCCGGTTCCAGTACAGTTCCAGGTTCCAGTACAGTTCCAGGTCCCAGTACAGTTCCCGGTTCCAGTACAGTTCCAGGTTCCAGTACAGTTCCAGGTCCCAGTACGGTTCCAGGTCCCAGTATGGTTCCAGGTCCCAGTACAGTTCCAGGTCCCAGTACAGTTCCAGGTCCCAGTACAGTTCCAGGTCCCAGTACAGTTCCAGGTCCCAGCACAGTTCCTTGTTCCAGGACAGTTCCTGGTTTCTGTACAGTTCCAGGTCCCAGTACAGTTCCAGGTTTCAGTACAGTTTCTGGTTTCTGTACAATTCCGGGTTCCAATACAGTTCTAGGTCCCAATACAGTTCCAGGTTCCTGTACTGTTCCCGGTTCCAGTACAGTTCCCAGTTCCAGTCCAGTTCCCCGTTCCAGTCCAGTTCCCGGTTCCAGTTCCCAGTCCAGTTCCAGGTTCCAGTACAGTTCCAGTTCCCAGTCCAGTTCCAGGTTCCAGTACTGTTCCAAGTCTCAGTCCAGTTCCTGGTTCCAGTCCAGTTCCTGGCTCCAGTCCAGTTCCCGGTTCCAGTCCAGTTCCCAGTTCTAGTCAAGTTCCAGGTCTCAGTAAAGTTCCAGGCCTCAGTAAAATTCCAGGTCCTAGTCCAGTTCCTGGTTCCAGTACAGTTCCCGATTCCAGTATAGTTCCCGGTTCCAGTCCAGTTCCCGGTTCCAGTCCAGTTCCAGTCCAGTTCCAGGTCCCAGTACAGTTCCAGGTCCCAGTACAGTTCCAGATTCCAGTACGGTTCCAGGTCCCAGTACAGTTCCAGATTCCAGTACGGTTCCAGGTCCCAGTACGGTTCCAGGATCCAGTACAGTTCCAGGTCCCAGTACGGTTCCAGATTCCAGTACGGTTCCAGGTCCCAGTACGGTTCCAGGATCCAGTACAGTTCCAGGTCCCAGTACAGTTCCAGGTCCCAGTACAGTTCCCGGTTCTAGTACAGTTCTAGGTTCCAGTCCAGGTCCAGGTTCCAGTCCTGTTCCTGGTTCCTGTACAGTTCCAAGTTCCAGTACAGTTCCCGGTTCAAGACCAGTTCCAGTTCCCAGCCCAATTCCAGGTCCCAGTACAGTTCCACATCCCAGTACAGTTCCACATCCAAGTACAGTTCCAGGTTCCAGTCCAGTTCCCAGTTCCAATCCAGTTCCAGGTTCCAGTACAGTTCCCGGTTCCAATCCAGTTCCAGGTTCCAGTCCAGTTCCAGGTTCCAGTCCAGTTCCAGGTTCAAGTACAGTTCCAAGTCTCATTACAGTTCCAGGTTCCTGTACAGTACCCGATTCCGGTCCTGTTCCCGGTCCAGTTCCCGGTTCCGGTCCAGTTCCCGGTTCCAGTCCAGTTCCCCGTTCCAGGCCAGTTCCAGGTTCCTGTATAGTTCCAGGTTCCAGTCCAGTTCCCGGTTCCAATCCAGTTCCAGGTTCCAGTCCAGTCCCCGGTTCCAGTCCAGTTCCAGGTTCAAGTACAGTTCCAAGTCTCATGACAGTTCCAGCTTCCTGTACAGTTCCCGATTCCGGTCCTGTTCCCGGTTCCAGTCCAGTTCCTGGTTCCGGTCCAGTTCCCGGTTCCAGTCCAGTTCCCCTTTCCAGGCCAGTTCCAGGTTCCTGTATAGTTCCAGGTCTCAGTATAGTTCCAGGTCTCAGTATAGTTCCAGGTCCCAGTACAGTTCCAGGTCCCAGTACAGTTCCCAGTTCCAGTACAGTTCCAGGCCCCAGTACAGTTCCAGGCCCCAGTACCGTTCCAGGCCCCAGTACCATTCCAGGCCCCAGTACAGTTCCAGGCCCCAGTACAGTTCCAGGCCCCAGTACAGTTCCAGGTTCCAGCACAGTTCCAGGTCCCAGCAGAGTTCCAAGTCTCAGTATAGTTCCAGGCACCAGTCCAGTTCCTGGTTCCGGTACAGTTCCAGGTTCCGGTACAGTTCCAGGTTCCGGTACAGTTCCAGGTCCCGGTACAGTTCCAGGTCCCGGCACAGTCCCAGGTCCCGGCACAGTTCCAGATCCCAGCACAGTTCCAGATCCCAGCACAGTTCCAGATCCCAGCACAGTTCTATGTCCCAGCACAGTTCCAGGTCCCAGCACAGTTCCCGGTTCCAGTACAGTTCCCAGTTCCAGTGCAGTTCCAGGTCCCAGTACAGTTCCAGGTCCCAGTACAGTTCCCAGTTCCAGTACAGTTCCAGGCCCCAGTAAAGTTCCAGGCCCCAGTACCGTTCCAGGCCCCAGTACAGTTCCAGGCCCCAGTACAGTTCCAGGTTCCAGCACAGTTCCAGGTCCCAGCAGAGTTCCAAGTCTCAGTATAGTTCCAGGTACCAGTCCAGTTCCTGGTTCCGGTACAGTTCCAGGTTCCGGTACAGTTCCAGGTTCCGGTACAGTTACAGGTCCCGGTACAGTTCCAGGTCCCGGCACAGTCCCAGGTCCTGGCACAGTTCCAGATCCCAGCACAGTTCCAGATCCCAGCACAGTTCCAGATCCCAGCACAGTTCCAGATCCCAGCACAATTCCAGGTCCCAGCACAGTTCCAGGTTCCAGTTCCAGGTTCCAGTACAGTTCCCGGTTCCAGTACAGTTCCAGGTCCCAGTATCCCAGTACAGTTCCAGGTCTCTGTTGAGTTTCCCTGACCTGCAGTAGCCCAGTTGCAGTCTGCAGATACCCACTCCAACCTGTCTGTATCTGAAAGGCATGTCTTACCGATTAGTTTCTGTGGTAGTGTTGCTCTGCGCTGCAGAATTGCAGAGTGTCAAATACAAGAGCCTGATCTTGGACGAAGTGTAGACTCTGTAGGTTCTGCCTTGTGTCTGCAGGGGTTTGGAGGCCAGTCTCAGTCTCCTGGACTGCTCTCAATGTGGGGGTGTAATTCTGAGTGTAGAAACATAGAAAAATAGGAGCAGGAGTAGGCCATTCGGCCCTTCGAGCCTGCTCCACCATTTAATACAATCATGGCTGATCCTCTATCTCTATCCCATATTCCCGCTCTCTCCCCATACCCCTTGATGCCCTGTAACAGCAGAAACAGTGCCCAGATCTTTGAGCCCAATCTCACCACGGCTTCCCCCTTTCTGTCACCCAGTGTTGAAATTGAAGAGGCTCCGCTGGTTCGAGCTGCTGCCGCCATGGTGAAGAACATCAGCTACAAGTATAAGGAAGAGTTGTCAGCGCACCTGATCGTGGCTGGATGGGACAGGAAGAAGAGAGGGCAGGTGCAGTGCATCAACTACAGTTACAGCTAACAGTGTGCGCTTCCGATTTAGATCAGCTTGTGACATTTATCCCTGTGTTATGTTCCAGTGAAATATATCGTGAACTGGGTTTATGATTTAACAAGTTCGAAATTAACAATTTCTGTGGGGGTTTCCAATCTCCTGCCGTAACGTCACCAGATGATCAGCATAATCCCCGGAAATACTGCAAACCTGGACATTTACCCCATTTACATAGAGTTACACAGTTACACAGGCCTGGATATTTAATGGGGTGGGTTAAGTAGGGGGGGAGGGTCTGGAGTTTTGCCTGGGAAACACGGGGGTGGGGGGTCCGATTCCGGTGGTGGGGGAGGGAGTCTGATCCCAGAGGAGGGTCTGATCCCAGGGGGTGGGTCCAATCCCAGGGGGGGTCTGATCCCGGGGGAAGGGTCTGATCCCTGGGGGGGTCCGATCCCAGGCGGTGTCTGATCCCGGGGGGGAGGGTCCGATCCTGGGGCGGGGGGGCGGCTGATCCCAGGGGTGGTCCGATCCGGGGTGGGGGCTGCGTTCTGATCCCGGGGGTTGCGGGTCCGATCCTAGGAGGAGTCTGATCCCGGGGGGTCCAATCCCAGGGGGTATCTGATCCCAGGGGAGGGTCCGATACCGGGGGGGGTCTGATCCGGGTGGAGGGTCCGATCCCTGAGGTAGTCCGATCCTGGGGGGGTTTTCGATCCCAGGGGGGTGTCCGATCCCGGGGGGGTCCAATCTTAACCCTGTAAGGGGCGGGCAGGTGGGCTCCATTCCCCGACCCCAGCAGGGTGGTCCGATCCGCGACCCATATATCTTTATATGAGCGGGGGGGTGTCTGATGGGCAGCAGGTTGTGGAATTGGGGGGCTGTCCTGCTCCTCCTGGTCCACAAGCAATGCTGTAAAGGCATTAACCTCCTCCCCAAAGCTGTCCTCGCCCCGCCTTCAGCAGCCAGGTTTCCAGAGGCCTGGAAAACCCGGCTGCCCACTATAAAATCCACAGAGCAGGTTAAATCAGAGGCTGAAAGCCTCATTTACAGATTTAAATTGCCAACCGGCCTTCTGGGTTGGCTACTCTGCCTCTATAAATCCCGGAAGTGGCCAGATTGGAGGTGGGGCGGGGTCAGGGTTCCGATCTTTAACATTTTGACGCCCCCCCCGACCCCATCTCAAACCATTTGTTGTTGTGTGCTAAACGTCCACCCCCTAGAGTCTGCAACACAGGAACAGGCCATTCAGCCCATTTCCACTAACGTTCGGGTGGGAAATCGGAGAAACACTGCAGGAACTCCAGGCTCCAGTGTTTATTCTTCCACAGCCCGAAGACTGATAGACCTGGAGTTAGTGTCCATTCATTGAACTCATTTTACAGCAACAAGGATTTCTGTTTGAGCCTGTGCTACATTACCAGATATTGTGCGTTTAAAATCACTCCAGTCCGCAAGGTGCAAGGGGTCATTTCTGCATCAGGTTCAAGTCTGCAGGGAGCAAGGGGTCATTTCTGGATCATGTTCCAGTCTGCAGGGAGCAAGGGGTCATTTCTGGATCATGTTCCAGTCTGCAGGGACCAAGGGGTCATTTCTGGATCAGGTTCCAGTCCGCAGGGAGCGAGGGGTGATTTCTGGATCAGGCTCCAGTCCGCAGGGAGCGAGGGGTCATTTCTGGATCAGGCTCCAGTCCGCAGGGAGCGAGGGGTCATTTCTGGATCAGGCTCCAGTCCGCAGGGAGCGAGGGGTCATTTCTGGATCAGGTTCCAGTCCGCAGGGAGCGAGGGGTCATTTCTGGATCAGGCTCCAGTCCGCAGGGAGCGAGGGGTCATTTCTGGATCAGGCTCCAGTCCGCAGGGAGCGAGGGGTCATTTCTGGATCACTCTCCAGTCCGCAGTTTGCGAGGGTTCATTTCTGGATCAGGCTCCAGTCCGCCGAGAGCGAGGGTTCATTTCTGGATCACGCTCCAGTCTGCAGGGTGAGAGGGGTCATTTCTGGATCACACTCCAGTCCGCCGAGAGCGAGGGTTCATTTCTGGATCACGCTCCAGTCTGCAGGGTGAGAGGGGTCATTTCTGGATCACACTCCAGTCCGCCGAGAGCGAGGGTTCATTTCTGGATCACGCTCCAGTCTACAGGGAGTGAGGGGTCATTTCTGGATCAGGCTCCAGTCCGCCGAGAGCGAGGGTTCATTTCTGGATCAGGCTCCAGTCCGCCGAGAGCGAGGGTTCATTTCTGGATCATGCTCCAGTCCGCAGGAAGCGAGGGGTAATTTCTGGATCACGCTCCAGTCCGCAGGGTGCGAGGGGTCATTTCTGGATCACGCTCCAGTCCGCAGGGTGCGAGGGGTTATTTCTGGATCAGGCTCCAGTCCACGGGAGCGAGGGGTCATTTCTGGATCAGGCTCCAGTCCGCGGGGAGCAAGGGGTCATTTCTGGATCAGGCTCCAGTCCGCAGGACCCTTTCCTATTCTCACTCTTACCCGTTCCTCTCCGGGTCTGTTTTACACAGTCCCAGTGTCTCACTATCTCACTCACCCTTTCCTATTGTCACTCTTACCCGTTCCTCTCTGGGGTTGATTTTACACAGTCCCAGTGTCTCACTAACTCCCTGACCCTTTCCTATTCTCACTCTTACCCGTTCCTCTCTGGGGCTGATTTTACTCAGTTCCAGTGTCTCACTATCTCACTGACCCTTTCCTATTCTCACTCTTACCCGTTCCTCTCTGGGGCTAATTTTACACAGTCCCAGTGTCTCACTATCTCACTGACCCTTTCCTATTCTCACTCTTACCCGTTCCTCTCTGGGGCTGATTTTACACAGTCCCAGTGTCTCACTATCTCACTGACCCTTTCCTATTCTCACTCTTACCCGTTCCTCTCTGGGGCTGATTTTACACAGTCCCAGTGTCTCACTATCTCACTGACCCTTTCCTATTCTCACTTTTACCCGTTCCTCTCTGGGTCTGATTTTACACAGTCCCAGTGTCTCACTATCTCACTGACCCTTTCCTATTCTCACTCTTACCCGTTCCTCTCTGGGGCTGATTTTACACAGTCCCAGTGTTTCACTATCTCACTGACCCTTTCCTATTCTCACTCTTACCCGTTCCTCTCTGGGGCTGATTTTACACAGTCCCAGTGTCTCACTATCTCACTGACCCTTTCCTATTCTCACCCTTACCCGTTCCTCTCTGGGGCTGATTTTACACAGTCCCAGTGTCTCACTATCTCACTGACCCTTTCCTATTCTCACTCTTACCTGTTCCTCTCTGGGTCTGATTTTACACAGTCCCAGTGTCTCACTATCTCACTGACCCTTTCCTATTCTCACTCTTACCCGTTCCTCTCTGGGGCTGATTTTACACAGTCCCAGTGTCTCACTATCTCCCTGACCCTTTCCTATTCTCACCCTTACAGTTCCTCTCTGGGGCTGATTTTACACAGTCCCAGTGTCTCACTATCTCACTGACCCTTTCCTATTCTCACTCTTACCCGTTCCTCTCTGGGGCTGATTTTACACAGTCCCAGTGTCTCACTATCTCACTGACCCTTTCCTATTCTCACCCTTACCCGTTCCTCTCTGGGTCTGATTTAACACAGTCCCGGTGTCTCACTATCTCATTGACCCTTTCCTATTCTCACTCTTACCCGTTCCTCTCTAGGGCTGATTTTACTCAGTTCCAGTGTCTCACTATCTCACTGACCCTTTCCTATTCTCACCCTTACCCGTTCCTCTCTGGGTCTGATTTAACACAGTCCCGGTGTCTCACTATCTCATTGACCCTTTCCTATTCTCACTCTTACCCGTTCCTCTCTGGGGCTGATTTTACACAGTCCCAGTGTCTCACTATCTCACTGACCCTTTCCTATTCTCACCCTTTCCCGTTCCTCTCTGGGGCTGATTTTACACAGTCCCAGTGTCTCACTATCTCACTGACCCTTTCCTATTCTCACTCTTACACGTTCCTCTCTGGGGCTGATTTTACACAGTCCCAGTGTCTCACTATCTCACTGACCCTTTTATATTCTCACCCTTACCCGTTCCTCTCTGGGGCTGATTTTACACAGTCCCAGTGTCTCACTGTCTCACTGACCCTGTCCTATTCTCAATCTTACCCGTTCCTCTCTGGGGCTGATTTTACACAGTCCCAGTGTCTCACGATCTCACTGACCCTTTTCTATTCTCACTCTTGCCTGTTCCTCTCTGGGGCTGATTTTACACAGTCCCAGTGTCTCACTATCTCACTGACCCTTTCCTTTTCTCACCCTTACCCGTTCCTCTCTGGGTCTGATTTTACACAGTCCCAGTGACTCACTATCTGCCTGACCCTTTCCTATTCTCACCCTTACCCGTTCCTCTCTGGGGCTGATTTTACACAGTCCCAGTGTCTCACTATCTCACTGACCCTTTCCTATTCTCACTCTTACCCGTTCCTCTCTGGGGCTGATTTTACACAGTCCCAGTGTCTCACTATCTCACTGACCCTTTCCTATTCTCACTCTTACCCGTTCCTGTCTGGGGCTGATTTTACACAGTCCCAGTGTCTCACTATCTCACTGATCCTTTCCTATTCTCACTCTTACCCGTTCCTCTCTGGGGCTGATTTTACACAGTCCCTGTGTCTCACTATCTCACGGACCCTTTCATATTCTCACCCTTACCCGTTCCTCTCTGGGGCTGATTTTACACAGTCCCAGTGTCTCACTATCTCACTGACCCTTTCCTATTCTCACTCTTACCCGTTCCTCTCTGGGTCTGATTTTACACAGTCCCAATGTCTCACTATCTCACTGACCTTTTCCTATTCTCACTCTTACCCGTTCCTCTCTGGGTCTGATTTTACACAGTCCCAGTGTCTCACTTTCTCACTGACCCTTTCCTATTCCCACACCTACCCGTTCCTCTCTGGGTCTGATTTTACACAGTCCCGGTGTCTCACTATCTCATTGACCCTTTCCTATTCTCACTCTTACCCGTTCCTCTCTGGGGCTGATTTTACACAGTCCCAGTGTCTCACTATCTCACTGACCCTTTCCTATTCTCACTCTTACCCGTTCCTCCCTGGGGCTGATTTTACACAGTCCCAGTGTCTCACTATCTCACGGACCCTTTCATATTCTCACCCTTACCCGTTCCTCTCTGGGGCTGATTTTACACAGTCCCAGTGTCTCACTATCTCACTGACCCTTTCCTATTCTCACTCTTACCCGTTCCTCTCTGGGTCTGATTTTACACAGTCCCAGTGTCTCACTATCTCACTGACCCTTTCCTATTCTCACTCTTACCCGTTCCTCTCTGGGTCTGATTTTACACAGTCCCAGTGTCTCACTATCTCACTGACCCTTTCCTATTCTCACACTTACCCGTTCCTCTCTGGGGCTGATTTTACACAGTCCCAGTGTCTCACTATCTCACTGACCCTTTCCTATTCTCACTCTTACCCGTTCCTCTCTGGGGCTGATTTTGCACACTCCCAGTGTCTCACTATCTCACTGACCCTTTCCTATTCTCACACTTACCCGTTCCTCTCTGGGTCTGATTTTACACAGTCCCAGTGTCTCACTATCTCACTGACCCTATCCTATTCTCACTCTTACCCGTTCCTCTCTGGGGCTGATTTTACACAGTCCCAGTGTCTCACTATCTCACTGACCCTTTCCTATTCTCACTCTTATCCGTTCCTCTCTGGGGCTGATTTTACACAGTCCCAGTGTCTCACTATCTCACTGACCCTTTCCTATTCTCACCCTTACCCGTTACTCTCTGGGTCTGATTTTACACAGTCCCGGTGTCTCACTATCTCACTGACCCTTTCCTATTCTCACCCTTACCCGTTCCCCTCTGGGTCTGATTTTACACAGTCCCAGTGTCTCACTATCTCACTGACCCTTTCCTATTCTCACTCTTACCCGTTCCTCTCTGGGGCTGATTTTACACAGTCCCAGTGTCTCACTATCTCACTGACCGATTCCTATTCTCACTCTTACCCGTTCCTCTCTGGGGCTGATTTTACACAGTCCCAGTGTCTCACTATCTCACTGACCCTTTCCTATTCTCACTCTTACCCGTTCCTCTCTGGGGCTGATTTTACACAGTCCCAGTGTCTCACTATCTCACTGACACTTTCCTATTCTCACTCTTACCCGTCCCTCTCTGGGGCTGATTTTACACAGTCCCAGTGTCTCACTATCTCACTGACCCTTTCCTATTCTCACCCTTACCCGTTCCTCTCTTGGTCTGATTTTACACAGTCCCGGTGTCTCACTATCCCACTGACCCTTTCCTATTCTCACCCTTACCCGTTCCCCTCTGGGTCTGATTTTACACAGTCCCAGTGTCTCACTATCTCACTGACCTTTCCTATTCTCACTCATACCCGTTCCTCTCTGGGTCTGATTTTACACAGTCCCAGTGTCTCACTATCTCACTGACCCTCTCCTATTCTCACTCTTACCGTTCCTCTCTGGGTCTGAGTTTACACAGTCCCAGTGTCTCACTATCTCACTGACCCTTTCCTATTCTCACTCTTACCCGTTCCTCTCTGGGGCTGATTTTACACAGTCCCAGTGTCTCACTATCTCACTGACCCTTTCCTGTTCTCACTCTTACCCGTTCCTCTCTGGGGCTGATTTTACACAGTCCCAGTGTCTCACTATCTCCCTGACCCTTTCCTATTCTCACTCTTACCCGTTCCTCTCTGGGGCTGATTTTACACAGTCCCAGTGTCTCACTATCTCACTGACCCTTTCCTATTCTCACTCTTACCCGTTCCTCTCTGGGGCTGATTTTACACAGTCCCAGTGTCTCACTATCTCACTGACCCTTTCCTATTCTCACTCTTACCCGTTCCTCTCTGGGGCTGATTTTACACAGTCCCAGTGTCTCACTATCTCACTGACCCTTTCCTATTCTCACTCTTACCCGTTCCTCTCTGGGTCTGATTTTACACAGTCCCAGTGTCTCACTATCTCACTGACCCTTTCCTATTCTCACTCTTACCCGTTCCTCTCTGCGGCATATTTTACACAGTCCCAGTGTCTCACTATCTCACTGACCCTTTCCTATTCTCACTCTTACCCGTTCCTCTCTGGGGCTGATTTTACACAGTCCCAGTGTCTCACTATCTCCCTGACCCTTTCCTATTCTCACTCTTACCCGTTCCTCTCTGGGGCTGATTTTTCACAGTCCCAGTGTCTCACTATCTCACTGACCCTTTCCTAATCTCACCCTTACTCGTTCCTCTCTGGGGCTGATTTTACACAGTCCCAGTGTCTCACTATCTCACTGACCCTTTCATATTCTCACCCTTACCCGTTCCTCTCTGGGGCTGATTTTACACAGTCCCAGTGTCTCACTATCTCACTGACCCTTTCCTATTCGCACTCTTACCCGTTCCTCTCTGGGGCTGATTTTACACAGTACCAGTGTCTCACTATCTCACTGACCCTTTCCTATTCTCACTCTTACCCGTTCCTCTCTGGGGCTGATTTTACACAGTCCCAGTGTCTCACTATCTCACTGACCCTTTCCTATTCTTACCCTTAACTGTTCCTCTCTGGGGCTGATTTTACACAGTCCTAGTGTCTCACTATCTCCCTGACCGATTCCTATTCTCACTCTTACCCGTTCCTCTCTGGGGCTGATTTTACACAGTCCCAGTGTCTCACTATCTCACTGACCCTTTCCTATTCTAACTCTTACCCGTTCCTCTCTGGGGCTGATTTTACACAGTCCCAGTGTCTCACTATCTCACTGACCCTTTCCTATTCTCACTCTTACCCGTTCCTCTCTGAGGCTGATTTTACACAGTCCCAGTGTCTCACTATCTCACGGACCCTTTCCTATTCTCACTCTTACCCGTTCCTCTCTGGGGCTGATTTTACACAGTCCCAGTGTCTCACTATCTCACTGCCCCTTTCCTATTCTCACCCTTACCCGTTCCTCTCTGGGTCTGATTTTACACAGTCCCGGTGTCTCACTATCTCACTGACCCTTTCCTATTCTCACTCTTACCCGTTCCTCTCTGGGGCTGATTTTACACAGTCCCAGTGTCTCACTATCTCACTGACCCTTTCCTATTCTCACCCTTACCCGTTCCTCTCTGGGTCTGATTTTACACAGTCCCGGTGTCTCACTATCTCACTGACCCTTTCCTATTCTCACTCTTACCCGTTCCTCTCTGGGGCTGATTTTACACAGTCCCAGTGTCTCACTATCTCACTGACCCTTTCCTATTCTCACTCTTACCCGTTCCTCTCTGGGGCTGATTTTACACAGTCCCAGTGTCTCACTATCTCACTGACCCTTTTATATTCTCACCCTAACCCATTCCTCTCTGGGGCTGATTTTACACAGTCCCAGTGTCTCACTATCTCACTGACCCTGTCCTATTCTCAATCTTACCCGTTCCTCTCTGGGGCTGATTTTACACAGTCCCAGTGTCTCACTATCTCACTGACCCTTTCCTATTCTCACTCTTGCCTGTTCCTCTCTGGGGCTGATTTTACACAGTCCCAGTGTCTCACTATCTCACTGACCCTTTCCTATTCTCACCCCTACCCGTTCCTCTCTGGGTCTGATTTTACACAGTCCCAGTGACTCACTATCTCCCTGACGCTTTCCTATTCTCACCCTTACCCGTTCCTCTCTGGGGCTGATTTTACACAGTCCCAGTGTCTCACTATCTCACTGACCCTTTCCTATTCTCACTCTTACCCGTTCCTCTCTGGGGCTGATTTTACACAGTCCCAGTGTCTCACTATCTCACTGTCCCTTTCCTACTCTCACTCTTACCCGTTCCTCTCTGGGGCTGATTTTACACAGTCCCAGTGTCTCACTATCTCACTGACCCTTTCCTATTCTCACTCTTACCCGTTCCTCCCTGGGGCTGATTTTACACAGTCCCAGTGTCTCACTATCTCACGGACCCTTTCATATTCTCACCCTTACCCGTTCCTCTCTGGGGCTGATTTTACACAGTCCCAGTGTCTCACTATCTCACTGACCCTTTCCTATTCTCACTCTTAACCGTTCCTCTCTGGGTCTGATTTTACACAGTCCCAGTGTCTCACTATCTCACTGACCCTTTCCTATTCTCACTCTTACCCGTTCCTCTCTGGGTCTGATTTTACACAGTCCCAGTGTCTCACTATCTCACTGACCCTTTCCTATTCTCACACTTACCCGTTCCTCTCTGGGGCTGATTTTACACAGTCCCAGTGTCTCACTATCTCACTGACCCTTTCCTATTCTCACTCTTACCCGTTCCTCTCTGGGTCTGATTTTACACAGTCCCAGTGTCTCACTATCTCACTGACCCTTTCCTATTCTCACTCTTACCCGTTCCTCTCTGGGTCTGATTTTACACAGTCCCAGTGTCTCACTATCTCACTGACCCTTTCCTATTCTCACACTTACCCGTTCCTCTCTGGGGCTGATTTTACACAGTCCCAGTGTCTCACTATCTCACTGACCCTTTCCTATTCTCACTCTTACCCGTTCCTCTCTGGGGCTGATTTTGCACACTCCCAGTGTCTCACTATCTCACTGACCCTTTCCTATTCTCACACTTACCCGTTCCTCTCTGGGTCTGATTTTACACAGTCCCAGTGTCTCACTATCTCACTGACCCTATCCTATTCTCACTCTTACCCGTTCCTCTCTGGGGCTGATTTTACACAGTCCCAGTGTCTCACTATCTCACTGACCCTTTCCTATTCTCACTCTTATCCGTTCCTCTCTGGGGCTGATTTTACACAGTCCCAGTGTCTCACTATCTCACTGACCCTTTCCTATTCTCACCCTTACCCGTTACTCTCTGGGTCTGATTTTACACAGTCCCGGTGTCTCACTATCTCACTGACCCTTTCCTATTCTCACCCTTACCCGTTCCCCTCTGGGTCTGATTTTACACAGTCCCAGTGTCTCACTATCTCACTGACCCTTTCCTATTCTCACTCTTACCCGTTCCTCTCTGGGGCTGATTTTACACAGTCCCAGTGTCTCACTATCTCACTGACCGATTCCTATTCTCACTCTTACCCGTTCCTCTCTGGGGCTGATTTTACACAGTCCCAGTGTCTCACTATCTCACTGACCCTTTCCTATTCTCACTCTTACCCGTTCCTCTCTGGGGCTGATTTTACACAGTCCCAGTCTCTCACTATCTCACTGACCCTTTCCTATTCTCACACTTGCCCATTGCTCTCTGTGTCTGATTTTACACAGTCCCAGTGTCTCACTATCTCACTGACCCTTTCCTATTCTCACTCTTACCCGTTCCTCTCTGGGGCTGATTTTACACAGTCCCAGTGTCTCACTATCTCACTGACCCTTTCCTATTCTCAATCTTACCCGTTCCTCTCTGGGGCTGATTTTACACATTCCCAGTGTCTCACTATCTCACTGACCCTTTCCTATTCTCACTCTTACCCGTTCCTCTCTGGGGCTGATTTTACACAGTCCCAGTGTCTCACTATCTCACTGACCCTTTCCTATTCTCACTCTTACCCGTTCCCCTCTGGGGCTGATTTGACACAGTCCCAGTGTCTCACTATCTCACTGACCCTTTCCTATTCTCACTCTTACCCGTTCCTCTCTGAGTCTGATTTTACACAGTCCCAGTGTCTCACTATCTCACTGACCCTTTCCAATTCTCACTCTTACCCGTTCCTCTCTGGGTCTGATTTTACACAGTCCCAGTGTCTCACTATCTCACTGACCCTTTCCTATTCTCATTCTTACCCGTTCCTCTCTGGGGCTGATTTTACACAATCCCAGTGTCTCACTATCTCACTGACCCTTTCCTATTCTCACTCTTACCCGTTCCTCTCTGCGGCATATTTTACACAGTCCCAGTGTCTCACTATCTCACTGACCCTTTCCTATTCTCACTCTTACCCGTTCCTCTCTGGGGCTGATTTTACACAGTCCCAGTGTCTCACTATCTCACTGACACTTTCCTATTCTCACCCTTACCCGTTCCTCTCTGGGGCTGATTTTACACAGTCCCAGTGTCTCACTATCTCACTGACCCTTTCATATTCTCACCCTTACCCGTTCCTCTCTGGGGCTGATTTTACACAGTCCCAGTGTCTCACTATCTCACTGACCCTTTCCTATTCGCACTCTTACCCGTTCCTCTCTGGGGCTGATTTTACACAGTCCCAGTGTCTCACTATCTCACTGACCCTTTCCTATTCTCTCTCTTACCCGTTCCTCTCTAGGGCTAATTTTACACAGTCCCAGTTTCTCACTATCTCACTGACCCTTTCCTATTCTCACCCTTAACTGTTCCTCTCTGGGGCTGATTTTACACAGTCCTAGTGTCTCACTATCTCCCTGACCGATTCCTATTCTCACTCTTACCCGTTCCTCTCTGGGGCTGATTTTACACAGTCCCAGTGTCTCACTATCTCACTGACCCTTTCCTATTCTCACTCTTACCCGTTCCTCTCTGGGGCTGATTTTGCACAGTCCCAGTGTCTCACTATCTCACTGACCCTTCCCTATTCTCACCCTTACCCGTTCCTCTCTGGGGCTGATTTGACACAGTCCCAGTGTCTCACTATCTGACTGACCCTTTCCTTTTCTCACTCTTACCCGTTCCTCTCTGGGGCTGATTTTACACAGTCCCAGTGTCTCACTATCTCACTGACCCTTTCCTATTCTCACCCTTACCCGTTCCTCTCTGGGGCTGATTTTACACAGTCCCAGTGTCTCACTATCTCACTGACCCTTTCCTATTCTCACTCTTCCCCGTTCCTCTCTGATGGCTGATTTTGCACAGTCCCAGTGTCTCACTATCTCACTGACCCTTTCCTATTCTCACTCTTACCCGTTCCTCTCTGGGGCTGATTTTACACAGTCCCAGTGTCTTACTATCTCACTGACCCTTTCCTATTCTCACTCTTATCCGTTCCTCTCTGGGTCTGATTTTACACAGTCCCAGTGTCTCAGTAGCTCACTGACCCTTTCCTGTTCTCACTCTTACCCGTTCCTCTCTGAGGCTGATTTTACACAGTCCCAGTGTCTCACTATCTCACTGACCCTTTCCTATTCTCACTCTTACCCGTTCCTCTCTGGGGCTGATTTTACAAAGTCCCAGTGTCTCACTATCACACTGACCCTTTCCTATTCTCACCCTTACCCGTTCCTCTCTGGGGCTGATTTTACACAGTCCCAGTGTCTCACTATCTCACTGACCCTTTCCTATTCTCACTCTTACCCGTTCCTCTCTGGGGCTGATTTTACACAGTCCCAGTGTCTCACTATCTCACTGATCCTCTCCTTTTCTCACTCTTACCCGTTCCTCTCTGGGGCTGATTTTAAACAGTCCCAGTGTCTCACTATCTCACTGACCTTTTCCTATTCTCACCCTTACCCGTTCCTCTCTGGGGCTGATTTTACACAGTCCCAGTGTCTCACTATCTCACTGACCCTTTCCTATTCTCACTCTTACCCGTTCCTCTCTGGGGCTGATTTTACACAGTCCCAGTGTCTCACTATCTCACGGACCCTTTCATATTCTCACCCTTACCCGTTCCTCTCTGGGTCTGATTTTACACAGTCCCAGTGTCTCACTATCTCACTGACCCTTTCCTATTCTCACTCTTACCCGTTCCTCTCTGGGGCTGATTTTACACAGTCCCAGTGTCTCACTATCTCCCTGACCGTTTCCTATTCTCACCCTTACCCGTTCCTCTCTGGGGCTGATTTTACAGAGTCCCCGTGTCTCACTATCTCACTGACCCTTTCCTATTCTCACTCTTACCCGTTCCTCTCTGGGGCTGATTTTACACAGTCCCAGTGTCTCACTATCTCACTGACCCTTTCCTATTCTCACTCTTACCCGTTCCTCTCTGGGTCTGATTTTACACAGTCCCAGTGTCTCACTATCTCACTGACCCTTTCCTATTCTCACTCTTACCCATTCCTCTCTGGGGCTGATTTTACACAGTCCCAGTGTCTCACTATCTCCCTGACCCTTTCCTATTCTCACTCTTACCCGTTCCTCTCTGGGGCTGATTTTACACAGTCCCAGTGTCTCACTATCTCACTGACCCTTTCCTATTCTCACTCTTACCCGTTCGTCTCTGGGGCTGATTTTACACAGTCCCAGTGTCTCACGATCTCACTGACCCTTTCCTATTCTCACTCTTACCCGTTCCTCTCTGGGGCTGATTTTACACAGTCCCAGTGTCTCACTATCTCACTGACCCTTTCCTATTCTCACTCTTACCCGTTCCTCTCTGGGTCTGATTTTACACAGTCCCAGTGTCTCACTATCTCACTGACCCTTTCCTATTCTCATTCTTACCCGTTCCTCTCTGGGGCTGATTTTACACAGTCCCAGTGTCTCACTATCTCACTGACCCTTTCCTATTCTCACTCTTACCCGTTCCTCTCTGCGGCATATTTTACACAGTCCCAGTGTCTCACTATCTCACTGACCCTTTCCTATTCTCACTCTTACCCGTTCCTCTCTGGGGCTGATTTTACACAGTCCCAGTGTCTCACTATCTCCCTGACCCTTTCCTATTCTCACTCTTACCCGTTCCTCTCTGGGGCTGATTTTACACAGTCCCAGTGTCTCACTATCTCACTGACCCTTTCCTATTCTCACCCTTACTCGTTCCTCTCTGGGGCTGATTTTACACAGTCCCAGTGTCTCACTATCTCACTGACCCTTTCACATTCTCACCCTTACCCGTTCCTCTCTGGGGCTGATTTTACACAGTCCCAGTGTCTCACTATCTCACTGACCCTTTCCTATTCGCACTCTTACCCGTTCCTCTCTGGGGCTGATTTTACACAGTACCAGTGTCTCACTATCTCACTGACCCTTTCCTATTCTCACTCTTACCCGTTCCTCTCTGGGGCTGATTTTACACAGTCCCAGTGTCTCACTATCTCACTGACCCTTTCCTATTCTCACCCTTAACTGTTCCTCTCTGGGGCTGATTTTACACAGTCCTAGTGTCTCACTATCTCCCTGACCGATTCCGATTCTCACTCTTACCCGTTCCTCTCTGGGGCTGATTTTACACAGTCCCAGTGTCTCACTATCTCACTGACCCTTTCCTATTCTCACTCTTACCCGTTCCTCTCTGGGGCTGATTTTACACAGTCCCTGTGTCTCACTATCTCACTGACCCTTTCCTTTTCTCACTCTTACCCGTTCCTCTCTGGGGCTGATTTTACACAGTCCCAGTGTCTCACTATCTCACTGGCCCTTTCCTATTCTCACCCTTACCCGTTCCTCTCTGGGGCTGATTTTACACAGTCCCAGTGTCTCACTATCTCACTGACCCTTTCCTATTCTCACTCTTACCCGTTCCTCTCTGGGGCTGATTTTACACAGTCCCTGTGTCTCACTATCTCACTGACCCTTTCCTTTTCTCACTCTTACCCGTTCCTCTCTGGGGCTGATTTTACACAGTCCCAGTGTCTCACTATCTCACTGGCCCTTTCCTATTCTCACCCTTACCCGTTCCTCTCTGGGGCTGATTTTACACAGTCCCAGTGTCTCACTATCTCACTGACCCTTTCCTATTCTCAGTCTTCCCCGTTCCTCTCTGATGGCTGATTTTACACAGTCCCAGTGTCTCACTATCTCACTGACCCTTTCCTATTCTCACTCTTACCCGTTCCTCTCTGGGGCTGATTTTACACAGACCCAGTGTCTCACTATCTCACTGCCCCTTTCCTATTCTCACCCTTACCCGTTCCTCTCTGGGTCTGATTTTACACAGTCCCGTTGTCTCACTATCTCACTGACCCTTTCCTATTCTCACTCTTACCCGTTCCTCTCTGGGGCTGATTTTACACAGTCCCAGTGTCTCACTATCTCACTGACCCTTTCCTATTCTCACCCTTACCCGTTCCTCTCTGGTGCTGATTTTACACAGTCCCAGTGTCTCACTATCTCACTGATCCTCTCCTATTCTCACTCTTACCCGTTCCTCTCTGGGGCTGATTTTACACAGTCCCAGTGTCTCACTATCTCACTGACCCTTTCCTATTCTCACCCTTACCTGTTCCTCTCTGGGTCTGATTTTACACAGTCCCAGTGTCTCACTATCTCACTGACCCTTTCCTATTCTCACCCTTACCCGTTCCTCTCTGGGGCTGATTTTACACAGTCTCAGTGTCTCACTATCTCACTGACCCTTTCCTATTCTCAGCCTTACCCGTTCCTCTCTGGGGCTGATTTTACACAGTCCCAGTGTCTCACTATCTCACTGTCCCTGTCCTATTCTCACTCTTACCCGTTCCTCTCTGGGGCTGATTTTACACAGTCCCAGTGTCTCACTATCTCACTGACCCTTTCCTATTCTCACCCTTACCCGTTCCTCTCTGGGGCTGATTTTACACAGTCCCATTGTCTCACTATCTCACTGACTCTTGCCCATTGCTGTCTGTGTCTGATTTTACACAGTCCCAGTGTCTCACTATCTCACTGACCCTTTCCTATTCTCACTCTTACCCGTTCCTCTCTGGGGCTGATTTTACACAGTCCCAGTGTCTCACTATCTCACTGACCCTTTCCTGTTCTCAATCTTACCCGTTCCTCTCTGGGGCTGATTTTACACATTCCCAGTGTCTCACTATCTCACTGACCCTTTCCTATTCTCACTCTTACCCGTTCCTCTCTGGGGCTGATTTTACACAGTCCCAGTGTCTCACTATCTCACTGACCCTTTCCTATTCTCACTCTTACCCGTTCCCCTCTGGGGCTGATTTGACACAGTCCCAGTGTCTCACTATCTCACTGACCCTTTCCTATTCTCACTCTTACCCGTTCCTCTCTGAGTCTGATTTTACACAGTCCCAGTGTCTCACTATCTCACTGACCCTTTCCTATTCTCATTCTTACCCGTTCCTCTCTGGGGCTGATTTTACACAATCCCAGTGTCTCACTATCTCACTGACCCTTTCCTATTCTCACTCTTACCCGTTCCTCTCTGCGGCATATTTTACACAGTCCCAGTGTCTCACTATCTCACTGACCCTTTCCTATTCTCACTCTTACCCGTTCCTCTCTGGGGCTGATTTTACACAGTCCCAGTGTCTCACTATCTCACTGACACTTTCCTATTCTCACCCTTACCCGTTCCTCTCTGGGGCTGATTTTACACAGTCCCAGTGTCTCACTATCTCACTGACCCTTTCATATTCTCACCCTTACCCGTTCCTCTCTGGGGCTGATTTTACACAGTCCCAGTGTCTCACTATCTCACTGACCCTTTCCTATTCGCACTCTTACCCGTTCCTCTCTGGGGCTGAATTTACACAGTCCCAGTGTCTCACTATCTCACTGACCCTTTCCTATTCTCTCTCTTACCCGTTCCTCTCTCGGGCTAATTTTACACAGTCCCAGTTTCTCACTATCTCACTGACCCTTTCCTATTCTCACCCTTAACTGTTCCTCTCTGGGGCTGATTTTACACAGTCCTAGTGTCTCACTATCTCCCTGACCGATTCCTATTCTCACTCTTACCCGTTCCTCTCTGGGGCTGATTTTACACAGTCCCAGTGTCTCACTATCTCACTGACCCTTTCCTATTCTCACTCTTACCCGTTCCTCTCTGGGGCTGATTTTGCACAGTCCCAGTGTCTCACTATCTCACTGACCCTTTCCTATTCTCACCCTTACCCGTTCCTCTCTGGGGCTGATTTGACACAGTCCCAGTGTCTCGCTATCTGACTGACCCTTTCCTTTTCTCACTCTTACCCGTTCCTCTCTGGGGCTGATTTTACACAGTCCCAGTGTCTCACTATCTCACTGACCCTTTGCTATTCTCACCCTTACCCGTTCCTCTCTGGGGCTGATTTTACACAGTCCCAGTGTCTCACTATCTCACTGACCCTTTCCTATTCTCACTCTTCCCCGTTCCTCTCTGATGGCTGATTTTGCACAGTCCCAGTGTCTCACTATCTCACTGACCCTTTCCTATTCTCACTCTTACCCGTTCCTCTCTGGGGCTGATTTTACACAGTCCCAGTGTCTTACTATCTCACTGACCCTTTCCTATTCTCACTCTTATCCGTTCCTCTCTGGGTCTGATTTTACACAGTCCCAGTGTCTCACAATCTCACTGACCCTTTCCTGTTCTCACTCTTACCCGTTCCTCTCTGAGGCTGATTTTACACAGTCCCAGTGTCTCACTATCTCACTGACCCTTTCCTATTCTCACTCTTACCCGTTCCTCTCTGGGGCTGATTTTACACAGTCCCAGTGTCTCACTATCACACTGACCCTTTCCTATTCTCACCCTTACCCGTTCCTCTCTGGGGCTGATTTTACACAGTCCCAGTGTCTCACTATCTCACTGACCCTTTCCTATTCTCACTCTTATCCGTTCCTCTCTGGGGCTGATTTTACACAGTCCCAGTGTCTCACTATCTCACTGATCCTCTCCTATTCTCACTCTTACCCGTTCCTCTCTGGGGCTGATTTTACACAGTCCCAGTGTCTCACTATCTCACTGACCTTTTCCTATTCTCACCCTTACCCGTTCCTCTCTGGGGCTGATTTTACACAGTCCCAGTGTCTCACTATCTCACTGACCCTTTCCTATTCTCACTCTTACCCGTTCCTCTCTGGGGCTGATTTTACACAGTCCCAGTGTCTCACTATCTCACGGACCCTTTCATATTCTCACCCTTACCCGTTCCTCTCTGGGTCTGATTTTACACAGTCCCAGTGTCTCACTATCTCACTGACCCTTTCCTATTCTCACTCTTACCCGTTCCTCTCTGGGGCTGATTTTACACAGTCCCAGTGTCTCACTATCTCCCTGACCGTTTCCTATTCTCACCCTTACCCGTTCCTCTCTGGGGCTGATTTTACAGAGTCCCCGTGTCTCACTATCTCACTGACCCTTTCCTATTCTCACTCTTACCCGTTCCTCTCTGGGGCTGACTTTACACACTCCCAGTGTCTCACTATCTCACTGACCCTTTCCTATTCTCACTCTTACCCGTTCCTCTCTGGGTCTGATTTTACACTGTCCCAGTGTCTCAATATCTCACTGACCCTTTCCTATTCTCACTCTTACCCGTTCCTCTCTGGGGCTGATTTTACACAGTCCCAGTGTCTCACTATCTCCCTGACCCTTTCCTATTCTCACTCTTACCCGTTCCCCTCTGGGGCTGATTTGACACAGTCCCAGTGTCTCACTATCTCACTGACCCTTTCCTATTCTCACTCTTACCCGTTCCTCTCTGAGTCTGATTTTACACAGTCCCAGTGTCTCACTATCTCACTGACCCTTTCCAATTCTCACTCTTACCCGTTCCTCTCTGGGTCTGATTTTACACAGTCCCAGTGTCTCACTATCTCACTGACCCTTTCCTATTCTCATTCTTACCCGTTCCTCTCTGGGGCTGATTTTACACAATCCCAGTGTCTCACTATCTCACTGACCCTTTCCTATTCTCACTCTTACCCGTTCCTCTCTGCGGCATATTTTACACAGTCCCAGTGTCTCACTATCTCACTGACCCTTTCCTATTCTCACTCTTACCCGTTCCTCTCTGGGGCTGATTTTACACAGTCCCAGTGTCTCACTATCTCACTGACACTTTCCTATTCTCACCCTTACCCGTTCCTCTCTGGGGCTGATTTTACACAGTCCCAGTGTCTCACTATCTCACTGACCCTTTCATATTCTCACCCTTACCCGTTCCTCTCTGGGGCTGATTTTACACAGTCCCAGTGTCTCACTATCTCACTGACCCTTTCCTATTCGCACTCTTACCCGTTCCTCTCTGGGGCTGATTTTACACAGTCCCAGTGTCTCACTATCTCACTGACCCTTTCCTATTCTCTCTCTTACCCGTTCCTCTCTAGGGCTAATTTTACACAGTCCCAGTTTCTCACTATCTCACTGACCCTTTCCTATTCTCACCCTTAACTGTTCCTCTCTGGGGCTGATTTTACACAGTCCTAGTGTCTCACTATCTCCCTGACCGATTCCTATTCTCACTCTTACCCGTTCCTCTCTGGGGCTGATTTTACACAGTCCCAGTGTCTCACTATCTCACTGACCCTTTCCTATTCTCACTCTTACCCGTTCCTCTCTGGGGCTGATTTTGCACAGTCCCAGTGTCTCACTATCTCACTGACCCTTCCCTATTCTCACCCTTACCCGTTCCTCTCTGGGGCTGATTTGACACAGTCCCAGTGTCTCACTATCTGACTGACCCTTTCCTTTTCTCACTCTTACCCGTTCCTCTCTGGGGCTGATTTTACACAGTCCCAGTGTCTCACTATCTCACTGACCCTTTCCTATTCTCACCCTTACCCGTTCCTCTCTGGGGCTGATTTTACACAGTCCCAGTGTCTCACTATCTCACTGACCCTTTCCTATTCTCACTCTTCCCCGTTCCTCTCTGATGGCTGATTTTGCACAGTCCCAGTGTCTCACTATCTCACTGACCCTTTCCTATTCTCACTCTTACCCGTTCCTCTCTGGGGCTGATTTTACACAGTCCCAGTGTCTTACTATCTCACTGACCCTTTCCTATTCTCACTCTTATCCGTTCCTCTCTGGGTCTGATTTTACACAGTCCCAGTGTCTCAGTAGCTCACTGACCCTTTCCTGTTCTCACTCTTACCCGTTCCTCTCTGAGGCTGATTTTACACAGTCCCAGTGTCTCACTATCTCACTGACCCTTTCCTATTCTCACTCTTACCCGTTCCTCTCTGGGGCTGATTTTACAAAGTCCCAGTGTCTCACTATCACACTGACCCTTTCCTATTCTCACCCTTACCCGTTCCTCTCTGGGGCTGATTTTACACAGTCCCAGTGTCTCACTATCTCACTGACCCTTTCCTATTCTCACTCTTACCCGTTCCTCTCTGGGGCTGATTTTACACAGTCCCAGTGTCTCACTATCTCACTGATCCTCTCCTTTTCTCACTCTTACCCGTTCCTCTCTGGGGCTGATTTTAAACAGTCCCAGTGTCTCACTATCTCACTGACCTTTTCCTATTCTCACCCTTACCCGTTCCTCTCTGGGGCTGATTTTACACAGTCCCAGTGTCTCACTATCTCACTGACCCTTTCCTATTCTCACTCTTACCCGTTCCTCTCTGGGGCTGATTTTACACAGTCCCAGTGTCTCACTATCTCACGGACCCTTTCATATTCTCACCCTTACCCGTTCCTCTCTGGGTCTGATTTTACACAGTCCCAGTGTCTCACTATCTCACTGACCCTTTCCTATTCTCACTCTTACCCGTTCCTCTCTGGGGCTGATTTTACACAGTCCCAGTGTCTCACTATCTCCCTGACCGTTTCCTATTCTCACCCTTACCCGTTCCTCTCTGGGGCTGATTTTACAGAGTCCCCGTGTCTCACTATCTCACTGACCCTTTCCTATTCTCACTCTTACCCGTTCCTCTCTGGGGCTGATTTTACACAGTCCCAGTGTCTCACTATCTCACTGACCCTTTCCTATTCTCACTCTTACCCGTTCCTCTCTGGGTCTGATTTTACACAGTCCCAGTGTCTCACTATCTCACTGACCCTTTCCTATTCTCACTCTTACCCATTCCTCTCTGGGGCTGATTTTACACAGTCCCAGTGTCTCACTATCTCCCTGACCCTTTCCTATTCTCACTCTTACCCGTTCCTCTCTGGGGCTGATTTTACACAGTCCCAGTGTCTCACTATCTCACTGACCCTTTCCTATTCTCACTCTTACCCGTTCGTCTCTGGGGCTGATTTTACACAGTCCCAGTGTCTCACGATCTCACTGACCCTTTCCTATTCTCACTCTTACCCGTTCCTCTCTGGGGCTGATTTTACACAGTCCCAGTGTCTCACTATCTCACTGACCCTTTCCTATTCTCACTCTTACCCGTTCCTCTCTGGGTCTGATTTTACACAGTCCCAGTGTCTCACTATCTCACTGACCCTTTCCTATTCTCATTCTTACCCGTTCCTCTCTGGGGCTGATTTTACACAGTCCCAGTGTCTCACTATCTCACTGACCCTTTCCTATTCTCACTCTTACCCGTTCCTCTCTGCGGCATATTTTACACAGTCCCAGTGTCTCACTATCTCACTGACCCTTTCCTATTCTCACTCTTACCCGTTCCTCTCTGGGGCTGATTTTACACAGTCCCAGTGTCTCACTATCTCCCTGACCCTTTCCTATTCTCACTCTTACCCGTTCCTCTCTGGGGCTGATTTTACACAGTCCCAGTGTCTCACTATCTCACTGACCCTTTCCTATTCTCACCCTTACTCGTTCCTCTCTGGGGCTGATTTTACACAGTCCCAGTGTCTCACTATCTCACTGACCCTTTCACATTCTCACCCTTACCCGTTCCTCTCTGGGGCTGATTTTACACAGTCCCAGTGTCTCACTATCTCACTGACCCTTTCCTATTCGCACTCTTACCCGTTCCTCTCTGGGGCTGATTTTACACAGTACCAGTGTCTCACTATCTCACTGACCCTTTCCTATTCTCACTCTTACCCGTTCCTCTCTGGGGCTGATTTTACACAGTCCCAGTGTCTCACTATCTCACTGACCCTTTCCTATTCTCACCCTTAACTGTTCCTCTCTGGGGCTGATTTTACACAGTCCTAGTGTCTCACTATCTCCCTGACCGATTCCGATTCTCACTCTTACCCGTTCCTCTCTGGGGCTGATTTTACACAGTCCCAGTGTCTCACTATCTCACTGACCCTTTCCTATTCTCACTCTTACCCGTTCCTCTCTGGGGCTGATTTTACACAGTCCCTGTGTCTCACTATCTCACTGACCCTTTCCTTTTCTCACTCTTACCCGTTCCTCTCTGGGGCTGATTTTACACAGTCCCAGTGTCTCACTATCTCACTGGCCCTTTCCTATTCTCACCCTTACCCGTTCCTCTCTGGGGCTGATTTTACACAGTCCCAGTGTCTCACTATCTCACTGACCCTTTCCTATTCTCACTCTTACCCGTTCCTCTCTGGGGCTGATTTTACACAGTCCCTGTGTCTCACTATCTCACTGACCCTTTCCTTTTCTCACTCTTACCCGTTCCTCTCTGGGGCTGATTTTACACAGTCCCAGTGTCTCACTATCTCACTGGCCCTTTCCTATTCTCACCCTTACCCGTTCCTCTCTGGGGCTGATTTTACACAGTCCCAGTGTCTCACTATCTCACTGACCCTTTCCTATTCTCAGTCTTCCCCGTTCCTCTCTGATGGCTGATTTTACACAGTCCCAGTGTCTCACTATCTCACTGACCCTTTCCTATTCTCACTCTTACCCGTTCCTCTCTGGGGCTGATTTTACACAGACCCAGTGTCTCACTATCTCACTGCCCCTTTCCTATTCTCACCCTTACCCGTTCCTCTCTGGGTCTGATTTTACACAGTCCCGTTGTCTCACTATCTCACTGACCCTTTCCTATTCTCACTCTTACCCGTTCCTCTCTGGGGCTGATTTTACACAGTCCCAGTGTCTCACTATCTCACTGACCCTTTCCTATTCTCACCCTTACCCGTTCCTCTCTGGTGCTGATTTTACACAGTCCCAGTGTCTCACTATCTCACTGATCCTCTCCTATTCTCACTCTTACCCGTTCCTCTCTGGGGCTGATTTTACACAGTCCCAGTGTCTCACTATCTCACTGACCCTTTCCTATTCTCACCCTTACCTGTTCCTCTCTGGGTCTGATTTTACACAGTCCCAGTGTCTCACTATCTAACTGACCCTTTCCTATTCTCACCCTTACCCGTTCCTCTCTGGGGCTGATTTTACACAGTCTCAGTGTCTCACTATCTCACTGACCCTTTCCTATTCTCAGCCTTACCCGTTCCTCTCTGGGGCTGATTTTACACAGTCCCAGTGTCTCACTATCTCACTGTCCCTGTCCTATTCTCACTCTTACCCGTTCCTCTCTGGGGCTGATTTTACACAGTCCCAGTGTCTCACTATCTCACTGACCCTTTCCTATTCTCACCCTTACCCGTTCCTCTCTGGGGCTGATTTTACACAGTCCCATTGTCTCACTATCTCACTGACTCTTGCCCATTGCTGTCTGTGTCTGATTTTACACAGTCCCAGTGTCTCACTATCTCACTGACCCTTTCCTATTCTCACTCTTACCCGTTCCTCTCTGGGGCTGATTTTACACAGTCCCAGTGTCTCACTATCTCACTGACCCTTTCCTGTTCTCAATCTTACCCGTTCCTCTCTGGGGCTGATTTTACACATTCCCAGTGTCTCACTATCTCACTGACCCTTTCCTATTCTCACTCTTACCCGTTCCTCTCTGGGGCTGATTTTACACAGTCCCAGTGTCTCACTATCTCACTGACCCTTTCCTATTCTCACTCTTACCCGTTCCCCTCTGGGGCTGATTTGACACAGTCCCAGTGTCTCACTATCTCACTGACCCTTTCCTATTCTCACTCTTACCCGTTCCTCTCTGAGTCTGATTTTACACAGTCCCAGTGTCTCACTATCTCACTGACCCTTTCCTATTCTCATTCTTACCCGTTCCTCTCTGGGGCTGATTTTACACAATCCCAGTGTCTCACTATCTCACTGACCCTTTCCTATTCTCACTCTTACCCGTTCCTCTCTGCGGCATATTTTACACAGTCCCAGTGTCTCACTATCTCACTGACCCTTTCCTATTCTCACTCTTACCCGTTCCTCTCTGGGGCTGATTTTACACAGTCCCAGTGTCTCACTATCTCACTGACACTTTCCTATTCTCACCCTTACCCGTTCCTCTCTGGGGCTGATTTTACACAGTCCCAGTGTCTCACTATCTCACTGACCCTTTCATATTCTCACCCTTACCCGTTCCTCTCTGGGGCTGATTTTACACAGTCCCAGTGTCTCACTATCTCACTGACCCTTTCCTATTCGCACTCTTACCCGTTCCTCTCTGGGGCTGAATTTACACAGTCCCAGTGTCTCACTATCTCACTGACCCTTTCCTATTCTCTCTCTTACCCGTTCCTCTCTCGGGCTAATTTTACACAGTCCCAGTTTCTCACTATCTCACTGACCCTTTCCTATTCTCACCCTTAACTGTTCCTCTCTGGGGCTGATTTTACACAGTCCTAGTGTCTCACTATCTCCCTGACCGATTCCTATTCTCACTCTTACCCGTTCCTCTCTGGGGCTGATTTTACACAGTCCCAGTGTCTCACTATCTCACTGACCCTTTCCTATTCTCACTCTTACCCGTTCCTCTCTGGGGCTGATTTTGCACAGTCCCAGTGTCTCACTATCTCACTGACCCTTTCCTATTCTCACCCTTACCCGTTCCTCTCTGGGGCTGATTTGACACAGTCCCAGTGTCTCGCTATCTGACTGACCCTTTCCTTTTCTCACTCTTACCCGTTCCTCTCTGGGGCTGATTTTACACAGTCCCAGTGTCTCACTATCTCACTGACCCTTTGCTATTCTCACCCTTACCCGTTCCTCTCTGGGGCTGATTTTACACAGTCCCAGTGTCTCACTATCTCACTGACCCTTTCCTATTCTCACTCTTCCCCGTTCCTCTCTGATGGCTGATTTTGCACAGTCCCAGTGTCTCACTATCTCACTGACCCTTTCCTATTCTCACTCTTACCCGTTCCTCTCTGGGGCTGATTTTACACAGTCCCAGTGTCTTACTATCTCACTGACCCTTTCCTATTCTCACTCTTATCCGTTCCTCTCTGGGTCTGATTTTACACAGTCCCAGTGTCTCACAATCTCACTGACCCTTTCCTGTTCTCACTCTTACCCGTTCCTCTCTGAGGCTGATTTTACACAGTCCCAGTGTCTCACTATCTCACTGACCCTTTCCTATTCTCACTCTTACCCGTTCCTCTCTGGGGCTGATTTTACACAGTCCCAGTGTCTCACTATCACACTGACCTTTTCCTATTCTCACCCTTACCCGTTCCTCTCTGGGGCTGATTTTACACAGTCCCAGTGTCTCACTATCTCACTGACCCTTTCCTATTCTCACTCTTATCCGTTCCTCTCTGGGGCTGATTTTACACAGTCCCAGTGTCTCACTATCTCACTGATCCTCTCCTATTCTCACTCTTACCCGTTCCTCTCTGGGGCTGATTTTACACAGTCCCAGTGTCTCACTATCTCACTGACCTTTTCCTATTCTCACCCTTACCCGTTCCTCTCTGGGGCTGATTTTACACAGTCCCAGTGTCTCACTATCTCACTGACCCTTTCCTATTCTCACTCTTACCCGTTCCTCTCTGGGGCTGATTTTACACAGTCCCAGTGTCTCACTATCTCACGGACCCTTTCATATTCTCACCCTTACCCGTTCCTCTCTGGGTCTGATTTTACACAGTCCCAGTGTCTCACTATCTCACTGACCCTTTCCTATTCTCACTCTTACCCGTTCCTCTCTGGGGCTGATTTTACACAGTCCCAGTGTCTCACTATCTCCCTGACCGTTTCCTATTCTCACCCTTACCCGTTCCTCTCTGGGGCTGATTTTACAGAGTCCCCGTGTCTCACTATCTCACTGACCCTTTCCTATTCTCACTCTTACCCGTTCCTCTCTGGGGCTGACTTTACACACTCCCAGTGTCTCACTATCTCACTGACCCTTTCCTATTCTCACTCTTACCCGTTCCTCTCTGGGTCTGATTTTACACTGTCCCAGTGTCTCAATATCTCACTGACCCTTTCCTATTCTCACTCTTACCCGTTCCTCTCTGGGGCTGATTTTACACAGTCCCAGTGTCTCACTATCTCCCTGACCCTTTCCTATTCTCACTCTTACCCATTCCTCTCTGGGGCTGATTTTACACAGTCCCAGTGTCTCACTATCTCACTGACCCTTTCCTATTCTCACTCTTACCTGTTCCTCTCTGGGGCTGATTTTACACAGTCCCAGTGTCTCACTATCTCACTGACCCTTTCCTATTCTCATTCTTACCCGTTCCTCTCTGGGGCTGATTTTACACAGTCCCAGTGTCTCACTATCTCACTGACCCTTTCCTATTCTCACTCTTACCCGTTCCTCTCTGCGGCATATTTTACACAGTCCCAGTGTCTCACTATCTCACTGACCCTTTCCTATTCTCACTCTTACCCGTTCCTCTCTGGGGCTGATTTTACACAGTCCCAGTGTCTCACTATCTCCCTGACCCTTTCCTATTCTCACTCTTACCCGTTCCTCTCTGGGACTGATTTTACACAGTCCCAGTGTCTCAATATCTCACTGACCCTTTCCTATTCTCACCCTTACTCGTTCCTCTCTGGAGCTGATTTTACACAGTCCCAGTGTCTCACTTTCTCACTGACCCTTTCATATTCTCACCCTTACCCGTTCCTCTCTGGGGCTGATTTTACACAGTCCCAGTGTCTCACTATCTCACTGACCCTTTCCTATTCTCACTCTTACCCGTTCCTCTCTGGGGCTGATTTTACACAGTCCCAGTGTCTCACTATCTCACTGACCCTTTCCTATTCTCACTCTTACCCGTTCCTCTCTGGGGCTGATTTTACACAGTCCCAGTGTCTCACTATCTCACTGACCCTTTCCTATTCTCACTCTTACCCGTTCCTCTCTGGGTCTGATTTTACACAGTCCCAGTGTCTCACTATCTCACTGACCCTTTCCTATTCTCATTCTTACCCGTTCCTCTCTGGGGCTGATTTTACACAGTCCCAGTGTCTCACTATCTCACTGACCCTTTCCTATTCTCACTCTTACCCGTTCCTCTCTGCGGCATATTTTACACAGTCCCAGTGTCTCACTATCTCACTGACCCTTTCCTATTCTCACTCTTACCCGTTCCTCTCTGGGGCTGATTTTACACAGTCCCAGTGTCTCACTATCTCCCTGACCCTTTCCTATTCTCACTCTTACCCGTTCCTCTCTGGGGCTGATTTTACACAGTCCCAGTGTCTCACTATCTCACTGACCCTTTCCTATTCTCACCCTTACTCGTTCCTCTCTGGGGCTGATTTTACACAGTCCCAGTGTCTCACTATCTCACTGACCCTTTCATATTCTCACCCTTACCCGTTCCTCTCTGGGGCTGATTTTACACAGTCCCAGTGTCTCACTATCTCACTGACCCTTTCCTATTCGCACTCTTACCCGTTCCTCTCTGGGGCTGATTTTACACAGTACCAGTGTCTCACTATCTCACTGACCCTTTCCTATTCTCACTCTTACCCGTTCCTCTCTGGGGCTGATTTTACACAGTCCCAGTGTCTCACTATCTCACTGACCCTTTCCTATTCTCACCCTTAACTGTTCCTCTCTGTGGCTGATTTTACACAGTCCTAGTGTCTCACTATCTCCCTGACCGATTCCTATTCTCACTCTTACCCGTTCCTCTCTGGGGCTGATTTTACACAGTCCCAGTGTCTCACTATCTCACTGACCCTTTCCTATTCTCACTCTTACCCATTCCTCTCTGGGGCTGATTTTACACAGTCCCTGTGTCTCACTATCTCACTGACCCTTTCCTTTTCTCACTCTTACCCGTTCCTCTCTGGGGCTGATTTTACACAGTCCCAGTGTCTCACTATCTCACTGACCCTTTCCAATTCTCACCCTTACCCGTTCCTCTCTGGGGCTGATTTTACACAGTCCCAGTGTCTCACTATCTCACTGACCCTTTCCTATTCTCAGTCTTCCCCGTTCCTCTCTGATGGCTGATTTTGCACAGTCCCAGTATCTCACTATCTCACTGACCCTTTCCTATTCTCACTCTTACCCGTTCCTCTCTGGGGCTGATTTTACACAGTCCCAGTGTCTCACTATCTCACTGCCCCTTTCCTATTCTCACCCTTACCCGTTCCTCTCTGGGTCTGATTTTACACAGTCCCGGTGTCTCACTATCTCACTGACCCTTTCCTATTCTCACTCTTACCCGTTCCTCTCTGGGGCTGATTTTACAAAGTCCCAGTGTCTCACTATCTCACTGACCCTTTCCTATTCTCACCCTTACCCGTTCCTCTCTGGGGCTGATTTTACACAGTCCCAGTGTCTCACTATCTCACTGATCCTCTCCTATTCTCACTCTTACCCGTTCCTCTCTGGGGCTGATTTTACACAGTCCCAGTGTCTCACTATCTCACTGACCCTTTCCTATTCTCACCCTTACCCGTTCCTCTCTGGGTCTGATTTTACACAGTCTCAGTGTCTCACTATCTCACTGACCCTTTCCTATTCTCACCCTTACCCGTTCTTCTCTGGGGCTGATTTTACACAGTCCCAGTGTCTCACTATCTCACTGTCCCTGTCCTATTCTCACTCTTACCCGTTCCTCTCTGGGGCTGATTTTACACAGTCCCAGTGTCTCACTATCTCACTGACCCTTTCCTATTCTCACCCTTACCCGTTCCTCTCTGGGGCTGATTTTACACAGTCCCAGTGTCTCACTATCTCACTGACCCTTTCCTATTCTCACTCTTGCCCATTGCTCTCTGTGTCTGATTTTACACAGTCCCAGTGTCTCACTATCTCACTGACCCTTTCCTATTCTCACCCTTACTCGTTCCTCTCTGGGGCTGATTTTACACAGTCCCAGTGTCTCACTATCTCACTGACCCTTTCATATTCTCACCCTTACCCGTTCCTCTCTGGGGCTGATTTTACACAGTCCCAGTGTCTCACTATCTCACTGACCCTTTCCTATTCGCACTCTTACCCGTTCCTCTCTGGGGCTGATTTTACACAATACCAGTGTCTCACTATCTCACTGACCCTTTCCTATTCTCACTCTTACCCGTTCCTCTCTGGGGCTGATTTTACACAGTCCCAGTGTCTCACTATCTCACTGACCCTTTCCTATTCTCACCCTTAACTGTTCCTCTCTGGGGCTGAT
Organism: Somniosus microcephalus; assembly: GCF_052327205.1. NCBI lineage: Eukaryota > Metazoa > Chordata > Chondrichthyes > Squaliformes > Somniosidae > Somniosus > Somniosus microcephalus. Next base: position 84,700,816 of record NW_028225179.1, on the reverse strand, counting down.
TTTACACAGTCCTAGTGTCTCACTATCTCCCTGACCGATTCCTATTCTCACTCTTACCCGTTCCTCTCTGGGGCTGATTTTACACAGTCCCAGTGTCTCACTATCTCACTGACCCTTTCCTATTCTCACTTTTACCCATTCCTCTCTGGGGCTGATTTTACACAGTCCCTGTGTCTCACTATCTCACTGACCCTTTCCTTTTCTCACTCTTACCCGTTCCTCTCTGGGGCTGATTTTACACAGTCCCAGTGTCTCACTATCTCACTGACCATTTCCTATTCTCACCCTTACCCGTTCCTCTCTGGGGCTGATTTTACACAGTCCCAGTGTCTCACTATCTCACTGACCCTTTCCTATTCTCAGTCTTCCCCGTTCCTATCTGATGGCTGATTTTGCACAGTCCCAGTGTCTCACTATCTCACTGACCCTTTCCTATTCTCACTCTTACCCGTTCCTCTCTGGGGCTGATTTTACACAGTCCCAGTGTCTCACTATCTCACTGCCCCTTTCCTATTCTCACCCTTACCCGTTCCTCTCTGGGTCTGATTTTACACAGTCCCGGTGTCTCACTATCTCACTGACCCTTTCCTATTCTCACTCTTACCCGTTCCTCTCTGGGGCTAATTTTACAAAGTCCCTGTGTCTCACTATCTCACTGACCCTTTCCTATTCTCACCCTTACCCGTTCCTCTCTGGGGCTGATTTTACACAGTCCCAGTGTCTCACTATCTCACTGATCCTCTCCTATTCTCACTCTTACCCGTTCCTCTCTGGGGCTGATTTTACACAGTCCCAGTGTCTCACTATCTCACTGACCCTTTCCTATTCTCACCCTTACCCGTTCCTCTCTGGGTCTGATTTTACACTGTCTCAGTGTCTCACTATCTCACTGACCCTTTCCTATTCTCACCCTTACCCGTTCTTCTCTGGGGCTGATTTTACACAGTCCCAGTGTCTCACTATCTCACTGTCCCTGTCCTATTCTCACTCTTACCCGTTCCTCTCTGGGGCTGATTTTACACAGTCCCAGTGTCTCACTATCTCACTGACCCTTTCCTATTCTCAATCTTACCCGTTCCTCTCTGGGGCTGATTTTACACATTCCCAGTGTCTCACTATCTCACTGACCCTTTCCTATTCTCACTCTTACCCGTTCCTCTCTGGGGCTGATTTTACACAGTCCCAGTGTCTCACTATCTCACTGACCCTTTCCTATTCTCACTCTTACTCGTTCCCCTCTGGGGCTGATTTGACACAGTCCCAGTGTCTCACTATCTCACTGACCCTTTCCTATTCTCACTCTTACCCGTTCCTCTCTGAGTCTGATTTTACACAGTCCCAGTGTCTCACTATCTCACTGACCCTTTCCAATTCTCACCCTTACCCGTTCCTCTCTGGGTCTGATTTTACACAGTCCCAGTGTCTCACTATCTCACTGACCCTTTCCTATTCTCATTCTTACCCGTTCCTCTCTGGGGCTGATTTTACACAGTCCCAGTGTCTCACTATCTCACTGACCCTTTCCTATTCTCACTCTTACCCGTTCCTCTCTGCGGCATATTTTACACAGTCCCAGTGTCTCACTATCTCACTGACCCTTTCCTATTCTCACTCTTACCCGTTCCTCTCTGGGGCTGATTTTACACAGTCCCAGTGTCTCACTATCTCACTGACACTTTCCTATTCTCACCCTTACCCGTTCCTCTCTGGGGCTGATTTTACACAGTCCCAGTGTCTCACTATCTCACTGACCCTTTCATATTCTCACCCTTACCCGTTCCTCTCTGGGGCTGATTTTACACAGTCCCAGTGTCTCACTATCTCACTGACCCTTTCCTATTCGCACTCTTACCCGTTCCTCTCTGGGGCTGATTTTACACAGTCCCAGTGTCTCACTATCTCACTGACCCTTTCCTATTCTCTCTCTTACCCGTTCCTCTCTAGGGCTAATTTTACACAGTCCCAGTTTCTCACTATCTCACTGACCCTTTCCTATTCTCACCCTTAACTGTTCCTCTCTGGGGCTGATTTTACACAGTCCTAGTGTCTCACTATCTCCCTGACCGATTCCTATTCTCACTCTTACCCGTTCCTCTCTGGGGCTGATTTTACACAGTCCCAGTGTCTCACTATCTCACTGACCCTTTCCTATTCTCACTCTTACCCGTTCCTCTCTGGGGCTGATTTTGCACAGTCCCAGTGTCTCACTATCTCACTGACCCTTTCCTATTCTCACCCTTACCCGTTCCTCTCTGGGGCTGATTTGACACAGTCCCAGTGTCTCGCTATCTGACTGACCCTTTCCTTTTCTCACTCTTACCCGTTCCTCTCTGGGGCTGATTTTACACAGTCCCAGTGTCTCACTATCTCACTGACCCTTTCCTATTCTCACCCTTACCCGTTCCTCTCTGGGGCTGATTTTACACAGTCCCAGTGTCTCACTATCTCACTGACCCTTTCCTATTCTCACTCTTCCCCGTTCCTCTCTGATGGCTGATTTTGCACAGTCCCAGTGTCTCAATATCTCACTGACCCTTTCCTATTCTCACTCTTACCCGTTCCTCTCTGGGGCTGATTTTACACAGTCCCAGTGTCTTACTATCTCACTGACCCTTTCCTATTCTCACTCTTATCCGTTCTTCTCTGGGTCTGATTTTACACAGTCCCAGTGTCTCACTATCTCACTGACCCTTTCCTGTTCTCACTCTTACCCGTTCCTCTCTGAGGCTGATTTTACACAGTCCCAGTGTCTCACTATCTCACTGACCCTTTCCTATTCTCACTCTTACCCGTTCCTCTCTGGGGCTGATTTTACACAGTCCCAGTGTCTCACTATCACACTGACCCTTTCCTATTCTCACCCTTACCCGTTCCTCTCTGGGGCTGATTTTACACAGTCCCAGTGTCTCACTATCTCACTGACCCTTTCCTATTCTCACTCTTACCCGTTCCTCTCTGGGGCTGATTTTACACAGTCCCAGTGTCTCACTATCTCACTGACCTTTTCCTATTCTCACCCTTACTCGTTCCTCTCTGGGGCTGATTTTACACAGTCCCAGTGTCTCACTATCTCACTGACCCTTTCCTAATCTCACTCTTACCCGTTCCTCTCTGGGGCTGATTTTACACAGTCCCAGTGTCTCACTATCTCACGGACCCTTTCATATTCTCACCCTTACCCGTTCCTCTCTGGGTCTGATTTTACACAGTCCCAGTGTCTCACTATCTCACTGACCCTTTCCTATTCTCACTCTTACCCGTTCCTCTCTGGGGCTGATTTCACACAGTCCCAGTGTCTCACTGTCTCCCTGACCGTTTCCTATTCTCACCCTTACCCGTTCCTCTCTGGGGCTGATTTTACAGAGTCCCCGTGTCTCACTATCTCACTGACCCTTTCCTATTCTCACTCTTACCCGTTCCTCTCTGGGGCTGATTTTACACAGTCCCAGTGTCTCACTATCTCACTGACCCTTTCCTATTCTCACTCTTACCCGTTCCTCTCTGGGTCTGATTTTACACAGTCCCAGTGTCTCACTATCTCACTGACCCTTTCCTATTCTCACTCTTACCCGTTCCTCTCTGGGGCTGATTTTACACAGTCCCAATGTCTCACTATCTCACTGACCCTTTCCTATTCTCAGTCTTCCCCGTTCCTCTCTGATGGCTGATTTTGCACAGTCGCAGTGTCTCACTATCTCACTGACCCTTTCCTATTCTCACTCTTACCCGTTCCTCTCTGGGTCTGATTTTACACAGTCCCAGTGTCTCACTATCTCACTGACCCTTTCCTATTCTCACTCTTACCCGTTCCTCTCTGGGGCTGATTTTACACAGTCCCAATGTCTCACTATCTCACTGACCCTTTCCTATTCTCAGTCTTCCCCGTTCCTCTCTGATGGCTGATTTTGCACAGTCCCAGTGTCTCACTATCTCACTGACCCTTTCCTATTCTCACTCTTACCCGTTCCTCTCTGGGGCTGATTTTACACAGTCCCAGTGTCTCACTATCTCACTGACCCTTTCCTATTCTCACTCTTACCCGTTCCTCTTTGGGTCTGATTTTACACAGTCCCAGTGTCTCACTATCTCACTGACCCTTTCCTATTCTCACTCTTACCCGTTCCTCTCTGAGGCTGATTTTACACAGTCCCAGTGTCTCACGATCTCACGGACCCTTTCCTATTCTCACTCTTACCCGTTCCTCTCTGGGGCTGATTTTACACAGTCCCAGTGTCTCACTATCTCACTGACCCTTTCCTATTCTCACCCTTACCCGTTCCGCACTGGGGCTGATTTTACACAGTCCCAGTGTCTCACTATCTCACTGATCCTCTCCTATTCTCACTGTTACCCGTTCCTCTCTGGGGCTGATTTTACACAGTCCCAGTGTCTCACTATCTCACTGACCCTTTCCTATTCTCACTCTTACCCGTTCCTCTCTGGGGCTGATTTTACACAGTCCCAGTGTCTCACTATCTCACTGTCCCTTTCCTATTCTCACTCTAACCCGTTCCCCTCTGGGGCTGATTTGACACAGTCCCAGTGTCTCACTATCTCACTGACCCTTTCCTATTCTCACTCTTACCCGTTCCTCTCTGAGTCTGATTTTACACAGTCCCAGTGTCTCACTATCTCACTGACCCTTTCCAATTCTCACTCTTACCCGTTCCTCTCTGGGTCTGATTTTACACAGTCCCAGTGTCTCACTATCTCACTGACCCTTTCCTATTCTCATTCTTACCCGTTCCTCTCTGGGGCTGATTTTACACAGTCCCAGTGTCTTACTATCGCACTGACCCTTTCCTATTCTCACTCTTACCCGTTCCTCTCTGCGGCATATTTTACACAGTCCCAGTGTCTCACTATCTCACTGAACCTTTCCTATTCTCACTCTTACCCGTTCCTCTCTGGGGCTGATTTTACACAGTCCCAGTGTCTCACTATCTCACTGACCCTTTCCTATTCTCACCCTTACCCGTTCCTCTCTGGGGCTGATTTTACACAGTCCCAGTGTCTCACTATCTCACTGACTCTTTCCTATTCGCACTCTTACCCGTTCCTCTCTGGGGCTGATTTTACACAGTCCCAGTGTCTCACTATCTCACTGACCCTTTCCTATTCTCACCCTTAACTGTTCCTCTCTGGGGCTGATTTTGCACAGTCCTAGTGTCACACTATCTCCCTGACCGATTCCTATTCTCACGCTTACCCGTTCCTCTCTGGGGCTGATTTTACACAGTCCCAGTGTCTCACTATCTCACTGACCCTTTCCTATTCTCACTCTTACCCGTTCCTCTCTGGGGCTGATTTTGCACAGTCCCAGTGTCTCACTATCTCACTGACCCTTTCCTATTCTCACCCTTACCCGTTCCTCTCTGTGGCTGATTTGACACAGTCCCAGTGTCTCACTATCTCACTGACCCTTTCCTATTCTCACCCTTACCCGTTCCTCTCTGGGGCTGATTTGACACAGTCCCAGTGTCTCACTATCTGACTGACCCTTTCCTTTTCTCACTCTTACCCGTTCCTCTCTGGGGCTGATTTTACACAGTCCCACTGTCTCACTATCTCACTGACCCTTTCCTATTCTCACCCTTACCCGTTCCTCTCTGGGGCTGATTTTACACAGTCCCAGTGTCTCACTATCTCACTGACCCTTTCCTATTCTCACTCTTGCCCGTTCCTCTCTGATGGCTGATTTTGCACAGTCCCAGTGTCTCACTATCTCACTGACCCTTTCCTATTCTCACTCTTACCCGTTCCTCTCTGGGGCTGATTTTACACAGTCCCAGTGTCTCACTATCTCACTGACCCTTTCCTATTCTCACTCTTACCCGTTCCTCTCTGGGTCTGATTTTACACAGTCCCAGTGTCTCACTATCTCACTGACCCTTTCCTATTCTCACTCTTACCCGTTCCTCTCTGAGGCTGATTTTACACAGTCCCAGTGTCTCACTATCTCACTGACCCTTTCCTATTCTCACTCTTACCCGTTCCTCTCTGGGGCTGATTTTACACAGTCCCAGTGTCTCACTATCTCACTGACCCTTTCCTATTCTCACCCTTACCCGTTCCTCTCTGGGGCTGATTTTACACAGTCCCAGTGTCTCACTATCTCACTGACCCTTTCCTATTCTCACTCTTACCCGTTCCTCTCTGGGGCTGATTTTACACAGTCCCAGTGTCTCACTATCTCACTGATCCTCTCCTATTCTCACTCTTACCCGTTCCTCTCTGGGGCTGATTTTACACAGTCCCAGTGTCTCACTATGTCACTGACCTTTTCCTATTCTCACCCTTACCCGTTCCTCTCTGGGGCTGATTTTACACAGTCCCAGTGTCTCACTATCTCACTGACCCTTTCCTATTCTCACTCTTACCCGTTCCTCTCTGGGGCTGATTTTACACAGTCCCAGTGTCTCACTATCTCACGGACCCTTTCATATTCTCACCCTTACCCGTTCCTCTCTGGGTCTGATTTTACACAGTCCCAGTGTCTCACTATCTCACTGACCCTTTCCTATTCTCACTCTTACCCGTTCCTCTCTGGGGCTGATTTTACACAGTCCCAGTGTCTCACTATCTCCCTGACCGTTTCCTATTCTCACCCTTACCCGTTCCTCTCTGGGGCTGATTTTACAGAGTCCCCGTGTCTCACTATCTCACTGACCCTTTCCTATTCTCACTCTTACCCGTTCCTCTCTGGGGCTGATTTGACACAGTCCCAGTGTCTCACTATCTCACTGACCCATTCCTATTCTCACTCTTACCCGTTCCTCTCTGGGTCTGATTTTACACAGTCCCAGTGTCTAACTATCTCACTGAGCCTTTCCTATTCTCACTCTTACCCGTTCCTCTCTGGGTCTGATTTTACACAGTCCCAGTGTCTCACTATCTCACTGACCCTTTCCTATTCTCACTCTTACCCGTTCCTCTCTGGGTCTGATTTTACACAGTCCCAGTGTCTCACTATCTCACTGACCCTATCCTATTCTCACTCTTACCCGTTCCTCTCTGGGGCTGATTTTACACAGTCCCAGTGTCTCACTATCTCACTGACCCTTTCCTATTCTCACTCTTACCCGTTCCTCTCTGGGTCTGATTTTACACAGTCCCAGTGTCTCACTATCTCACTGACCCTTTCCTATTCTCACCCTTACCCGTTCCTCTCTGGGTCTGATTTTACACAGTCCCGGTGTCTCACTATCTCACTGACCCTTTCCTATTCTCACCCTTACCCGTTCCCCTCTGGGTCTGATTTTACACAGTCCCAGTGTCTCACTATCTCACTGACCCTTTCCTATTCTCACTCTTACCCGTTCCTCTCTGGGGCTGATTTTACACAGTCCCAGTGTCTCACTATCTCACTGACCGATTCCTATTCTCACTCTTACCCGTTCCTCTCTGGGGCTGATTTTACACAGTCCCAGTGTCTCACTATCTCACTGACCCTTTCCTATTCTCACTCTTACCCGTTCCTCTCTGGGGCTGATTTTACACAGTCCCAGTGTCTCACTATCTCACTGACCCTTTCCTATTCTCACTCTTACCCGTCCCTCTCTGGGGCTGATTTTACACAGTCCCAGTGTCTCACTATCTCACTGACCCTTTCCTATTCTCACCCTTACCCGTTCCTCTCTTGGTCTGATTTTACACAGTCCCAGTGTCTCACTATCTCACTGACCCTTTCCTATTCTCACTCATACCCGTTCCTCTCTGGGTCTGATTTTACACAGTCCCAGTGTCTCACTATCTCACTGACCCTTTCCTATTCTCACTCTTACCCGTTCCTCTCTGGGTCTGATTTTACACAGTCCCAGTGTCTCACTATCTCACTGACCCTTTCCTATTCTCATTCTTACCCGTTCCTCTCTGGGGCTGATTTTACACAGTCCCAGTGTCTCACTATCTCACTGACCCTTTCCTATTCTCACTCTTACCCGTTCCTCTCTGCGGCATATTTTACACAGTCCCAGTGTCTCACTATCTCACTGACCCTTTCCTATTCTCACTCTTACCCGTTCCTCTCTGGGGCTGATTTTACACAGTCCCAGTGTCTCACTATCTCACTGACCCTTTCCTATTCTCACCCTTACCCGTTCCTCTCTGGGGCTGATTTTACACAGTCCCAGTGTCTCACCAGCTCCCTGACCCTTTCCTATTCTCACTCTTACCCGTTCCTCTCTGGGGCTGATTTTACACAGTCCCAGTGTCTCACTATCTCACTGACCCTTTCCTATTCTCACCCTTACTCGTTCCTCTCTGGGGCTGATTTTACACAGTCCCAGTGTCTCACTATCTCACTGACCCTTTCATATTCTCACCCTTACCCGTTCCTCTCTGGGGCTGATTTTACACAGTCCCAGTGTCTCACTATCTCACTGACCCTTTCCTATTCGCACTCTTACCCGTTCCTCTCTGGGGCTGATTTTACACAGTACCAATGTCTCATTATCTCACTGACCCTTTCCTATTCTCACTCTTACCCGTTCCTCTCTGGGGCTGATTTTACACAGTCCCAGTGTGTCACTATCTCACTGACCCTTTCCTATTCTCACCCTTAACTGTTCCTCTCTGGGGCTGATTTTACACAGTCCTAGTGTCTCACTATCTCCCTGACCGATTCCTATTCTCACTCTTACCCGTTCCTCTCTGGGGCTGATTTTACACAGTCCCAGTGTCTCACTATCTCACTGACCCTTTCCTATTCTCACTCTTACCCGTTCCTCTCTGGGGCTGATTTTACACAGTCCCAGTGTCTCACTATCTCACTGACTCTTTCCTTTTCTCACTCTTACCCGTTCCTCTCTGGGGCTGATTTTACACAGTCCCAGTGTCTCACTATCTCACTGACCCTTTCCTATTCTCACCCTTTCCCGTTCCTCTCTGGGGCTGATTTTACACAGTCCCAGTGTCTCACTATCTCACTGACCCTTTCCTATTCTCAGTCTTCCCCGTTCCTCTCTGATGGCTGATTTTGCACAGTCCCAGTGTCTCACTATCTCACTGGCCCTTTCCTATTCTCACTCTTACCCGTTCCTCTCTGGGGCTGATTTTACACAGTCCCAGTGTCTCACTATCTCACTGACCCTTTCCTATTCTCACTCTTACCCGTTCATCTCTGGGGCTGATTTTACACAGTCCCAGTGTCTCACTATCTCACTGACCCTTTCCTATTCTCACTCTTACCCGTCCCTCTCTGGGGCTGATTTTACACAGTCCCAGTGTCTCACTATCTCACTGACCCTTTCCTATTCTCACCCTTACCCGTTCCTCTCTTGGTCTGATTTTACACAGTCCCGGTGTCTCACTATCCCACTGACCCTTTCCTATTCTCACCCTTACCCGTTCACCTCTGGGTCTGATTTTACACAGTCCCAGTGTCTCACTATCTCCCTGACCCTTTCCTATTCTCACTCATACCCGTTCCTCTCTGGGTCTGATTTTACACAGTCCCAGTGTCTCACTATCTCACTGACCCTCTCCTATTCTCACTCTTACCCGTTCCTCTCTGGGTCTGATTTTACACAGTCCCAGTGTCTCACTATCTCACTGACCCTTTCCTAATCTCACTCTTACCCGTTCCTCTCTGGGGCTGATTTTACACAGTCCCAGTGTCTTACTATCTCACTGACCCTTTCCTGTTCTCACTCTTACCCGTTCCTCTCTGGGGCTGATTTTACACAGTCCCAGTGTCTCACTATCTCCCTGACCCTTTCCTATTCTCACTCTTACCCGTTCCTCTCTGGGGCTGATTTTACACAGTCCCAGTGTCTCACTATCTCACTGACCCTTTCCTATTCTCACTCTTACCCGTTCCTCTCTGGGGCTGATTTTACACAGTCCCAGTGTCTCACTATCTCACTGACCCTTTCCTATTCTCACTCTTACCCGTTCCTCTCTGGGGCTGATTTTACACAGTCCCAGTGTCTCACTATCTCACTGACCCTTTCCTATTCTCACTCTTACCCGTTCCTCTCTGGGTCTGATTTTACACAGTCCCAGTGTCTCACTATCTCACTGACCCTTTCCTATTCTCATTCTTACCCGTTCCTCTCTGGGGCTGATTTTACACAGTCCCAGTGTCTCACTATCTCACTGACCCTTTCCTATTCTCACTCTTACCCGTTCCTCTCTGCGGCATATTTTACACAGTCCCAGTGTCTCACTATCTCACTGACCCTTTCCTATTCTCACTCTTACCCGTGCCTCTCTGGGGCTGATTTTACACAGTCCCAGTGTCTCACCAGCTCCCTGACCCTTTCCTATTCTCACTCTTACCCGTTCCTCTCTGGGGCTGATTTTACACAGTCCCAGTGTCTCACTATCTCACTGACCCTTTCCTATTCTCACCCTTACTCGTTCCTCTCTGGGGCTGATTTTACACAGTCCCAGTGTCTCACTATCTCACTGACCCTTTCATATTCTCACCCTTACTCCTTCCTCTCTGGGGCTGATTTTACACAGTCCCAGTGTCTCACTATCTCACTGACCCTTTCCTATTCTCATTCTTACCCGTTCCTCTCTGGGGCTGATTTTACACAGTCCCAGTGTCTCACTATCTCACTGACCCTTTCCTATTCTCACTCTTACCCGTTCCTCTCTGCGGCATATTTTACACAGTCCCAGTGTCTCACTATCTCACTGACCCTTTCCTATTCTCACTCTTACCCGTTCCTCTCTGGGGCTGATTTTACACAGTCCCAGTGTCTCACTATCTCTCTGACCCTTTCCTATTCTCACTCTTACCCGTTCCTCTCTGGGGCTGATTTTACACAGTCCCAGTGTCTCACTATCTCACTGACCCTTTCCTATTCTCACTCTTACCCGTTCCTCTCTGGGTTTGATTTTACACAGTCCCAGTGTCTCACTATCTCACTGACCCTATCCTATTCTCACTCTTACCCGTTCCTCTCTGGGGCTGATTTTACACAGTCCCAGTGTCTCACTATCTCACTGACCCTTTCCTATTCTCACTCTTACCCGTTCCTCTCTGGGTCTGATTTTACACAGTCCCAGTGTCTCACTATCTCACTGACCCTTTCCTATTCTCACCCTTACCCGTTCCTCTCTGGGTCTGATTTTACACAGTCCCGGTGTCTCACTATCTCACTGACCCATTCCTATTCTCACCCTTACCCGTTCCCCTCTGGGTCTGATTTTACACAGTCCCAGTGTCTCACTATCTCACTGACCCTTTCCTCTTCTCACTCTTACCCGTTCCTGTCTGGGGCTGATTTTACACAGTCCCAGTGTCTCACTATCTCACTGACCGATTCCTATTCTCACTCTTATCCGTTCCTCTCTGGGGCTAATTTTACACAGTCCCAGTGTCTCACTATCTCACTGACCCTTTCCTATTCTCACTCTTACCCGTTCCTCTCTGGGGCTGATTTTACACAGTCCCAGTGTCTCACTATCTCACTGACCCTTTCCTATTCTCACTCTTACCCGTCCCTCTCTGGGTCTGATTTTACACAGTCCCAGTGTCTCACCAGCTCCCTGACCCTTTCCTATTCTCACTCTTACCCGTTCCTCTCTGGGGCTGATTTTACACAGTCCCAGTGTCTCACTATCTCACTGACCCTTTCCTATTCTCACCCTTACTCGTTCCTCTCTGGGGCTGATTTTACACAGTCCCAGTGTCTCACTATCTCACTGACCCTTTCATATTCTCACCCTTACCCGTTCCTCTCTGGGGCTGATTTTACACAGTCCCAGTGTCTCACTATCTCACTGACCCTTTCCTATTCGCACTCTTACCCGTTCCTCTCTGGGGCTGATTTTACACAGTCCCAGTGTGTCACTATCTCACTGACCCTTTCCTATTCTCACCCTTAACTGTTCCTCTCTGGGGCTGATTTTACACAGTCCTAGTGTCTCACTATCTCCCTGACCGATTCCTATTCTCACTCTTACCCGTTCCTCTCTGGGGCGGATTTTACACAGTCCCAGTGTCTCACTATCTCACTGACCCTTTCCTATTCTCACTCTTACCCGTTCCTCTCTGCGGCTGATTTTACACAGTCCCAGTGTCTCACTATCTCACTGACTCTTTCCTTTTCTCACTCTTACCCGTTCCTCTCTGGGGCTGATTTTACACAGTCCCAGTGTCTCACTATCTCACTGACCCTTTCCTATTCTCACCCTTTCCCGTTCCTCTCTGGGGCTGATTTTACACAGTCCCAGTGTCTCACTATCTCACTGACCCTTTCCTATTCTCAGTCTTCCCCGTTCCTCTCTGATGGCTGATTTTGCACAGTCCCAGTGTCTCACTATCTCACTGACCCTTTCCTATTCTCAGTCTTCCCCGTTCCTCTCTGATGGCTGATTTTGCACAGTCCCAGTGTCTCACTATCTCACTGACCCTTTCCTATTCTCACTCTTACGCGTTCCTCTCTGGGGCTGATTTTACACAGTCCCAGTGTCTCACTATCTCACTGACCCTTTCCTATTCTCACTCTTACCCGTTCCTCTCTGGGTCTGATTTTACACAGTCCCAGTGTCTCACTTTCTCACTGACCCTTTCCTATTCTCACTCTTACCCGTTCCTCTCTGAGGCTGATTTTACACAGTCCCAGTGTCTCAAAACTATCTCACGGACCCTTTCCTATTCTCACTCTTACCCGTTCCTCTCTGGGGCTGATTTTTCACAGTCCCAGTGTCTCACTATCTCACTGCCCCTTTCCTATTCTCACCCTTACCCGTTCCTCTCTGGGTCTGATTTTACACAGTCCCGGTGTCTCACTATCTCACTGACCCTTTCCTATTCTCACTCTTACCCGTTCCTCTCTGGGGCTGATTTTACACAGTCCCAGTGTCTCACTATCTCACTGACCCTTTCCTATTCTCACCCTTACCCGTTCCTCTCTGGGGCTGATTTTACACAGTCCCAGTGTCTCACTATCTCACTGATCCTCTCCTATTCTCACTCTTACCCGTTCCTCTCTGGGGCTGATTTTACACAGTCCCAGTGTCTCACTATCTCACTGACCCTTTCCTATTCTCACCCTTACCCGTTCCTCTCTGGGTCTGATTTTACACAGTCCCAGTGTCTCACTATCTCACTGACCCTTTCCTATTCTCACCCTTACCCGTTCCTCTCTGGGGCTGATTTTACACAGTCCCAGTGTCTCACTATCTCACTGACCCTTTCCTATTCTCACCCTTACCCGTTCCTCTCTGGGGCTGATTTTACACAGTCCCAGTGTCTCACTATCTCGCTGACCCTTTCCTATTCTCACTCTTACCCGTTCCTCTCTGCGGCATATTTTACACAGTCCCAGTGTCTCACTATCTCACTGACCCTTTCCTATTCTCACTCTTACCCGTTCCTCTCTGGGGCTGATTTTACACAGTCCCAGTGTCTCACCAGCTCCCTGACCCTTTCCTATTCTCACTCTTACCCGTTCCTCTCTGGGGCTGATTTTACACAGTCCCAGTGTCTCACTATCTCACTGACCCTTTCCTATTCTCACCCTTACTCGTTCCTCTCTGGGGCTGATTTTACACAGTCCCAGTGTCTCACTATCTCACTGACCCTTTCATATTCTCACCCTTACCCGTTCCTCTCTGGGGCTGATTTTACACAGTCCCAGTGTCTCACTATCTCACTGACCCTTTCCTATTCGCACTCTTAACCGTTCCTCTCTGGGGCTGATTTTACACAGTACCAATGTCTCACTATCTCACTGACCCTTTCCTATTCTCACTCTTACCCGTTCCTCTCTGGGGCTGATTTTACACAGTCCCAGTGTGTCACTATCTCACTGACCCTTTCCTATTCTCACCCTTAACTGTTCCTCTCTGGGGCTGATTTTACACAGTCCTAGTGTCTCACTATCTCCCTGACCGATTCCTATTCTCACTCTTACCCGTTCCTCTCTGGGGCTGATTTTACACAGTCCCAGTGTCTCACTATCTCACTGACCCTTTCCTATTCTCACTCTTACCCGCTCCTCTCTGGGGCTGATTTTACACAGTCCCAGTGTCTCACTATCTCACTGACTCTTTCCTTTTCTCACTCTTACCCGTTCCTCTCTGGGGCTGATTTTACACAGTCCCAGTGTCTCACTATCTCACTGACCCTTTCCTATTCTCACCCTTTCCCGTTCCTCTCTGGGGCTGATTTTACACAGTCCCAGTGTCTCACTATCTCACTGACCATTTCCTATTCTCAGTCTTCCCCGTTCCTCTCTGATGGCTGATTTTGCACAGTCCCAGTGTCTCACTATCTCACTGACCCTTTCCTATTCTCACTCTTACCCGTTCCTCTCTGGGGCTGATTTTACACAGTCCCAGTGTCTCACTATCTCACTGACCCTTTCCTATTCTCACTCTTACCCGTTCCTCTCTGGGTCTGATTTTACACAGTCCCAGTGTCTCACTTTCTCACTGACCCTTTCCTATTCTCACTCTTACCCGTTCCTCTCTGAGGCTGATTTTACACAGTCCCAGTGTCTCACTATCTCACGGACCCTTTCCTATTCTCACTCTTACCCGTTCCTCTCTGGGGCTGATTTTTCACAGTCCCAGTGTCTCACTATCTCACTGCGCCTTTCCTATTCTCACCCTTACCCGTTCCTCTCTGGGTCTGATTTTACACAGTCCCGGTGTCTCACTATCTCACTGACCCTTTCCTATTCTCACTCTTGCCCGTTCCTCTCTGGGGCTGATTTTACACAGTCCCAGTGTCTCACTATCTCACTGACCCTTTCCTATTCTCACCCTTACCCGTTCCTCTCTGGGGCTGATTTTACACAGTCCCAGTGTCTCACTATCTCACTGATCCTCTCCTATTCTCACTCTTACCCGTTCCTCTCTGGGGCTGATTTTACACAGTCCCAGTGTCTCACTATCTCACTGACCCTTTCCTATTCTCACCCTTACCCGTTCCTCTCTGGGTCTCATTTTACACAGTCCCAGTGTCTCACTATCTCACTGACCCTTTCATATTCTCACCCTTACCCGTTCCTCTCTGGGGCTGATTTTACACAGTCCCAGTGTCTCACTATCTCACTGACCCTTTCCTATTCGCACTCTTAACCGTTCCTCTCTGGGGCTGATTTTACACAGTACCAATGTCTCACTATCTCACTGACCCTTTCCTATTCTCACTCTTACCCGTTCCTCTCTGGGGCTGATTTTACACAGTCCCAGTGTGTCACTATCTCACTGACCCTTTCCTATTCTCACCCTTAACTGTTCCTCTCTGGGGCTGATTTTACACAGTCCTAGTGTCTCACTATCTCCCTGACCGATTCCTATTCTCACTCTTACCCGTTCCTCTCTGGGGCTGATTTTACACAGTCCCAGTGTCTCACTATCTCACTGACCCTTTCCTATTCTCACTCTTACCCGTTCCTCTCTGGGGCTGATTTTACACAGTCCCAGTGTCTCACTATCTCACTGACTCTTTCCTTTTCTCACTCTTACCCGTTCCTCTCTGGGGCTGATTTTACACAGTCCCAGTGTCTCACTATCTCACTGACCCTTTCCTATTCTCACCCTTTCCCGTTCCTCTCTGGGGCTGATTTTACACAGTCCCAGTGTCTCACTATCTCACTGACCCTTTCCTATTCTCAGTCTTCCCCGTTCCTCTCTGATGGCTGATTTTGCACAGTCCCAGTGTCTCACTATCTCACTGACCCTTTCCTATTCTCACTCTTACCCGTTCCTCTCTGGGGCTGATTTTACACAGTCCCAGTGTCTCACTATCTCACTGACCCTTTCCTATTCTCACTCTTACCCGTTCCTCTCTGGGTCTGATTTTACACAGTCCCAGTGTCTCACTTTCTCACTGACCCTTTCCTATTCTCACTCTTACCCGTTCCTCTCTGAGGCTGATTTTACACAGTCCCAGTGTCTCACTATCTCACGAACCCTTTCCTATTCTCACTCTTACCCGTTCCTCTCTGGGGCTGATTTTTCACAGTCCCAGTGTCTCACTATCTCACTGCGCCTTTCCTATTCTCACCCTTACCCGTTCCTCTCTGGGTCTGATTTTACACAGTCCCGGTGTCTCACTATCTCACTGACCCTTTCCTATTCTCACTCTTACCCGTTCCTCTCTGGGGCTGATTTTACACAGTCCCAGTGTCTCACTATCACACTGACCCTTTCCTATTCTCACCCTTACCCGTTCCTCTCTGGGGCTGATTTTACACAGTTCCAGTGTCTCACTATCTCACTGATCCTCTCCTATTCTCACTCTTACCCGTTCCTCTCTGGGGCTGATTTTACACAGTCCCAGTGTCTCACTATCTCACTGACCCTTTCCTATTCTCACCCTTACCCGTTCCTCTCTGGGTCTCATTTTACACAGTCCCAGTGTCTCACTATCTCACTGACCCTTTCCTATTCTCACCCTTACCCGTTCCTCTCTGGGGCTGATTTTACACAGTCTCAGTGTCTCACTATCTCACTGACCCTTTCCTATTCTCACCCTTACCCGTTCCTCTCTGAGGCTGATTTTACACAGTCCCAGTGTTTCACTATCTCACTGTCCCTGTCCTATTCTCACTCTTACCCGTTCCTCTCTGGGGCTGATTTTACACAGTCCCAGTGTCTCACTATCTCACTGACCCTTTCCTATTCTCACCCTTACCCGTTCCTCTCTGGGGCTGATTTTACACAGTCCCAGTGTCTCACTATCTCACTGACCCTTTCCTATTCTCACTCTTGCCCATTCCTCTCTGGGGCTGATTTTACACAGTCCCAGTGTCTCACTATCTCACTGACCCTTTCCTATTCTCACTCTTACCCGTTCCTCTCTGGGTCTGATTTTACACAGTCCCGGTGTCTCACTATCTCACTGACCCTTTCCTATTCTCACTCTTGCCCGTTCCTCTCTGGGGCTGATTTTACACAGTCCCAGTATCTCACTATCTCACTGACCCTTTCCTATTCTCACCCTTACCCGTTCCTCTCTGGGGCTGATTTTACACAGTCCCAGTGTCTCACTATCTCACTGATCCTCTCCTATTCTCACTCTTACCCGTTCCTCTCTGGGGCTGATTTTACACAGTCCCAGTGTCTCACTATCTCACTGACCCTTTTCTATTCTCACCCTTACCCGTTCCTCTCTGGGTCTCATTTTACACAGTCCCAGTGTCTCACTATCTCACTGACCCTTTCATATTCTCACCCTTACCCGTTCCTCTCTGGGGCTGATTTTACACAGTCCCAGTGTCTCACTATCTCACTGACCCTTTCCTATTCGCACTCTTAACCGTTCCTCTCTGGGGCTGATTTTACACAGTACCAATGTCTCACTATCTCACTGTCCCTTTCCTATTCTCACTCTTACCCGTTCCTCTCTGGGGCTGATTTTACACAGTCCCAGTGTGTCACTATCTCACTGACCCTTTCCTATTCTCACCCTTAACTGTTTCTCTCTGGGGCTGATTTTACACAGTCCTAGTGTCTCACTATCTCCCTGACCGATTCCTATTCTCACTCTTACCCGTTCCTCTCTGGGGCTGATTTTACACAGTCCCAGTGTCTCACTATCTCACTGACCCTTTCCTATTCTCACTCTTACCCGTTCCTCTCTGGGGCTGATTTTACACAGTCCCAGTGTCTCACTATCTCACTGACTCTTTCCTTTTCTCACTCTTACCCGTTCCTCTCTGGGGCTGATTTTACACAGTCCCAGTGTCTCACTATCTCACTGACCCTTTCCTATTCTCACCCTTTCCCGTTCCTCTCTGGGGCTGATTTTACACAGTCCCAGTGTCTCACTATCTCACTGACCCTTTCCTATTCTCAGTCTTCCCCGTTCCTCTCTGATGGCTGATTTTGCACAGTCCCAGTGTCTCACTATCTCACTGACCCTTTCCTATTCTCACTCTTACCCGTTCCTCTCTGGGGCTGATTTTACACAGTCCCAGTGTCTCACTATCTCACTGACCCTTTCCTATTCTCACTCTTACCCGTTCCTCTCTGGGTCTGATTTTACACAGTCCCAGTGTCTCACTTTCTCACTGACCCTTTCCTATTCTCACTCTTACCCGTTCCTCTCTGAGGCTGATTTTACACAGTCCCAGTGTCTCACTATCTCACGGACCCTTTCCTATTCTCACTCTTACCCGTTCCTCTCTGGGGCTGATTTTTCACAGTCCCAGTGTCTCACTATCTCACTGCGCCTTTCCTATTCTCACCCTTACCCGTTCCTCTCTGGGTCTGATTTTACACAGTCCCGGTGTCTCACTATCTCACTGACCCTTTCCTATTCTCACTCTTACCCGTTCCTCTCTGGGGCTGATTTTACACAGTCCCAGTGTCTCACTATCACACTGACCCTTTCCTATTCTCACCCTTACCCGTTCCTCTCTGGGGCTGATTTTACACAGTCCCAGTGTCTCACTATCTCACTGATCCTCTCCTATTCTCACTCTTACCCGTTCCTCTCTGGGGCTGATTTTACACAGTCCCAGTGTCTCACTATCTCACTGACCCTTTCCAATTCTCACTCTTACCCGTTCCTCTCTGGGTCTGATTTTACACAGTCCCAGTGTCTCACTATCTCACTGACCCTTTCCTATTCTCATTCTTACCCGTTCCTCTCTGGGGCTGATTTTACACAGTCCCAGTGTCTCACTATCTCACTGACCCTTTCCTATTCTCACTCTTACCCGTTCCTCTCTGCGGCATATTTTACACAGTCCCAGTGTCTCACTATCTCACTGACCCTTTCCTATTCTCACTCTTACCCGTTCCTCTCTGGGGCTGATTTTACACAGTCCCAGTGTCTCACTATCTCACTGACCCTTTCCTATTCTCACCCTTACCCGTTCCTCTCTGGGGCTGATTTTACACAGTCCCAGTGTCTCACTATCTCACTGACCCTTTCATATTCTCACCCTTACCCGTTCCTCTCTGGGGCTGATTTTACACAGTCCCAGTGTCTCACTATCTCACTGACCCTTTCCTATTCGCACTCTTACCCGTTCCTTTCTGGGGCTGATTTTACACAGTCCCAGTGTCTCACTATCTCACTGACCATTTCCTATTCTCACTCTTACCCGTTCCTCTCTGGGGCTAATTTTACACAGTCCCAGTTTCTCACTATCTCACTGACCCTTTCCTATTCTCACCCTTAACTGTTCCTCTCTGGGGCTGATTTTACACAGTCCTAGTGTCTCACTATCTCCCTGACCGATTCCTATTCTCACTCTTACCCGTTCCTCTCTGGGGCTGATTTTACACAGTCCCAGTGTCTCACTATCTCACTGACACTTTCCTATTCTCACTCTTACCCGTTCCTCTCTGGGGCTGATTTTGCACAGTCCCAGTGTCTCACTATCTCACTGACCCTTTCCTATTCTCACCCTTACCCGTTCCTCTCTGGGGCTGATTTGACACAGTCCCAGTGTCTCACTATCTGACTGACCCTTTCCTTTTCTCACTCTTACCCGTTCCTCTCTGGGGCTGATTTTACACAGTCCCAGTGTCTCACTATCTCACTGACCCTTTCCTATTCTCACCCTTACCCGTTCCTCTCTGGGGCTGATTTTACACAGTCCCAGTGTCTCACTATCTCACTGACCCTTTCCTATTCTCACTCTTCCCCGTTCCTCTCTGATGGCTGATTTTGCACAGTCCCAGTGTCTCACTATCTCACTGACCCTTTCCTATTCTCACTCTTACCCGTTCCTCTCTGGGGCTGATTTTACACAGTCCCAGTGTCTCACTATCTCACTGACCCTTTCCTATTCTCACTCTTACCCGTTCCTCTCTGAGGCTGATTTTACACAGTCCCAGTGTCTCACTATCTCACTGACCCTTTCCTATTCTCACTCTTACCCGTTCCTCTCTGGGGCTGATTTTACACAGTCCCAGTGTCTCACTATCTCACTGACCCTTTCCTATTCTCACCCTTACCCGTTCCTCTCTGGGGCTGATTTTACACAGTCCCAGTGTCTCACTATCTCACTGACCCTTTCCTATTCTCACTCTTACCCGTTCCTCTCTGGGGCTGATTTTACACAGTCCCAGTGTCTCACTATCTCACTGACCCTTTCCTATTCTCACTCTTCCCCGTTCCTCTCTGGGGCTGATTTTACACAGTCCCAGTGTCTCACTATCTCCCTGACCGTTTCCTATTCTCACCCTTACCCGTTCCTCTCTGGGGCTGATTTTACAGAGTCCCCGTGTCTCACTATCTCACTGACCCTTTCCTATTCTCACTCTTACCCGTTCCTCTCTGGGGCTGATTTGACACAGTCCCAGCGTCTCACTATCTCACTGACCCTTTCCTATTCTCACTCTTACCCGTTCCTCTCTGGGTCTGATTTTACACAGTCCCAGTGTCTCACTATCTCACTGACCCTTTCCTATTCTCACTCTTACCCGTTCCTCTCTGGGTCTGATTTTACACAGTCCCAGTGTCTCACTATCTCACTGACCCTTTCCTATTCTCATTCTTACCCGTTCCTCTCTGGGGCTGATTTTACACAGTCCCAGTGTCTCACTATCTCACTGACCCTTTCCTATTCTCACTCTTACCCGTTCCTCTCTGCGGCATATTTTACACAGTCCCAGTGTCTCACTATCTCACTGACCCTTTCCTATTCTCACTCTTACCCGTTCCTCTCTGGGGCTGATTTTGCACAGTCCCAGTGTCTCACTATCTCACTGACCCTTTCCTATTCTCACCCTTACCCGTTCCTCTCTGGGGCTGATTTTACACAGTCCCAGTGTCTCACTATCTCACTGACCCTTTCCTATTCTCACCCTTACCCGTTCCTCTCTGGGGCTGATTTTACACAGTCCTAGTGTCTCACTATCTCCCTGACCGATTCCTATTCTCACTCTTACCCGTTCCTCTCTGGGGCTGATTTTACACAGTCCCAGTGTCTCACTATCTCACTGACCCTTTCCTATTCTCACTCTTACCCGTTCCTCTCTGGGGCTGATTTTACACAGTCCCAGTGTCTCACTATCTCACTGACCCTTTCCTTTTCTCACTCTTACCCGTTCCTCTCTGGGGCTGATTTTACACAGTCCCAGTGTCTCACTATCTCACTGACCCTTTCCTATTCTCACCCTTACCCGTTCCTCTCTGGGGCTGATTTTACACAGTCCCAGTGTCTCACTATCTCACTGACCCTTTCCTATTCTCACTCTTCCCCGTTCCTCTCTGATGGCTGATTTTGCACAGTCCCAGTGTCTCAATATCTCACTGACCCTTTCCTATTCTCACTCTTACCCGTTCCTCTCTGGGGCTGATTTTACACAGTCCCAGTGTCTTACTATCTCACTGACCCTTTCCTATTCTCACTCTTATCCGTTCCTCTCTGGGTCTGATTTTACACAGTCCCAGTGTCTCACTATCTCACTGACCCTTTCCTGTTCTCACTCTTACCCGTTCCTCTCTGAGGCTGATTTTACACAGTCCCAGTGTCTCACTATCTCACTGACCCTTTCCTATTCTCACTCTTACCCGTTCCTCTCTGGGGCTGATTTTACACAGTCCCAGTGTCTCACTATCACACTGACCCTTTCCTATTCTCACCCTTACCCGTTCCTCTCTGGGGCTGATTTTACACAGTCCCAGTGTCTCACTATCTCACTGACCCTTTCCTATTCTCACTCTTACCCGTTCCTCTCTGGGGCTGATTTTACACAGTCCCAGTGTCTCACTATCTCACTGATCCTCTCCTATTCTCACTCTTACCCGTTCCTCTCTGGGGCTGATTTTACACAGTCCCAGTGTCTCACTATCTCACTGACCTTTTCCTATTCTCACCCTTACCCGTTCCTCTCTGGGGCTGATTTTACACAGTCCCAGTGTCTCACTATCTCACTGACCCTTTCCTAATCTCACTCTTACCCGTTCCTCTCTGGGGCTGATTTTACACAGTCCCAGTGTCTCACTATCTCACGGACCCTTTCATATTCTCACCCTTACCCGTTTCTCTCTGGGTCTGATTTTACACAGTCCCAGTGTCTCACGATCTCACTGACCTTTCCTATTCTCACTCTTACCCGTTCCTCTCTGGGGCTGATTTTACACAGTCCCAGTGTCTCACTGTCTCCCTGACCGCTTCCTATTCTCACCCTTACCCCTTCCTCTCTGGGGCTGATTTTACAGAGTCCCCGTGTCTCACTATCTCACTGACCTTTCCTATTCTCACTCTTACCCGTTCCTCTCTGGGGCTGATTTTACACAGTCCCAGTGTCTCACTATCTCACTGACCCTTTCCTATTCTCACTCTTACCCGTTCCTCTCTGGGTCTGATTTTACACAGTCCCAGTGTCTCACTATCTCACTGACCCTTTCCTATTCTCACCCTTACCCGTTCCTCTCTGGGGCTGATTTTACACAGTCCCAGTGTCTCACTATCTCACTGACCCTTTCCTATTCTCACCCTTACCCGTTCCTCTCTGGGGCTGATTTTACACAGTCCTAGTGTCTCACTATCTCCCTGACCGATTCCTATTCTCACTCTTACCCGTTCCTCTCTGGGGCTGATTTTACACAGTCCCAGTGTTTCACTATCTCACTGACCCTTTCCTATTCTCACTCTTACCCGTTCCTCTCTGGGGCTGATTTTACACAGTCCCAGTGTCTCACTATCTCACTGACCCTTTCCTTTTCTCACTCTTACCCGTTCCTCTCTGGGGCTGATTTTACACAGTCCCAGTGTCTCACTATCTCACTGACCCTTTCCTATTCTCACCCTTACCCGTTCCTCTCTGGGGCTGATTTTACACAGTCCCAGTGTCTCACTATCTCACTGACCCTTTCCTATTCTCACTCTTCCCCGTTCCTCTCTGATGGCTGATTTTGCACAGTCCCAGTGTCTCAATATCTCACTGACCCTTTCCTATTCTCACTCTTACCCGTTCCTCTCTGGGGCTGATTTTACACAGTCCCAGTGTCTTACTATCTCACTGACCCTTTCCTATTCTCACTCTTATCCGTTCCTCTCTGGGTCTGATTTTACACAGTCCCAGTGTCTCACTATCTCACTGACCCTTTCCTGTTCTCACTCTTACCCGTTCCTCTCTGAGGCTGATTTTACACAGTCCCAGTGTCTCACTATCTCACTGACCCTTTCCTATTCTCACTCTTACCCGTTCCTCTCTGGGGCTGATTTTACACAGTCCCAGTGTCTCACTATCACACTGACCCTTTCCTATTCTCACCCTTACCCGTTCCTCTCTGGGGCTGATTTTACACAGTCCCAGTGTCTCACTATCTCACTGACCCTTTCCTATTCTCACTCTTACCCGTTCCTCTCTGGGGCTGATTTTACACAGTCCCAGTGTCTCACTATCTCACTGATGCTCTCCTATTCTCACTCTTACCCGTTCCTCTCTGGGGCTGATTTTACACAGTCCCAGTGTCTCACTATCTCACTGACCTTTTCCTATTCTCACCCTTACCCGTTCCTCTCTGGGGCTGATTTTACACAGTCCCAGTGTCTCACTATCTCACTGACCCTTTCCTAATCTCACTCTTACCCGTTCCTCTCTGGGGCTGATTTTACACAGTCCCAGTGTCTCACTATCTCACGGACCCTTTCATATTCTCACCCTTACCCGTTTCTCTCTGGGTCTGATTTTACACAGTCCCAGTGTCTCACGATCTCACTGACCTTTCCTATTCTCACTCTTACCCGTTCCTCTCTGGGGCTGATTTTACACAGTCCCAGTGTCTCACTGTCTCCCTGACCGTTTCCTATTCTCACCCTTACCCCTTCCTCTCTGGGGCTGATTTTACAGAGTCCCCGTGTCTCACTATCTCACTGACCTTTCCTATTCTCACTCTTACCCGTTCCTCTCTGGGGCTGATTTTACACAGTCCCAGTGTCTCACTATCTCACTGACCCTTTCCTATTCTCACTCTTACCCGTTCCTCTCTGGGTCTGATTTTACACAGTCCCAGTGTCTCACTATCTCACTGACCCTTTCCTATTCTCACTCTTACCCGTTCCTCTCTGGGGCTGATTTTACACAGTCCCAATGTCTCACTATCTCACTGACCCTTTCCTATTCTCAGTCTTCCCCGTTCCTCTCTGATGGCTGATTTTGCACAGTCCCAGTGTCTCACTATCTCACTGACCCTTTCCTATTCTCACTCTTACCCGTTCCTCTCTGGGTCTGATTTTACACAGTCCCAGTGTCTCACTATCTCACTGACCCTTTCCTATTCTCACTCTTACCCGTTCCTCTCTGGGGCTGATTTTACACAGTCCCAATGTCTCACTATCTCACTGACCCTTTCCTATTCTCAGTCTTCCCCGTTCCTCTCTGATGGCTGATTTTGCACAGTCCCAGTGTCTCACTATCTCACTGACCCTTTCCTATTCTCACTCTTACCCGTTCCTCTCTGGGGCTGATTTTACACAGTCCCAGTGTCTCACTATCTCACTGACCCTTTCCTATTCTCACTCTTACCCGTTCCTCTCTGGGTCTGATTTTACACAGTCCCAGTGTCTCACTATCTCACTGACCCTTTCCTATTCTCACTCTTACCCGTTCCTCTCTGAGGCTGATTTTACACAGTCCCAGTGTCTCACTATCTCACGGACCCTTTCCTATTCTCACTCTTACCCGTTCCTCTCTGGGGCTGATTTTACACAGTCCCAGTGTCTCACTATCTCACTGCCCCTTTCCTATTCTCACCCTTACCCGTTCCTCTCTGGGTCTGATTTTACACAGTCCCGGTGTCTCACTATCTCACTGACCCTTTCCTATTCTCACTCTTACCCGTTCCTCTCTGGGGCTGATTTTACACAGTCCCAGTGTCTCACTATCTCACTGACCCTTTCCTATTCTCACCCTTACCCGTTCCTCTCTGGGGCTGATTTTACACAGTCCCAGTGTCTCACTATCTCACTGATCCTCTCCTATTCTCACTGTTACCCGTTCCTCTCTGGGGCTGATTTTACACAGTCCCAGTGTCTCACTATCTCACTGACCCTTTCCTATTCTCACCCTTACCCGTTCCTCTCTGGGTCTGATTTTACACAGTCCCAGTGTCTCACTATCTCACTGACCCTTTCCTATTCTCACCCTTACCCGTTCCTCTCTGGGGCTGATTTTACACAGTGTCAGTGTCTCACTATCTCACTGACCCTTTCCTATTCTCACCCTTACCCGTTCCTCTCTGGGGCTGATTTTACACAGTCCCAGTGTCTCACTATCTCACTGTCCCTGTCCTATTCTCACTCTTACCCGTTCCTCTCTGGGGCTGATTTTACACAGTCCCAGTGTCTCAATATCTCACTGACCCTTTCCTATTCTCACCCTCACCCGTTCCTCTCTGAGGCTGATTTTACACAGTCCCAGTGTCTCACTATCTCACTGACCCTTTCCTATTCTCACTCTTGCCCATTCCTCTCTGGGGCTGATTTTACACAGTCCCAGTGTCTCACTATCTCACTCACCCTTTCCTATTCTCACTCTTACCCGTTCCTCTCTGGGGCTGATTTTACACAGTCCCAGTGTCTCACTATCTCACTGTCCCTTTCCTATTCTCACTCTTGCCCGTTCCCCTCTGGGGCTGATTTGACACAGTCCCAGTGTCTCACTATCTCACTGACCCTTTCCTATTCTCACTCTTACCCGTTCCTCTCTGGGTCTGATTTTACACAGTCCCAGTGTCTCACTATCTCACTGACCCTTTCCTATTCTCATTCTTACCCGTTCCTCTCTGGGGCTGATTTTACACAGTCCCAGTGTCTCACTATCGCACTGACCCTTTCCTATTCTCACTCTTACCCGTTCCTCTCTGCGGCATATTTTACACAGTCCCAGTGTCTCACTATCTCACTGACCCTTTCCTATTCTCACTCTTACCCGTTCCTCTCTGGGGCTGATTTTACACAGTCCCAGTGTCTCACTATCTCACTGACCCTTTCCTATTCTCACCCTTACCCGTTCCTCTCTGGGGCT
The DNA here is from genome assembly GCF_052327205.1 of Somniosus microcephalus. Classification (NCBI taxonomy): domain Eukaryota; kingdom Metazoa; phylum Chordata; class Chondrichthyes; order Squaliformes; family Somniosidae; genus Somniosus; species Somniosus microcephalus. The sequence continues at coordinate 84,674,908 of NW_028225179.1, read as the reverse complement.
GATTTTACACAGTCCCAGTGTCTCACTATCTCACTGACCCTTTCCTATTCGCACTCTTACCCGTTCCTCTCTGGGGCTGATTTTACACAGTCCCAGTGTCTCACTATCTCACTGACCCTTTCCTATTCTCACCCTTAACTGTTCCTCTCTGGGGCTCATTTTGCACAGTCCTAGTGTCACACTATCTCCCTGACCGATTCCTATTCTCACGCTTACCCGTTCCTCTCTGGGGCTGATTTTACACAGTCCCAGTGTCTCACTATCTCACTGACCCTTTCCTATTCTCACTCTTACCCGTTCCTCTCTGGGGCTGATTTTGCACAGTCCCAGTGTCTCACTATCTCACTGACCCTTTCCTATTCTCACCCTTACCCGTTCCTCTCTGGGGCTGATTTGACACAGTCCCAGTGTCTCACTATCTGACTGACCCTTTCCTTTTCTCACTCTTACCCGTTCCTCTCTGGGGCTGATTTTACACAGTCCCACTGTCTCACTATCTCACTGACCCTTTCCTATTCTCACCCTTACCCGTTCCTCTCTGGGGCTGATTTTACACAGTCCCAGTGTCTCAGATCTCACTGACCCTTTCCTATTCTCACTCTTCCCCGTTCCTCTCTGATGGCTGATTTTGCACAGTCCCAGTGTCTCACTATCTCACTGACCCTTTCCTATTCTCACTCTTACCCGTTCCTCTCTGGGGCTGATTTTACACAGTCCCAGTGTCTCACTATCTCACTGACCCTTTCCTATTCTCACTCTTACCCGTTCCTCTCTGGGTCTGATTTTACACAGTCCCAGTGTCTCACTATCTCACTGACCCTTTCCTATTCTCACTCTTACCCGTTCCTCTCTGGGGCTGATTTTACACAGTCCCAGTGTCTCACTATCTCACTGACCCTTTCCTATTCTCACCCTTACCCGTTCCTCTCTGGGGCTGATTTTACACAGTCCCAGTGTCTCACTATCTCACTGACCCTTTCCTATTCTCACTCTTACCCGTTCCTCTCTGGGGTTGATTTTACACAGTCCCAGTGTCTCACTATCTCACTGATCCTCTCCTATTCTCACTCTTACCCGTTCCTCTCTGGGGCTGATTTTACACAGTCCCAGTGTCTCACTATGTCACTGACCTTTTCCTATTCTCACCCTTACCCGTTCCTCTCTGGGGCTGATTTTACACAGTCCCAGTGTCTCACTATCTCACTGACCCTTTCCTATTCTCACTCTTACCCGTTCCTCTCTGGGGCTGATTTTACACAGTCCCAGTGTCTCACTATCTCACGGACCCTTTCATATTCTCACCCTTACCCTTTCCTCTCTGGGTCTGATTTTACACAGTCCCAGTGTCTCACTATCTCACTGACCCTTTCCTATTCTCACTCTTACCCGTTCCTCTCTGGGGCTGATTTTACACAGTCCCAGTGTCTCACTATCTCACTGACCCTTTCCTATTCTCACTCTTACCCGTTCCTCTCTGGGTCTGATTTTACACAGTCCCAGTGTCTAACTATCTCACTGAGCCTTTCCTATTCTCACTCTTACCCGTTCCTCTCTGGGGCTGATTTTACAGAGTCCCCGTGTCTCACTATCTCACTGACCCTTTCCTATTCTCACTCTTACCCGTTCCTCTCTGGGGCTGATTTGACACAGTCCCAGTGTCTCACTATCTCACTGACCCTTTCCTATTCTCACTCTTACCCGTTCCTCTCTGGGTCTGATTTTACACAGTCCCAGTGTCTAACTATCTCACTGAGCCTTTCCTATTCTCACTCTTACCCGTTCCTCTCTGGGTCTGATTTTACACAGTCCCAGTGTCTCACTATCTCACTGACCCTTTCCTATTCTCACTCTTACCCGTTCCTCTCTGGGTCTGATTTTACACAGTCCCAGTGTCTCACTATCTCACTGACCCTATCCTATTCTCACTCTTACCCGTTCCTCTCTGGGGCTGATTTTACACAGTCCCAGTGTCTCACTATCTCACTGACCCTTTCCTATTCTCACTCTTACCCGTTCCTCTCTGGGTCTGATTTTACACAGTCCCAGTGTCTCACTATCTCACTGACCCTTTCCTATTCTCAACCTTACCCGTTCCTCTCTGGGTCTGATTTTACACAGTCCCGGTGTCTCACTATCTCACTGACCCTTTCCTATTCTCACCCTTACCCGTTCCCCTCTGGGTCTGATTTTACACAGTCCCAGTGTCTCACTATCTCACTGACCCTTTCCTATTCTCACTCTTACCCGTTCCTCTCTGGGGCTGATTTTACACAGTCCCAGTGTCTCACTATCTCACTGACCGATTCCTATTCTCACTCTTACCCGTTCCTCTCTGGGGCTGATTTTACACAGTCCCAGTGTCTCACTATCTCACTGACCCTTTCCTATTCTCACTCTTACCCGTTCCTCTCTGGGGCTGATTTTACACAGTCCCAGTGTCTCACTATCTCACTGACCCTTTCCTATTCTCACTCTTACCCGTCCCTCTCTGGGGCTGATTTTACACAGTCCCAGTGTCTCACTATCTCACTGACCCTTTCCTATTCTCACCCTTACCCGTTCCTCTCTTGGTCTGATTTTACACAGTCCCAGTGTCTCACTATCTCACTGACCCTTTCCTATTCTCACTCATACCCGTTCCTCTCTGGGTCTGATTTTACACAGTCCCAGTGTCTCACTATCTCACTGACCCTCTCCTATTCTCACTCTTACCCGTTCCTCTCTGGGTCTGATTTTACACAGTCCCTGTGTCTCACTATCTCACTGACCCTTTCCTATTCTCACTCTTACCCGTTCCTCTCTGGGGCTGATTTTACACAGTCCCAGTGTCTCACTATCTCACTGACCCTTTCCTGTTCTCACTCTTACCCGTTCCTCTCTGGGGCTGATTTTACACAGTCCCAGTGTCTCACTATCTCCCTGACCCTTTCCTATTCTCAACCTTACCCGTTCCTCTCTGGGGCTGATTTTACACAGTCCCAGTGTCTCACTATCTCACTGACCCTTTCCTATTCTCAACCTTACCCGTTCCTCTCTGGGTCTGATTTTACACAGTCCCGGTGTCTCACTATCTCACTGACCCTTTCCTATTCTCACCCTTACCCGTTCCCCTCTGGGTCTGATTTTACACAGTCCCAGTGTCTCACTATCTCACTGACCCTTTCCTATTCTCACTCTTACCCGTTCCTCTCTGGGGCTGATTTTACACAGTCCCAGTGTCTCACTATCTCACTGACCGATTCCTATTCTCACTCTTACCCGTTCCTCTCTGGGGCTGATTTTACACAGTCCCAGTGTCTCACTATCTCACTCACCCTTTCCTATTCTCACTCTTACCCGTTCCTCTCTGGGGCTGATTTTACACAGTCCCAGTGTCTCACTATCTCACTGACCCTTTCCTATTCTCACTCTTACCCGTCCCTCTCTGGGGCTGATTTTACACAGTCCCAGTGTCTCACTATCTCACTGACCCTTTCCTATTCTCACCCTTACCCGTTCCTCTCTTGGTCTGATTTTACACAGTCCCAGTGTCTCACTATCTCACTGACCCTTTCCTATTCTCACTCATACCCGTTCCTCTCTGGGTCTGATTTTACACAGTCCCAGTGTCTCACTATCTCACTGACCCTCTCCTATTCTCACTCTTACCCGTTCCTCTCTGGGTCTGATTTTACACAGTCCCAGTGTCTCACTATCTCACTGACCCTTTCCTATTCTCACTCTTACCCGTTCCTCTCTGGGGCTGATTTTACACAGTCCCAGTGTCTCACTATCTCACTGACCCTTTCCTGTTCTCACTCTTACCCGTTCCTCTCTGGGGCTGATTTTACACAGTCCCAGTGTCTCACTATCTCCCTGACCCTTTCCTATTCTCACTCTTACCCGTTCCTCTCTGGGGCTGATTTTACACAGTCCCAGTGTCTCACTATCTCACTGACCCTTTCCTATTCTCACTCTTAGCCGTTCCTCTCTGGGGCTGATTTTACACAGTCCCAGTGTCTCACTATCTCACTGACCCTTTCCTATTCTCACTCTTACCCGTTCCTCTCTGGGGCTGATTTTACACAGTCCCAGTGTCTCACTATCTCACTGACCCTTTCCTATTCTCACTCTTACCCGTTCCTCTCTGGGTCTGATTTTACACAGTCCCAGTGTCTCACTATCTCACTGACCCTTTCCTATTCTCATTCTTACCCGTTCCTCTCTGGGGCTGATTTTACACAGTCCCAGTGTCTCACTATCTCACTGACCCTTTCCTATTCTCACTCTTACCCGTTCCTCTCTGCGGCATATTTTACACAGTCCCAGTGTCTCACTATCTCACTGACCCTTTCCTATTCTCACTCTTACCCGTTCCTCTCTGGGGCTGATTTTACACAGTCCCAGTGTCTCACCAGCTCCCTGACCCTTTCCTATTCTCACTCTTACCCGTTCCTCTCTGGGGCTGATTTTACACAGTCCCAGTGTCTCACTATCTCACTGACCCTTTCCTATTCTCACCCTTACTCGTTCCTCTCTGGGGCTGATTTTACACAGTCCCAGTGTCTCACTATCTCACTGACCCTTTCATATTCTCACCCTTACCCGTTCCTCTCTGGGGCTGATTTTACACAGTCCCAGTGTCTCACTATCTCACTGACCCTTTCCTATTCGCACTCTTACCCGTTCCTCTCTGGGGCTGATTTTACACAGTACCAATGTCTCACTATCTCACTGACCCTTTCCTATTCTCACTCTTACCCGTTCCTCTCTGGGGCTGATTTTACACAGTCCCAGTGTGTCACTATCTCACTGACCCTTTCCTATTCTCACCCTTAACTGTTCCTCTCTGGGGCTGATTTTACACAGTCCTAGTGTCTCACTATCTCCCTGACCGATTCCTATTCTCACTCTTACCCGTTCCTCTCTGGGGCTGATTTTACACAGTCCCAGTGTCTCACTATCTCACTGACCCTTTCCTATTCTCACTCTTACCCGTTCCTCTCTGGGGCTGATTTTACACAGTCCCAGTGTCTCACTATCTCACTGACTCTTTCCTTTTCTCACTCTTACCCGTTCCTCTCTGGGGCTGATTTTACACAGTCCCAGTGTCTCACTATCTCACTGACCCTTTCCTATTCTCACCCTTTCCCGTTCCTCTCTGGGGCTGATTTTACACAGTCCCAGTGTCTCACTATCTCACTGACCCTTTCCTATTCTCAGTCTTCCCCGTTCCTCTCTGATGGCTGATTTTGCACAGTCCCAGTGTCTCACTATCTCACTGGCCCTTTCCTATTCTCACTCTTACCCGTTCCTCTCTGGGGCTGATTTTACACAGTCCCAGTGTCTCACTATCTCACTGACCCTTTCCTATTCTCACTCTTACCCGTTCCTCTCTGGGTCTGATTTTACACAGTCCCAGTGTCTCACTTTCTCACTGACCCTTTCCTATTCTCACTCTTACCCGTTCCTCTCTGAGGCTGATTTTACACAGTCCCAGTGTCTCACTATCTCACGGACCCTTTCCTATTCTCACTCTTACCCGTTCCTCTCTGGGGCTGATTTTTCACAGTCCCAGTGTCTCACTATCTCACTGCCCCTTTCCTATTCTCACCCTTACCCGTTCCTCTCTGGGTCTGATTTTACACAGTCCCGGTGTCTCACTATCTCACTGACCCTTTCCTATTCTCACTCTTACCCGTTCCTCTCTGGGGCTGATTTTACACAGTCCCAGTGTCTCACTATCTCACTGACCCTTTCCTATTCTCACCCTTACCCGTTCCTCTCTGGGGCTGATTTTACACAGTCCCAGTGTCTCACTATCTCACTGATCCTCTCCTATTCTCACTCTTACCCGTTCCTCTCTGGGGCTGATTTTACACAGTCCCAGTGTCTCTCTATCTCACTGACCCTTTCCTATTCTCACCCTTACCCGTTCCTCTCTGGGTCTGATTTTACACAGTCCCAGTGTCTCACTATGTCACTGACCCTTTCCTATTCTCACCCTTACCCGTTCCTCTCTGGGGCTGATTTTACACAGTCTCAGTGTCTCACTATCTCACTGACCCTTTCCTATTCTCACCCTTACCCGTTCCTCTCTGAGGCTGATTTTACACAGACCCAGTGTCTCACTATCTCACTGTCCCTGTCCTATTCTCACTCTTACCCGTTCCTCTCTGGGGCTGATTTTACACAGTCCCAGTGTCTCACTATCTCACTGACCCTTTCCTATTCTCACCCTTACCCGTTCCTCTCTGGGGCTGATTTTACACAGTCCCAGTGTCTCACTATCTCACTGATCCTCTCCTATTCTCACTCTTACCCGTTCCTCTCTGGGGCTGATTTTACACAGTCCCAGTGTCTCTCTATCTCACTGACCCTTTCCTATTCTCACCCTTACCCGTTCCTCTCTGGGTCTGATTTTACACAGTCCCAGTGTCTCACTATCTCACTGACCCTTTCCTATTCTCACCCTTACCCGTTCCTCTCTGGGGCTGATTTTACACAGTCTCAGTGTCTCACTATCTCACTGACCCTTTCCTATTCTCACCCTTACCCGTTCCTCTCTGAGGCTGATTTTACACAGACCCAGTGTCTCACTATCTCACTGTCCCTGTCCTATTCTCACTCTTACCCGTTCCTCTCTGGGGCTGATTTTACACAGTCCCAGTGTCTCACTATCTCACTGACCCTTTCCTATTCTCACCCTTACCCGTTCCTCTCTGGGGCTGATTTTACACAGTCCCAGTGTCTCACTATCTCACTGATCCTCTCCTATTCTCACTCTTACCCGTTCCTCTCTGGGGCTGATTTTACACAGTCCCAGTGTCTCTCTATCTCACTGACCCTTTCCTATTCTCACCCTTACCCGTTCCTCTCTGGGTCTGATTTTACACAGTCCCAGTGTCTCACTATCTCACTGACCCTTTCCTATTCTCACCCTTACCCGTTCCTCTCTGGGGCTGATTTTACACAGTCTCAGTGTCTCACTATCTCACTGACCCTTTCCTATTCTCACCCTTACCCGTTCCTCTCTGAGGCTGATTTTACACAGACCCAGTGTCTCACTATCTCACTGTCCCTGTCCTATTCTCACTCTTACCCGTTCCTCTCTGGGGCTGATTTTACACAGTCCCAGTGTCTCACTATCTCACTGACCCTTTCCTATTCTCACCCTTACCCGTTCCTCTCTGGGGCTGATTTTACACAGTCCCAGTGTCTCACTATCTCACTGACCCTTTCCTATTCTCACTCTTACCCGTTCCTCTCTGCGGCATATTTTACACAGTCCCAGTGTCTCACTATCTCACTGACCCTTTCCTATTCTCACTCTTACCCGTTCCTCTCTGGGGCTGATTTTACACAGTCCCAGTGTCTCACCAGCTCCCTGACCCTTTCCTATTCTCACTCTTACCCGTTCCTCTCTGGGGCTGATTTTACACTGTCCCAGTGTCTCACTATCTCACTGACCCTTTCCTATTCTCACCCTTACCCGTTCCTCTCTGGGGCTGATTTTACACAGTCCCAGTGTCTCACTATCTCACTGACCCTTTCCTATTCTCACCCTTACCCGTTCCTCTCTGGGGCTGATTTTACACAGTCCCAGTGTCTCACTATCTCACTGACCCTTTCCTATTCTCACCCTTACCCGTTCCTCTCTGGGGCTGATTTTACACAGTCTCAGTGTCTCACTATCTCACTGACCCTTTCCTATTCTCACCCTTACCCGTTCCTCTCTGAGGCTGATTTTACACAGTCCCAGTGTCTCACTATCTCACTGTCCCTGTCCTATTCTCACTCTTACCCGTTCCACTCTGGGTCTGATTTTACACAGTCCCAGTGTCTCACTATCTCACTGATCCTCTCCTATTCTCACTCTTACCCGTTCCTCTCTGGGGCTGATTTTACACAGTCCCAGTGTCTCACTATCTCACTGACCTTTTCCTATTCTCACCCTTACCCGTTCCTCTCTGGGGCTGATTTTACAGAGTCCCCGTGTCTCACTATCTCACTGACCCTTTCCTATTCTCACTCTTACCCGTTCCTCTCTGGGGCTGATTTGACACAGTCCCAGTGTCTCACTATCTCACTGACCCTTTCCTATTCTCACTCTTACCCATTCCTCTCTGGGTCTGATTTTACACAGTCCCAGTGTCTCACTATCTCACTGACCCTTTCCTATTCTCACTCTTACCCGTTCCTCTCTGGGTCTGATTTTACACAGTCCCAGTGTCTCACTATCTCACTGACCCTTTCCTATTCTCACTCTTACCCGTTCCTCTCTGGGTCTGATTTTACACAGTCCCAGTGTCTCACTATCTCACTGACCCTATCCTATTCTCACTCTTACCCGTTCCTCTCTGGGGCTGATTTTACACAGTCCCAGTGTCTCACTATCTCACTGACCCTTTCCTATTCTCACTCTTACCCGTTCCACTCTGGGTCTGATTTTACACAGTCCCAGTGTCTCACTATCTCACTGATCCTCTCCTATTCTCACTCTTACCCGTTCCTCTCTGGGGCTGATTTTACACAGTCCCAGTGTCTCACTATCTCACTGACCTTTTCCTATTCTCACCCTTACCCGTTCCTCTCTGGGGCTGATTTTACAGAGTCCCCGTGTCTCACTATCTCACTGACCCTTTCCTATTCTCACTCTTACCCGTTCCTCTCTGGGGCTGATTTGACACAATCCCAGTGTCTCACTATCTCACTGACCCTTTCCTATTCTCACTCTTACCCATTCCTCTCTGGGTCTGATTTTACACAGTCCCAGTGTCTCACTATCTCACTGACCCTTTCCTATTCTCACTCTTACCCGTTCCTCTCTGGGTCTGATTTTACACAGTCCCAGTGTCTCACTATCTCACTGACCCTTTCCTATTCTCACTCTTACCCGTTCCTCTCTGGGTCTGATTTTACACAGTCCCAGTGTCTCACTATCTCACTGACCCTATCCTATTCTCACTCTTACCCATTCCTCTCTGGGGCTGATTTTACACAGTCCCAGTGTCTCACTATCTCACTGACCCTTTCCTATTCTCACTCTTACCCGTTCCTCTCTGGGTCTGATTTTACACAGTCCCAGTGTCTCACTATCTCACTGACCCTTTCCTATTCTCACCCTTACCCGTTCCTCTCTGGGTCTGATTTTACACAGTCCCGGTGTCTCACTATCTCACTGACCCTTTCCTATTCTCACCCTTACCCGTTCCCCTCTGGGTCTGATTTTACACAGTCCCAGTGTCTCACTATCTCACTGACCCTTTCCTCTTCTCACTCTTACCCGTTCCTGTCTGGGGCTGATTTTACACAGTCCCAGTGTCTCACTATCTCACTGACCGATTCCTATTCTCACTCTTATCCGTTCCTCTCTGGGGCTGATTTTACACAGTCCCAGTGTCTCACTATCTCACTGACCCTTTCCTATTCTCACTCTTACCCGTTCCTCTCTGGGGCTGATTTTACACAGTCCCAGTGTCTCACTATCTCACTGACCCTTTCCTATTCTCACTCTTACCCGTCCCTCTCTGGGGCTGATTTTACACAGTCCCAGTGTCTCACTATCTCACTGACCCTTTCCTATTCTCACCCTTACCCGTTCCTCTCTTGGACTGATTTTACACAGTCCCGGTGTCTCACTATCCCACTGACCCTTTCCTATTCTCACCCTTACCCGTTCACCTCTGGGTCTGATTTTACACAGTCCCAGTGTCTCACTATCTCCCTGACCCTTTCCGATTCTCACTCATACCCGTTCCTCTCTGGGTCTGATTTTACACAGTCCCAGTGTCTCACTATCTCACTGACCCTCTCCTATTCTCACTCTTACCCGTTCCTCTCTGGGTCTGATTTTACACAGTCCCAGTGTCTCACTATCTCACTGACCCTTTCCTATTCTCACTCTTACCCGTTCCTCTCTGGGGCTGATTTTACACAGTCCCAGTGTCTTACTATCTCACTGACCCTTTCCTGTTCTCACTCTTACCCGTTCCTCTCTGGGGCTGATTTTACACAGTCCCAGTGTCTCACTATCTCCCTGACCCTTTCCTATTCTCACTCTTACCCGTTCCTCTCTGGGGCTGATTTTACACAGTCCCAGTGTCTCACTATCTCACTGACCCTTTCCTATTCTCACTCTTACCCGTTCCTCTCTGGGGCTGATTTTACACAGTCCCAGTGTCTCACTATCTCACTGACCCTTTCCTATTCTCACTCTTACCCGTTCCTCTCTGGGGCTGATTTTACACAGTCCCAGTGTCTCACTATCTCACTGACCCTTTCCTATTCTCACTCTTACCCGTTCCTCTCTGGGTCTGATTTTACACAGTCCCAGTGTCTCACTATCTCACTGACCCTTTCCTATTCTCATTCTTACCCGTTCCTCTCTGGGGCTGATTTTACACAGTCCCAGTGTCTCACTATCTCACTGACCCTTTCCTATTCTCACTCTTACCCGTTCCTCTCTGCGGCATATTTTACACAGTCCCAGTGTCTCACTATCTCACTGACCCTTTCCTATTCTCACTCTTACCCGTTCCTCTCTGGGGCTGATTTTACACAGTCCCAGTGTCTCACCAGCTCCCTGACCCTTTCCTATTCTCACCCTTAACTGTTCCTCTCTGGGGCTGATTTTACACAGTCCTTGTGTCTCACTATCTCCCTGACCGATTCCTATTCTCACTCTTACCCGTTCCTCTCTGGGGCTGATTTTACACAGTCCCAGTGTCTCACTATCTCACTGACCCTTTCCTATTCTCACTCTTACCCGTTCCTCTCTGGGGCTGATTTTACACAGTCCCAGTGTCTCACTATCTCACTGACTCTTTCCTTTTCTCACTCTTACCCGTTCCTCTCTGGGGCTGATTTTACACAGTCCCAGTGTCTCACTATCTCACTGACCCTTTCCTATTCTCACCCTTTCCCGTTCCTCTCTGGGGCTGATTTTACACAGTCCCAGTGTCTCACTATCTCACTGACCCTTTCCTATTCTCAGTCTTCCCCGTTCCTCTCTGATGGCTGATTTTGCACAGTCCCAGTGTCTCACTATCTCACTGACACTTTCCTATTCTCACCCTTACCCGTTCCTCTCTGGGTCTGATTTTACAGAGTCCCGGTGTCTCACTATCTCACTGACCCTTTCCTATTCTCACCCTTACCCGTTCCCCTCTGGGTCTGATTTTACACAGTCTCAGTGTCTCACTATCTCACTGACCCTTTCCTCTTCTCACTCTTACCCGTTCCTGTCTGGGGCTGATTTTACACAGTCCCAGTGTCTCACTATCTCACTGACCGATTCCTATTCTCACTCTTATCCGTTCCTCTCTGGGGCTGATTTTACACAGTCCCAGTGTCTCACTATCTCACTGACCCTTTCCTATTCTCACTCTTACCCGTTCCTCTCTGGGGCTGATTTTACACAGTCCCAGTGTCTCACTATCTCACTGACCCTTTCCTATTCTCACTCTTACCCGTCCCTCTCTGGGGCTGATTTTACACAGTCCCAGTGTCTCACTATCTCACTGACCCTTTCCTATTCTCACCCTTACCCGTTCCTCTCTTGGTCTGATTTTACACAGTCCCGGTGTCTCACTATCCCACTGACCCTTTCCTATTCTCACCCTTACCCGTTCACCTCTGGGTCTGATTTTACACAGTCCCAGTGTCTCACTATCTCCCTGACCCTTTCCTATTCTCACTCATACCCGTTCCTCTCTGGGTCTGATTTTACACAGTCCCAGTGTCTCACTATCTCACTGACCCTCTCCTATTCTCACTCTTACCCGTTCCTCTCTGGGTCTGATTTTACACAGTCCCAGTGTCTCACTATCTCACTGACCCTTTCCTATTCTCACTCTTACCCGTTCCTCTCTGGGGCTGATTTTACACAGTCCCAGTGTCTTACTATCTCACTGACCTTTCCTGTTCTCACTCTTACCCGTTCCTCTCTGGGGCTGATTTTACACAGTCCCAGTGTCTCACTATCTCCCTGACCCTTTCCTATTCTCACTCTTACCCGTTCCTCTCTGGGGCTGATTTTACACAGTCCCAGTGTCTCACTATCTCACTGACCCTTTCCTATTCTCACTCTTACCCGTTCCTCTCTGGGGCTGATTTTACACAGTCCCAGTGTCTCACTATCTCACTGACCCTTTCCTATTCTCACTCTTACCCGTTCCTCTCTGGGGCTGATTTTACACAGTCCCAGTGTCTCACTATCTCACTGACCCTTTCCTATTCTCACTCTTACCCGTTCCTCTCTGGGTCTGATTTTACACAGTCCCAGTGTCTCACTATCTCACTGACCCTTTCCTATTCTCATTCTTACCCGTTCCTCTCTGGGGCTGATTTTACACAGTCCCAGTGTCTCACTATCTCACTGACCCTTTCCTATTCTCACTCTTACCCGTTCCTCTCTGCGGCATATTTTACACAGTCCCAGTGTCTCACTATCTCACTGACCCTTTCCTATTCTCACTCTTACCCGTTCCTCTCTGGGGCTGATTTTACACAGTCCCAGTGTCTCACCAGCTCCCTGACCCTTTCCTATTCTCACCCTTAACTGTTCCTCTCTGGGGCTGATTTTACACAGTCCTTGTGTCTCACTATCTCCCTGACCGATTCCTATTCTCACTCTTACCCGTTCCTCTCTGGGGCTGATTTTACACAGTCCCAGTGTCTCACTATCTCACTGACCCTTTCCTATTCTCACTCTTACCCGTTCCTCTCTGGGGCTGATTTTACACAGTCCCAGTGTCTCACTATCTCACTGACTCTTTCCTTTTCTCACTCTTACCCGTTCCTCTCTGGGGCTGATTTTACACAGTCCCAGTGTCTCACTATCTCACTGACCCTTTCCTATTCTCACCCTTTCCCGTTCCTCTCTGGGGCTGATTTTACACAGTCCCAGTGTCTCACTATCTCACTGACCCTTTCCTATTCTCAGTCTTCCCCGTTCCTCTCTGATGGCTGATTTTGCACAGTCCCAGTGTCTCACTATCTCACTGGCCCTTTCCTATTCTCACTCTTACCCGTTCCTCTCTGGGGCTGATTTTACACAGTCCCAGTGTCTCACTATCTCACTGACCCTTTCCTATTCTCACTCTTACCCGTTCCTCTCTGGGTCTGATTTTACACAGTCCCAGTGTCTCACTTTCTCACTGACCCTTTCCTATTCTCACTCTTACCCGTTCCTCTCTGAGGCTGATTTTACACAGTCCCAGTGTCTCACTATCTCACGGACCCTTTCCTATTCTCACTCTTACCCGTTCCTCTCTGGGGCTGATTTTTCACAGTCCCAGTGTCTCACTATCTCACTGCCCCTTTCCTATTCTCACCCTTACCCGTTCCTCTCTGGGTCTGATTTTACACAGTCCCGGTGTCTCACTATCTCACTGACCCTTTCCTATTCTCACTCTTACCCGTTCCTCTCTGGGGCTGATTTTACACAGTCCCAGTGTCTCACTATCTCACTGACCCTTTCCTATTCTCACCCTTACCCGTTCCTCTCTGGGGCTGATTTTACACAGTCCCAGTGTCTCACTATCTCACTGATCCTCTCCTATTCTCACTCTTACCCGTTCCTCTCTGGGGCTGATTTTACACAGTCCCAGTGTCTCTCTATCTCACTGACCCTTTCCTATTCTCACTCTTACCCGTTCCTCTCTGGGGCTGATTTTACACAGTCCCAGTGTCTCTCTATCTCACTGACCCTTTCCTCTTCTCACCCTTACCCGTTCCTCTCTGGGTCTGATTTTACACAGTCCCAGTGTCTCACTATCTCACTGACCCTTTCCTATTCTCACCCTTACCCGTTCCTCTCTGGGGCTGATTTTACACAGTCTCAGTGTCTCACTATCTCACTGACCCTTTCCTATTCTCACCCTTACCCGTTCCTCTCTGAGGCTGATTTTACACAGACCCAGTGTCTCACTATCTCACTGTCCCTGTCCTATTCTCACTCTTACCCGTTCCTCTCTGGGGCTGATTTTACACAGTCCCAGTGTCTCACTATCTCACTGACCCTTTCCTATTCTCACCCTTACCCGTTCCTCTCTGGGGCTGATTTTACACAGTCCCAGTGTCTCACTATCTCACTGATCCTCTCCTATTCTCACTCTTACCCGTTCCTCTCTGGGGCTGATTTTACACAGTCCCAGTGTCTCTCTATCTCACTGACCCTTTCCTATTCTCACCCTTACCCGTTCCTCTCTGGGTCTGATTTTACACAGTCCCAGTGTCTCACTATCTCACTGACCCTTTCCTATTCTCACCCTTACCCGTTCCTCTCTGGGGCTGATTTTACACAGTCTCAGTGTCTCACTATCTCACTGACCCTTTCCTATTCTCACCCTTACCCGTTCCTCTCTGAGGCTGATTTTACACAGACCCAGTGTCTCACTATCTCACTGTCCCTGTCCTATTCTCACTCTTACCCGTTCCTCTCTGGGGCTGATTTTACACAGTCCCAGTGTCTCACTATCTCACTGACCCTTTCCTATTCTCACCCTTACCCGTTCCTCTCTGGGGCTGATTTTACACAGTCCCAGTGTCTCACTATCTCACTGACCCTTTCCTATTCTCACTCTTACCCGTTCCTCTCTGCGGCATATTTTACACAGTCCCAGTGTCTCACTATCTCACTGACCCTTTCCTATTCTCACTCTTACCCGTTCCTCTCTGGGGCTGATTTTACACAGTCCCAGTGTCTCACCAGCTCCCTGACCCTTTCCTATTCTCACTCTTACCCGTTCCTCTCTGGGGCTGATTTTACACAGTCCCAGTGTCTCACTATCTCACTGACCCTTTCCTATTCTCACCCTTACCCGTTCCTCTCTGGGGCTGATTTTACACAGTCCCAGTGTCTCACTATCTCACTGACCCTTTCCTATTCTCACCCTTACCCGTTCCTCTCTGGGGCTGATTTTACACAGTCCCAGTGTCTCACTATCTCACTGACCCTTTCCTATTCTCACCCTTACCCGTTCCTCTCTGGGGCTGATTTTACACAGTCTCAGTGTCTCACTATCTCACTGACCCTTTCCTATTCTCACCCTTACCCGTTCCTCTCTGAGGCTGATTTTACACAGTCCCAGTGTCTCACTATCTCACTGTCCCTGTCCTATTCTCACTCTTACCCGTTCCACTCTGGGTCTGATTTTACACAGTCCCAGTGTCTCACTATCTCACTGATCCTCTCCTATTCTCACTCTTACCCGTACCTCTCTGGGGCTGATTTTACACAGTCCCAGTGTCTCACTATCTCACTGACCTTTTCCTATTCTCACCCTTACCCGTTCCTCTCTGGGGCTGATTTTACAGAGTCCCCGTGTCTCACTATCTCACTGACCCTTTCCTATTCTCACTCTTACCCGTTCCTCTCTGGGGCTGATTTGACACAGTCCCAGTGTCTCACTATCTCACTGACCCTTTCCTATTCTCACTCTTACCCATTCCTCTCTGGGTCTGATTTTACACAGTCCCAGTGTCTCACTATCTCACTGACCCTTTCCTATTCTCACTCTTACCCGTTCCTCTCTGGGTCTGATTTTACACAGTCCCAGTGTCTCACTATCTCACTGACCCTTTCCTATTCTCACTCTTACCCGTTCCTCTCTGGGTCTGATTTTACACAGTCCCAGTGTCTCACTATCTCACTGACCCTATCCTATTCTCACTCTTACCCGTTCCTCTCTGGGGCTGATTTTACACAGTCCCAGTGTCTCACTATCTCACTGACCCTTTCCTATTCTCACGCTTACCCGTTCCTCTCTGGGTCTGATTTTACACAGTCCCAGTGTCTCACTATCTCACTGACCCTTTCCTATTCTCACCCTTACCCGTTCCTCTCTGGGTCTGATTTTACACAGTCCCGGTGTCTCACTATCTCACTGACCCTTTCCTATTCTCACCCTTACCCGTTCCCCTCTGGGTCTGATTTTACACAGTCCCAGTGTCTCACTATCTCACTGACCCTTTCCTCTTCTCACTCTTACCCGTTCCTGTCTGGGGCTGATTTTACACAGTCCCAGTGTCTCACTATCTCACTGACCGATTCCTATTCTCACTCTTATCCGTTCCTCTCTGGGGCTGATTTTACACAGTCCCAGTGTCTCACTATCTCACTGACCCTTTCCTATTCTCACTCTTACCCGTTCCTCTCTGGGGCTGATTTTACACAGTCCCAGTGTCTCACTATCTCACTGACCCTTTCCTATTCTCACTCTTACCCGTCCCTCTCTGGGGCTGATTTTACACAGTCCCAGTGTCTCACTATCTCACTGACCCTTTCCTATTCTCACCCTTACCCGTTCCTCTCTTGGTCTGATTTTACACAGTCCCGGTGTCTCACTATCCCACTGACCCTTTCCTATTCTCACCCTTACCCGTTCACCTCTGGGTCTGATTTTACACAGTCCCAGTGTCTCACTATCTCCCTGACCCTTTCCTATTCTCACTCATACCCGTTCCTCTCTGGGTCTGATTTTACACAGTCCCAGTGTCTCACTATCTCACTGACCCTCTCCTATTCTCACTCTTACCCGTTCCTCTCTGGGTCTGATTTTACACAGTCCCAGTGTCTCACTATCTCACTGACCCTTTCCTATTCTCACTCTTACCCGTTCCTCTCTGGGGCTGATTTTACACAGTCCCAGTGTCTTACTATCTCACTGACCCTTTCCTGTTCTCACTCTTACCCGTTCCTCTCTGGGGCTGATTTTACACAGTCCCAGTGTCTCACTATCTCCCTGACCCTTTCCTATTCTCACTCTTACCCGTTCCTCTCTGGGGCTGATTTTACACAGTCCCAGTGTCTCACTATCTCACTGACCCTTTCCTATTCTCACTCTTACCCGTTCCTCTCTGGGGCTGATTTTACACAGTCCCAGTGTCTCACTATCTCACTGACCCTTTCCTATTCTCACTCTTACCCGTTCCTCTCTGGGGCTGATTTTACACAATCCCAGTGTCTCACTATCTCACTGACCCTTTCCTATTCTCACTCTTACCCGTTCCTCTCTGGGTCTGATTTTACACAGTCCCAGTGTCTCACTATCTCACTGACCCTTTCCTATTCTCATTCTTACCCGTTCCTCTCTGGGGCTGATTTTACACAGTCCCAGTGTCTCACTATCTCACTGACCCTTTCCTATTCTCACTCTTACCCGTTCCTCTCTGCGGCATATTTTACACAGTCCCAGTGTCTCACTATCTCACTGACCCTTTCCTATTCTCACTCTTACCCGTTCCTCTCTGGGGCTGATTTTACACAGTCCCAGTGTCTCACCAGCTCCCTGACCCTTTCCTATTCTCACTCTTACCCGTTCCTCTCTGGGGCTGATTTTACACAGTCCCAGTGTCTCACTATCTCACTGACCCTTTCCTATTCTCACCCTTACTCGTTCCTCTCTGGGGCTGATTTTACACAGTCCCAGTGTCTCACTATCTCACTGACCCTTTCATATTCTCACCCTTACTCCTTCCTCTCTGGGGCTGATTTTACACAGTCCCAGTGTCTCACTATCTCACTGACCCTTTCCTATTCTCATTCTTACCCGTTCCTCTCTGGGGCTGATTTTACACAGTCCCAGTGTCTCACTATCTCACTGACCCTTTCCTATTCTCACTCTTACCCGTTCCTCTCTGCGGCATATTTTACACAGTCCCAGTGTCTCACTATCTCACTGACCCTTTCCTATTCTCACTCTTACCCGTTCCTCTCTGGGGCTGATTTTACACAGTCCCAGTGTCTCACTATCTCCCTGACCCTTTCCTATTCTCACTCTTACCCGTTCCTCTCTGGGGCTGATTTTACACAGTCCCAGTGTCTCACTATCTCACTGACCCTTTCCTATTCTCACTCTTACCCGTTCCTCTCTGGGTCTGATTTTACACAGTCCCAGTGTCTCACTATCTCACTGACCCTATCCTATTCTCACTCTTACCCGTTCCTCTCTGGGGCTGATTTTACACAGTCCCAGTGTCTCACTATCTCACTGACCCTTTCCTATTCTCACTCTTACCCGTTCCTCTCTGGGTCTGATTTTACACAGTCCCAGTGTCTCACTATCTCACTGACCCTTTCCTATTCTCACCCTTACCCGTTCCTCTCTGGGTCTGATTTTACACAGTCCCGGTGTCTCACTATCTCACTGACCCTTTCCTATTCTCACCCTTACCCGTTCCCCTCTGGGTCTGATTTTACACAGTCCCAGTGTCTCACTATCTCACTGACCCTTTCCTCTTCTCACTCTTACCCGTTCCTGTCTGGGGCTGATTTTACACAGTCCCAGTGTCTCACTATCTCACTGACCGATTCCTATTCTCACTCTTATCCGTTCCTCTCTGGGGCTGATTTTACACAGTCCCAGTGTCTCACTATCTCACTGACCCTTTCCTATTCTCACTCTTAACCGTTCCTCTCTGGGGCTGATTTTACACAGTCCCACTGTCTCACTATCTCACTGACCCTTTCCTATTCTCACTCTTACCCGTCCCTCTCTGGGGCTGATTTTACACAGTCCCAGTGTCTCACTATCTCACTGACCCTTTCCTATTCTCACCCTTACCCGTTCCTCTCTTGGTCTGATTTTACACAGTCCCGGTGTCTCACTATCCCACTGACCCTTTCCTATTCTCACCCTTACCCGTTCACCTCTGGGTCTGATTTTACACAGTCCCAGTGTCTCACTATCTCCCTGACCCTTTCCTATTCTCACTCATACCCGTTCCTCTCTGGGTCTGATTTTACACAGTCCCAGTGTCTCACTATCTCACTGACCCTCTCCTATTCTCACTCTTACCCGTTCCTCTCTGGGTCTGATTTTACACAGTCCCAGTGTCTCACTATCTCACTGACCCTTTCCTATTCTCACTCTTACCCGTTCCTCTCTGGGGCTGATTTTACACAGTCCCAGTGTCTCACTATCTCACTGACCCTTTCCTGTTCTCACTCTTACCCGTTCCTCTCTGGGGCTGATTTTACACAGTCCCAGTGTCTCACTATCTCCCTGACCCTTTCCTATTCTCACTCTTACCCGTTCCTCTCTGGGGCTGATTTTACACAGTCCCAGTGTCTCACTATCTCATTGACCCTTTCCTATTCTCACTCTTACCCGTTCCTCTCTGGGGCTGATTTTACACAGTCCCAGTGTCTCACTATCTCACTGACCCTTTCCTATTCTCACTCTTACCCGTTCCTCTCTGGGGCTGATTTTACACAGTCCCAGTGTCTCACTATCTCACTGACCCTTTCCTATTCTCACTCTTACCCGTTCCTCTCTGGGTCTGATTTTACACAGTCCCAGTGTCTCACTATCTCACTGACCCTTTCCTATTCTCATTCTTACCCGTTCCTCTCTGGGGCTGATTTTACACAGTCCCAGTGTCTCACTATCTCACTGACCCTTTCCTATTCTCACTCTTACCCGTTCCTCTCTGCGGCATATTTTACACAGTCCCAGTGTCTCACTATCTCACTGACCCTTTCCTATTCTCACTCTTACCCGTTCCTCTCTGGGGCTGATTTTACACAGTCCCAGTGTCTCACCAGCTCCCTGACCCTTTCCTATTCTTACCCTTACCCGTTCCTCTCTGGGGCTGATTTTACACAGTCCCAGTGTCTCACTATCTCACTGACCCTTTCCTATTCTCACCCTTACTCGTTCCTCTCTGGGGCTGATTTTACACAGTCCCAGTGTCTCACTATCTCACTGACCCTTTCATATTCTCACCCTTACCCGTTCCTCTCTGGGGCTGATTTTACACAGTCCCAGTGTCTCACTATCTCACTGACCCTTTCCTATTCGCACTCTTACCCGTTCCTCTCTGGGGCTGATTTTACACAGTACCAATGTCTCACTATCTCACTGACCCTTTCCTATTCTCACTCTTACCCGTTCCTCTCTGGGGCTGATTTTACACAGTCCCAGTGTGTCACTATCTCACTGACCCTTTCCTATTCTCACCCTTAACTGTTCCTCTCTGGGGCTGATTTTACACAGTCCTAGTGTCTCACTATCTCCCTGACCGATTCCTATTCTCACTCTTACCCGTTCCTCTCTGGGGCTGATTTTACACAGTCCCAGTGTCTCACTATCTCACTGACCCTTTCCTATTCTCAATCTTACCCGTTCCTCTCTGCGGCTGATTTTACACAGTCCCAGTGTCTCACTATCTCACTGACTCTTTCCTTTTCTCACTCTTACCCGTTCCTCTCTGGGGCTGATTTTACACAGTCCCAGTGTCTCACTATCTCACTGACCCTTTCCTATTCTCACCCTTTCCCGTTCCTCTCTGGGGCTGATTTTACACAGTCCCAGTGTCTCACTATCTCACTGACCCTTTCCTATTCTCAGTCTTCCCCGTTCCTCTCTGATGGCTGATTTTGCACAGTCCCAGTGTCTCACTATCTCACTGACCCTTTCCTATTCTCACTCTTACGCGTTCCTCTCCGGGGCTGATTTTACACAGTCCCAGTGTCTCACTATCTCACTGACCCTTTCCTATTCTCACTCTTACCCGTTCCTCTCTGGGTCTGATTTTACACAGTCCCAGTGTCTCACTTTCTCACTGACCCTTTCCTATTCTCACTCTTACCCGTTCCTCTCTGAGGCTGATTTTACACAGTCCCAGTGTCTCACTATCTCACGGACCCTTTCCTATTCTCACTCTTACCCGTTCCTCTCTGGGGCTGATTTTTCACAGTCCCAGTGTCTCACTATCTCACTGCCCCTTTCCTATTCTCACCCTTACCCGTTCCTCTCTGGGTCTGATTTTACACAGTCCCGGTGTCTCACTATCTCACTGACCCTTTCCTATTCTCACTCTTACCCGTTCCTCTCTGGGGCTGATTTTACACAGTCCCAGTGTCTCACTATCTCACTGACCCTTTCCTATTCTCACCCTTACCCGTTCCTCTCTGGGGCTGATTTTACACAGTCCCAGTGTCTCACTATCTCACTGATCCTCTCCTATTCTCACTCTTACCCGTTCCTCTCTGGGGCTGATTTTACACAGTCCCAGTGTCTCACTATCTCACTGACCCTTTCTTATTCTCACCCTTACCCGTTCCTCTCTGGGTCTGATTTTACACAGTCCCAGTGTCTCACTATCTCACTGACCCTTTCCTATTCTCACCCTTACCCGTTCCTCTCTGGGGCTGATTTTACACAGTCTCAGTGTCTCACTATCTCACTGACCCTTTCCTATTCTCACCCTTACCCGTTCCTCTCTGAGGCTGATTTTACACAGTCCCAGTGTCTCACTATCTCACTGTCCCTGTCCTGTTCTCACTCTTACCCGTTCCTCTCTGGGGCTGATTTAACACAGTCCCAGTGTCTCACTATCTCACTGACCCTTTCCTATTCTCACCCTTACCCGTTCCTCTCTGGGGCTGATTTTACACAGTCCCAGTGTCTCACTATCTCACTGACCCTTTCCTATTCTCACTCTTACCCGTTCCTCTCTGCGGCATATTTTACACAGTCCCAGTGTCTCACTATCTCACTGACCCTTTCCTATTCTCACTCTTACCCGTTCCTCTCTGGGGCTGATTTTACACAGTCCCAGTGTCTCACCAGCTCCCTGACCCTTTCCTATTCTCACGCTTACCCGTTCCTCTCTGGGGCTGATTTTACACAGTCCCAGTGTCTCACTATCTCACTGACCCTTTCCTATTCTCACTCTTACCCGTTCCTCTCTGGGGCTGATTTTACACAGTCCCAGTGTCTCACTATCTCACTGACCCTTTCCTATTCTCACTCTTACCCGTTCCTCTCTGGGGCTGATTTTACACAGTCCCAGTGTCTCACTATCTCACTGACTCTTTCCTTTTCTCACTCTTACCCGTTCCTCTCTGGGGCTGATTATACACAGTCCCAGTGTCTCACTATCTCACTGACCCTTTCCTATTCTCACCCTTTCCCGTTCCTCTCTGGGGCTGATTTTACACAGCCCCAGTGTCTCACTATCTCACTGACCCTTTCCTATTCTCAGTCTTACCCGTTCCTCTCTGATGGCTGATTTTGCACAGTCCCAGTGTCTCACTATCTCACTGACCCTTTCCTATTCTCACTCTTACCCGTTCCTCTCTGGGGCTGATTTTACACAGTCCCAGTGTCTCACTATCTCACTGACCCTTTCCTATTCTCACTCTTACCCGTTCCTCTCTGGGTCTGATTTTACACAGTCCCAGTGTCTCACTTTCTCACTGACCCTTTCCTATTCTCACTCTTACCCGTTCCTCTCTGAGGCTGATTTTACACAGTCCCAGTGTCTCACTATCTCACGGACCCTTTCCTATTCTCACTCTTACCCGTTCCTCTCTGGGGCTGATTTTTCACAGTCCCAGTGTCTCACTATCTCACTGCGCCTTTCCTATTCTCACCCTTACCCGTTCCTCTCTGGGTCTGATTTTACACATTCCCGGTGTCTCACTATCTCACTGACCCTTTCCTATTCTCACTCTTGCCCGTTCCTCTCTGGGGCTGATTTTACACAGTCCCAGTGTCTCACTATCTCACTGACCCTTTCCTATTCTCACCCTTACCCGTTCCTCTCTGGGTCTCATTTTACACAGTCCCAGTGTCTCACTATCTCACTGACCCTTTCATATTCTCACCCTTACCCGTTCCTCTCTGGGGCTGATTTTACACAGTCCCAGTGTCTCACTATCTCACTGACCCTTTCCTATTCGCACTCTTAACCGTTCCTCTCTGGGGCTGATTTTACACAGTACCAATGTCTCACTATCTCACTGACCCTTTCCTATTCTCACCCTTAACTGTTCCTCTCTGGGGCTGATTTTACACAGTCGTAGTGTCTCACTATCTCCCTGACCGATTCCTATTCTCACTCTTACCCGTTCCTCTCTGGGGCTGATTTTACACAGTCCCAGTGTCTCACTATCTCACTGACCCTTTCCTATTCTCACTCTTAACCGTTCCTCTCTGGGGCTGATTTTACACAGTCCCAGTGTCTCACTATCTCACTGACTCTTTCCTTTTCTCACTCTTACCCGTTCCTCTCTGGGGCTGATTTTACACAGTCCCAGTGTCTAACTATCTCACTGACCATTTCCTATTCTCACCCTTTCCCGTTCCTCTCTGGGGCTGATTTTACACAGTCCCAGTGTCTCACTATCTCACTGACCCTTTCCTATTCTCAGTCTTCCCCGTTCCTCTCTGATGGCTGATTTTGCACAGTCCCAGTGTCTCACTATCTCACTGACCCTTTCCTATTCCCACTCTTACCCGTTCCTCTCTGGGGCTGATTTTACACAGTCCCAGTGTCTCACTATCTCACTGACCCTTTCCTATTCTCACTCTTACCCGTTCCTCTCTGGGTCTGATTTTACACAGTCCCAGTGTCTCACTTTCTCACTGACCCTTTCCTATTCTCACTCTTACCCGTTCCTCTCTGAGGCTGATTTTACACAGTCCCAGTGTCTCACTATCTCACGGACCCTTTCCTATTCTCACTCTTACCCGTTCCTCTCTGGGGCTGATTTTTCACAGTCCCAGTGTCTCACTATCTCACTGCGCCTTTCCTATTCTCACCCTTACCCGTTCCTCTCTGGGTCTGATTTTACACAGTCCCGGTGTCTCACTATCTCACTGACCCTTTCCTATTCTCACTCTTACCCGTTCCTCTCTGGGGCTGATTTTACACAGTCCCAGTGTCTCACTATCTCAGTGACCCTTTCCTATTCTCACCCTTACCCGTTCCTCTCTGGGGCTGATTTTACACAGTCCCAGTGTCTCACTATCTCACTGATCCTCTCCTATTCTCACTCGTACCCGTTCCTCTCTGGGGCTGATTTTACACAGTCCCAGTGTCTCACTATCTCACTGACCCTTTCCTATTCTCACCCTTACCCGTTCCTCTCTGGGTCTCATTTTACACAGTCCCAGTGTCTCACTATCTCACTGACCCTTTCCTATTCTCACCCTTACCCGTTCCTCTCTGGGGCTGATTTTACACAGTCTCAGTGTCTCACTATCTCACTGACCCTTTCCTATTCTCACCCTTACCCGTTCCTCTCTGAGGCTGATTTTACACAGTCCCAGTGTCTCACTATCTCACTGTCCCTGTCCTATTCTCACTCTTACCCGTTCCTCTCTGGGGCTGATTTTACACAGTCCCAGTGTCTCACTATCTCACTGACCCTTTCCTATTCTCACCCTTACCCGTTCCTCTCTGGGGCTGATTTTACACAGTCCCAGTGTCTCACTATCTCACTGACCCTTTCCTATTCTCACTCTTGCCCATTCCTCTCTGGGGCTGATTTTACACAGTCCCAGTGTCTCACTATCTCACTGACCCTTTCCTATTCTCACTCTTACCCGTTCCTCTCTGGGTCTGATTTTACACATTCCCAGTGTCTCACTATCTCACTGACCCTTTCCTATTCTCACTCTTACCCGTTCCTCTCTGGGGCTGATTTTACACAGTCCCAGTGTCTCACTATCTCACTGACCCTTTCCTATTCTCACTCTTACCCGTTCCCCTCTGGGGCTGATTTGACACAGTCCCAGTGTCTGACTATCTCACTGACCCTTTCCTATTCTCACTCTTACCCGTTCCTCTCTGAGTCTGATTTTACACAGTCCCAGTGTCTCACTATCTCACTGACCCTTTCCAATTCTCACTCTTACCCGTTCCTCTCTGGGTCTGATTTTACACAGTCCCAGTGTCTCACTATCTCACTGACCCTTTCCTATTCTCATTCTTACCCGTTCCTCTCTGGGGCTGATTTTACACAGTCCCAGTGTCTCACTATCTCACTGACCCTTTCCTATTCTCACTCTTACCCGTTCCTCTCTGCGGCATATTTTACACAGTCCCAGTGTCTCACTATCTCACTGACCCTTTCCTATTCTCACTCTTACCCGTTCCTCTCTGGGTCTGATTTTACACAGTCCCGGTGTCTCACTATCTCACTGACCCTTTCCTATTCTCACTCTTACCCGTTCCTCTCTGGGGCTGATTTTACACAGTCCCAGTGTCTCACTATCTCAGTGACCCTTTCCTATTCTCACCCTTACCCGTTCCTCTCTGGGGCTGATTTTACACAGTCCCAGTGTCTCACTATCTCACTGATCCTCTCCTATTCTCACTCGTACCCGTTCCTCTCTGGGGCTGATTTTACACAGTCCCAGTGTCTCACTATCTCACTGCGCCTTTCCTATTCTCACCCTTACCCGTTCCTCTCTGGGTCTGATTTTACACATTCCCGGTGTCTCACTATCTCACTGACCCTTTCCTATTCTCACTCTTGCCCGTTCCTCTCTGGGGCTGATTTTACACAGTCCCAGTGTCTCACTATCTCACTGACCCTTTCCTATTCTCACCCTTACCCGTTCCTCTCTGGGTCTCATTTTACACAGTCCCAGTGTCTCACTATCTCACTGACCCTTTCATATTCTCACCCTTACCCGTTCCTCTCTGGGGCTGATTTTACACAGTCCCAGTGTCTCACTATCTCACTGACCCTTTCCTATTCGCACTCTTAACCGTTCCTCTCTGGGGCTGATTTTACACAGTACCAATGTCTCACTATCTCACTGACCCTTTCCTATTCTCACTCTTACCCGTTCCTCTCTGGGGCTGATTTTACACAGTCCCAGTGTGTCACTATCTCACTGACCCTTTCCTATTCTCACCCTTAACTGTTCCTCTCTGGGGCTGATTTTACACAGTCGTAGTGTCTCACTATCTCCCTGACCGATTCCTATTCTCACTCTTACCCGTTCCTCTCTGGGGCTGATTTTACACAGTCCCAGTGTCTCACTATCTCACTGACCCTTTCCTATTCTCACTCTTAACCGTTCCTCTCTGGGGCTGATTTTACACAGTCCCAGTGTCTCACTATCTCACTGACTCTTTCCTTTTCTCACTCTTACCCGTTCCTCTCTGGGGCTGATTTTACACAGTCCCAGTGTCTAACTATCTCACTGACCATTTCCTATTCTCACCCTTTCCCGTTCCTCTCTGGGGCTGATTTTACACAGTCCCAGTGTCTCACTATCTCACTGACCCTTTCCTATTCTCAGTCTTCCCCGTTCCTCTCTGATGGCTGATTTTGCACAGTCCCAGTGTCTCACTATCTCACTGACCCTTTCCTATTCCCACTCTTACCCGTTCCTCTCTGGGGCTGATTTTACACAGTCCCAGTGTCTCACTATCTCACTGACCCTTTCCTATTCTCACTCTTACCCGTTCCTCTCTGGGTCTGATTTTACACAGTCCCAGTGTCTCACTTTCTCACTGACCCTTTCCTATTCTCACTCTTACCCGTTCCTCTCTGAGGCTGATTTTACACAGTCCCAGTGTCTCACTATCTCACGGACCCTTTCCTATTCTCACTCTTACCCGTTCCTCTCTGGGGCTGATTTTTCACAGTCCCAGTGTCTCACTATCTCACTGCGCCTTTCCTATTCTCACCCTTACCCGTTCCTCTCTGGGTCTGATTTTACACAGTCCCGGTGTCTCACTATCTCACTGACCCTTTCCTATTCTCACTCTTACCCGTTCCTCTCTGGGGCTGATTTTACACAGTCCCAGTGTCTCACTATCTCAGTGACCCTTTCCTATTCTCACCCTTACCCGTTCCTCTCTGGGGCTGATTTTACACAGTCCCAGTGTCTCACTATCTCACTGATCCTCTCCTATTCTCACTCGTACCCGTTCCTCTCTGGGGCTGATTTTACACAGTCCCAGTGTCTCACTATCTCACTGACCCTTTCCTATTCTCACCCTTACCCGTTCCTCTCTGGGTCTCATTTTACACAGTCCCAGTGTCTCACTATCTCACTGACCCTTTCCTATTCTCACCCTTACCCGTTCCTCTCTGGGGCTGATTTTACACAGTCTCAGTGTCTCACTATCTCACTGACCCTTTCCTATTCTCACCCTTACCCGTTCCTCTCTGAGGCTGATTTTACACAGTCCCAGTGTCTCACTATCTCACTGTCCCTGTCCTATTCTCACTCTTACCCGTTCCTCTCTGGGGCTGATTTTACACAGTCCCAGTGTCTCACTATCTCACTGACCCTTTCCTATTCTCACCCTTACCCGTTCCTCTCTGGGGCTGATTTTACACAGTCCCAGTGTCTCACTATCTCACTGACCCTTTCCTATTCTCACTCTTGCCCATTCCTCTCTGGGGCTGATTTTACACAGTCCCAGTGTCTCACTATCTCACTGACCCTTTCCTATTCTCACTCTTACCCGTTCCTCTCTGGGTCTGATTTTACACATTCCCAGTGTCTCACTATCTCACTGACCCTTTCCTATTCTCACTCTTACCCGTTCCTCTCTGGGGCTGATTTTACACAGTCCCAGTGTCTCACTATCTCACTGACCCTTTCCTATTCTCACTCTTACCCGTTCCCCTCTGGGGCTGATTTGACACAGTCCCAGTGTCTGACTATCTCACTGACCCTTTCCTATTCTCACTCTTACCCGTTCCTCTCTGAGTCTGATTTTACACAGTCCCAGTGTCTCACTATCTCACTGACCCTTTCCAATTCTCACTCTTACCCGTTCCTCTCTGGGTCTGATTTTACACAGTCCCAGTGTCTCACTATCTCACTGACCCTTTCCTATTCTCATTCTTACCCGTTCCTCTCTGGGGCTGATTTTACACAGTCCCAGTGTCTCACTATCTCACTGACCCTTTCCTATTCTCACTCTTACCCGTTCCTCTCTGCGGCATATTTTACACAGTCCCAGTGTCTCACTATCTCACTGACCCTTTCCTATTCTCACTCTTACCCGTTCCTCTCTGGGTCTGATTTTACACAGTCCCGGTGTCTCACTATCTCACTGACCCTTTCCTATTCTCACTCTTACCCGTTCCTCTCTGGGGCTGATTTTACACAGTCCCAGTGTCTCACTATCTCAGTGACCCTTTCCTATTCTCACCCTTACCCGTTCCTCTCTGGGGCTGATTTTACACAGTCCCAGTGTCTCACTATCTCACTGATCCTCTCCTATTCTCACTCGTACCCGTTCCTCTCTGGGGCTGATTTTACACAGTCCCAGTGTCTCACTATCTCACTGACCCTTTCCTATTCTCACCCTTACCCGTTCCTCTCTGGGTCTCATTTTACACAGTCCCAGTGTCTCACTATCTCACTGACCCTTTCCTATTCTCACCCTTACCCGTTCCTCTCTGGGGCTGATTTTACACAGTCTCAGTGTCTCACTATCTCACTGACCCTTTCCTATTCTCACCCTTACCCGTTCCTCTCTGAGGCTGATTTTACACAGTCCCAGTGTCTCACTATCTCACTGTCCCTGTCCTATTCTCACTCTTACCCGTTCCTCTCTGGGGCTGATTTTACACAGTCCCAGTGTCTCACTATCTCACTGACCCTTTCCTATTCTCACCCTTACCCGTTCCTCTCTGGGGCTGATTTTACACAGTCCCAGTGTCTCACTATCTCACTGACCCTTTCCTATTCTCACTCTTGCCCATTCCTCTCTGGGGCTGATTTTACACAGTCCCAGTGTCTCACTATCTCACTGACCCTTTCCTATTCTCACTCTTACCCGTTCCTCTCTGGGTCTGATTTTACACATTCCCAGTGTCTCACTATCTCACTGACCCTTTCCTATTCTCACTCTTACCCGTTCCTCTCTGGGGCTGATTTTACACAGTCCCAGTGTCTCACTATCTCACTGACCCTTTCCTATTCTCACTCTTACCCGTTCCCCTCTGGGGCTGATTTGACACAGTCCCAGTGTCTGACTATCTCACTGACCCTTTCCTATTCTCACTCTTACCCGTTCCTCTCTGAGTGTCATTTTACACAGTCCCAGTGTCTCACTATCTCACTGACCCTTTCCAATTCTCACTCTTACCCGTTCCTCTCTGGGTCTGATTTTACACAGTCCCAGTGTCTCACTATCTCACTGACCCTTTCCTATTCTCATTCTTACCCGTTCCTCTCTGGGGCTGATTTTACACAGTCCCAGTGTCTCACTATGTCACTGACCCTTTCCTATTCTCACTCTTACCCGTTCCTCTCTGCGGCATATTTTACACAGTCCCAGTGTCTCACTATCTCACTGACCCTTTCCTATTCTCACTCTTACCCGTTCCTCTCTGGGGCTGATTTTACACAGTCCCAGTGTCTCACTATCTCACTGACCCTTTCCTATTCTCACCCTTACCCGTTCCTCTCTGGGGCTGATTTTACACAGTCCCAGTGTCTCACTATCTCACTGACCCTTTCATATTCTCACCCTTACCCGTTCCTCTCTGGGGCTGATTTTACACAGTCCCAGTGTCTCACTATCTCACTGACCCTTTCCTATTCGCACTCTTACCCGTTCCTCTCTGGGGCTGATTTTACACAGTCCCAGTGTCTCACTATCTCACTGACCATTTCCTATTCTCACTCTTACCCGTTCCTCTCTGGGGCTAATTTTACACAGTCCCAGTTTCACACTATCTCACTGACCCTTTCCTATTCTCACCCTTAACTGTTCCTCTCTGGGGCTGATTTTACACAGTCCTAGTGTCTCACTATCTCCCTGACCGATTCCTATTCTCACTCTTACCCGTTCCTCTCTGGGGCTGATTTTACACAGTCCCAGTGTCTCACTATCTCACTGACACTTTCCTATTCTCACTCTTACCCGTTCCTCTCTGGGGCTGATTTTGCACAGTCCCAGTGTCTCACTATCTCACTGACCCTTTCCTATTCTCACCCTTACCCGTTCCTCTCTGGGGCTGATTTGACACAGTCCCAGTGTCTCACTATCTGACTGACCCTTTCCTTTTCTCACTCTTACCCGTTCCTCTCTGGGGCTGATTTTACACAGTCCCAGTGTCTCACTATCTCACTGACCCTTTCCTATTCTCACCCTTACCCGTTCCTCTCTGGGGCTGATTTTACACAGTCCCAGTGTCTCACTATCTCACTGACCCTTTCCTATTCTCACTCTTCCCCGTTCCTCTCTGATGGCTGATTTTGCACAGTCCCAGTGTCTCACTATCTCACTGACCCTTTCCTATTCTCACTCTTACCCGTTCCTCTCTGGGGCTGATTTTACACAGTCCCAGTGTCTCACTATCTCACTGACCCTTTCCTATTCTCACTCTTACCCGTTCCTCTCTGAGGCTGATTTTACACAGTCCCAGTGTCTCACTATCTCACTGACCCTTTCCTATTCTCACTCTTACCCGTTCCTCTCTGGGGCTGATTTTACACAGTCCCAGTGTCTCACTATCTCACTGACCCTTTCCTATTCTCACCCTTACCCGTTCCTCTCTGGGGCTGATTTTACACAGTCCCAGTGTCTCACTATCTCACTGACCCTTTCCTATTCTCACTCTTACCCGTTCCTCTCTGGGGCTGATTTTACACAGTCCCAGTGTCTCACTATCTCACTGACCCTTTCCTATTCTCACTCTTCCCCGTTCCTCTCTGGGGCTGATTTTACACAGTCCCAGTGTCTCACTATCTCCCTGACCGTTTCCTATTCTCACCCTTACCCGTTCCTCTCTGGGGCTGATTTTACAGAGTCCCCGTGTCTCACTATCTCACTGACCCTTTCCTATTCTCACTCCTACCCGTTCCTCTCTGGGGCTGATTTGACACAGTCCCAGCGTCTCACTATCTCACTGACCCTTTCCTATTCTCACTCTTACCCGTTCCTCTCTGGGTCTGATTTTACACAGTCCCAGTGTCTCACTATCTCACTGACCCTTTCCTATTCTCACTCTTACCCGTTCCTCTCTGGGTCTGATTTTACACAGTCCCAGTGTCTCACTATCTCACTGACCCTTTCCTATTCTCATTCTTACCCGTTCCTCTCTGGGGCTGATTTTACACAGTCCCAGTGTCTCACTATCTCACTGACCCTTTCCTATTCTCACTCTTACCCGTTCCTCTCTGCGGCATATTTTACACAGTCCCAGTGTCTCACTATCTCACTGACCCTTTCCTATTCTCACTCTTACCCGTTCCTCTCTGGGGCTGATTTTACACAGTCCCAGTGTCTCAGTATCTCACTGACCCTTTCCTATTCTCACCCTTACCCGTTCCTCTCTGGGGCTGATTTTACACAGTCCCAGTGTCTCACTATCTCACTGACCCTTTCCTATTCTCAACCTTACCCGTTCCTCTCTGGGGCTGATTTTACACAGTCCTAGTGTCTCACTATCTCCCTGACCGATTCCTATTCTCACTCTTACCCGTTCCTCTCTGGGGCTGATTTTACACAGTCCCAGTACTATCTCACTGACCCTTTCCTATTCTCACTCTTACCCGTTCCTCTCTGGGGCTGATTTTACACAGTCCCAGTGTCTCACTATCTCACTGACCCTTTCCTTTTCTCACTCTTACCCGTTCCTCTCTGGGGCTGATTTTACACAGTCCCAGTGTCTCACTATCTCACTGACCCTTTCCTATTCTCACTCTTACCCGTTCCTCTCTGGGGCTGATTTTACACAGTCCCAGTGTCTCACTATCTCACTGACCCTTTCCTATACTCACTCTTCCCCGTTCCTCTCTGATGGCTGATTTTGCACAGTCCCAGTGTCTCACTATCTCACTGACCCTTTCCTATTCTCACTCTTACCCCTTCCTCTCTGGGGCTGATTTTACACAGTCCCAGTGTCTCACTATCTCACTGACCCTTTCCTATTCTCACTCTTACCCGTTCCTCTCTGGGTCTGATTTTACACAGTCCCAGTGTCTCACTATCTCACTGACCCTTTCCTATTCTCACTCTTACCCGTTCCTCTCTGAGGCTGATTTTACACAGTCCCAGTGTCTCACTATCTCACTGACCCTTTCCTATTCTCACCCTTACCCGTTCCTCTCTGGGGCTGATTTTACACAGTCCCAGTGTCTCACTATCTCAATGACCCTTTCCTATTCTCATTCTTACCCGTTCCTCTCTGGGGCTGATTTTACACAGTCCCAGTGTCTCACTATCTCACTGATCCTCTCCTATTCTCACTCTTACCCGTTCCTCTCTGGGGCTGATTTTACACAGTCCCAGTGTCTCACTATCTCACTGACCTTTTCCTATTCTCACCCTTACCCGTTCCTCTCTGGGGCTGATTTTACACAGTCCCAGTGTCTCACTATCTCACTGACCCTTTCCTATTCTCACTCTTACCCGTTCCTCTCTGGGGCTGATTTTACACAGGCCCAGTGTCTCACTATCTCACTGACCCTTTCCTATTCTCGCCCTTTCCCGTTCCTCTCTGGGGCTGATTTTACACAGTCCCAGTGTCTCACTATCTCACTGACCCTTTCCTATTCTCACCCTTACCCGTTCCTCTCTGGGGCTGATTTTACACAGTCCCAGTGTCTCACTATCTCACTGACCCTGTCCTATTCTCACTCTTACCCGTTCCTCTCTGGGGCTGATTTTACACAGTCCCAGTGTCTCACTATCTCACTGACCCTTTCCTATTCTCACTCTTACCCGTTCCTCTCTGGGGCTGATTTTACACAGTCCCAGTGTCTCACTATCTCACTGACCCTTTCCTATTCTCACCCTTACCCGTTCCTCTCTGGGGCTGATTTTACACAGTCCCAGTGTCTCACTATCTCACTGACCCTTTCCTATTCTCACCCTTACCCGTTCCTCTCTGGGGCTGATTTTACACAGTCCTAGTGTCTCACTATCTCCCTGACCGATTCCTATTCTCACTCTTACCCGTTCCTCTCTGGGGCTGATTTTACACAGTCCCAGTGTCTCACTATCTCACTGACCCTTTCCTATTCTCACTCTTACCCGTTCCTCTCTGGGGCTGATTTTACACAGTCCCAGTGTCTCACTATCTCACTGACCCTTTCCTTTTCTCACTCTTACCCGTTCCTCTCTGGGGCTGATTTTACACAGTCCCAGTGTCTCACTATCTCACTGACCCTTTCCTATTCTCACTCTTACCCGTTCCTCTCTGGGGCTGATTTTACACAGTCCCAGTGTGTCACTATCTCACTGACCCTTTCCTATTCTCACCCTTAACTGTTCCTCTCTGGGGCTGATTTTACACAGTCCTAGTGTCTCACTATCTCCCTGACCGATTCCTATTCTCACTCTTACCCGTTCCTCTCTGGGGCTGATTTTACACAGTCCCAGTGTCTCACTATCTCACTGACCCTTTCCTATTCTCACTCTTACCCGTTCCTCTCTGCGGCTGATTTTACACAGTCCCAGTGTCTCACTATCTCACTGACTCTTTCCTTTTCTCACTCTTACCCGTTCCTCTCTGGGGCTGATTTTACACAGTCCCAGTGTCTCACTATCTCACTGACCCTTTCCTATTCTCACCCTTTCCCGTTCCTCTCTGGGGCTGATTTTACACAGTCCCAGTGTCTCACTATCTCACTGACCCTTTCCTATTCTCAGTCTTCCCCGTTCCTCTCTGATGGCTGATTTTGCACAGTCCCAGTGTCTCACTATCTCACTGACCCTTTCCTATTCTCACCCCTACCCGTTCCTCTCTGGGGCTGATTTTACACAGTCCCTGTGTCTCACTATCTCACTGACCCTTTCCTATTCTCACTCTTACGCGTTCCTCTCTGGGGCTGATTTTACACAGTCCCAGTGTCTCACTATCTCACTGACCCTTTCCTATTCTCACTCTTACCCGTTCCTCTCTGGGTCTGATTTTACACAGTCCCAGTGTCTCACTTTCTCACTGACCCTTTCCTATTCTCACTCTTACCCGTTCCTCTCTGAGGCTGATTTTACACAGTCCCAGTGTCTCACTATCTCACGGACCCTTTCCTATTCTCACTCTTACCCGTTCCTCTCTGGGGCTGATTTTTCACAGTCCCAGTGTCTCACTATCTCACTGCCCCTTTCCTATTCTCACCATTACCCGTTCCTCTCTGGGTCTGATTTTACACAGTCCCGGTGTCTCACTATCTCACTGACCCTTTCCTATTCTCACTCTTACCCGTTCCTCTCTGGGGCTGATTTTACACAGTCCCAGTGTCTCACTATCTCACTGACCCTTTCCTATTCTCACCCTTACCCGTTCCTCTCTGGGGCTGATTTTACACAGTCCCAGTGTCTCACTATCTCACTGATCCTCTCCTATTCTCACTCTTACCCGTTCCTCTCTGGGGCTGATTTTACACAGTCCCAGTGTCTCACTATCTCACTGACCCTTTCCTATTCTCACCCTTACCCGTTCCTCTCTGGGTCTGATTTTACACAGTCCCAGTGTCTCACTATCTCACTGACCCTTTCCTATTCTCACCCTTACCCGTTCCTCTCTGGGGCTGATTTTACACAGTCTCAGTGTCTCACTATCTCACTGACCCTTTCCTATTCTCACCCTTACCCGTTCCTCT
The DNA here is from genome assembly GCF_052327205.1 of Somniosus microcephalus. Lineage (NCBI taxonomy): Eukaryota > Metazoa > Chordata > Chondrichthyes > Squaliformes > Somniosidae > Somniosus > Somniosus microcephalus. The sequence continues at coordinate 84,640,592 of NW_028225179.1, read as the reverse complement.
CTGAGGCTCATTTTACACAGTCCCAGTGTCTCACTATCTCACTGTCCCTGTCCTATTCTCACTCTTACCCGTTCCTCTCTGGGGCTGATTTTACACATTCCCAGTGTCTCACTATCTCACTGACCCTTTCCTATTCTCACCCTTACCCGTTCCTCTCTGGGGCTGATTTTACACAGTCCCAGTGTCTCACTATCTCACTGACCCTTTCCTATTCTCACTCTTACCCGTTCCTCTCTGCGGCATATTTTACACAGTCCCAGTGTCTCACTATCTCCCTGACCCTTTCCTATTCTCACTCTTACCCGTTCCTCTCTGGGGCTGATTTTACACAGTCCCAGTGTCTCACCAGCTCCCTGACCCTTTCCTATTCTCACTCTTACCCGTTCCTCTCTGGGGCTGATTTTACACAGTCCCAGTGTCTCACTATCTCACTGACCCTTTCCTATTCTCACCCTTACTCGTTCCTCTCTGGGGCTGATTTTACACAGTCCCAGTGTCTCACTATCTCACTGACCCTTTCATATTCTCACCCTTACCCGTTCCTCTCTGGGGCTGATTTTACACAGTCCCAGTGTCTCACTATCTCACTGACCCTTTCCTATTCGCACTCTTAACCGTTCCTCTCTGGGGCTGATTTTACACAGTACCAATGTCTCACTATCTCACTGACCCTTTCCTATTCTCACTCTTACCCGTTCCTCTCTGGGGCTGATTTTACACAGTCCCAGTGTGTCACTATCTCACTGACCCTTTCCTATTCTCACCCTTAACTGTTCCTCTCTGGGGCTGATTTTACACAGTCCTAGTGTCTCACTATCTCCCTGACCGATTCCTATTCTCACTCTTACCCGTTCCTCTCTGGGGCTGATTTTACACAGTCCCAGTGTCTCACTATCTCACTGACCCTTTCCTATTCTCACTCTTACCCGTTCCTCTCTGGGGCTGATTTTACACAGTCCCAGTGTCTCACTATCTCACTGACTCTTTCCTTTTCTCACTCTTACCCGTTCCTCTCTGGGGCTGATTTTACACAGTCCCAGTGTCTCACTATCTCACTGACCCTTTCCTATTCTCACCCTTTCCCGTTCCTCTCTGGGGCTGATTTTACACAGTCCCAGTGTCTCACTATCTCACTGACCCTTTCCTGTTCTCAGTCTTCCCCGTTCCTCTCTGATGGCTGATTTTGCACAGTCCCAGTGTCTCACTATCTCACTGACCCTTTCCTATTCTCACTCTTACCCGTTCCTCTCTGGGGCTGATTTTACACAGTCCCAGTGTCTCACTATCTCACTGACCCTTTCCTATTCTCACTCTTACCCGTTCCTCTCTGGGACTGATTTTACACAGTCCCAGTGTCTCACTTTCTCACTGAACCTTTCCTATTCTCACTCTTACCCGTTCCTCTCTGAGGCTGATTTTACACAGTCCCAGTGTCTCACTATCTCACGGACCCTTTCCTATTCTCACTCTTACCCGTTCCTCTCTGGGGCTGATTTTTCACAGTCCCAGTGTCTCACTATCTCACTGCGCCTTTCCTATTCTCACCCTTACCCGTTCCTCTCTGGGTCTGATTTTACACAGACCCGGTGTCTCACTATCTCACTGACCCTTTCCTATTCTCACTCTTACCCGTTCCTCTCTGGGGCTGATTTTACACAGTCCCAGTGTCTCACTATCTCACTGACCCTTTCCTATTCTCACCCTTACCCGTTCCTCTCTGGGGCTGATTTTACACAGTCCCAGTGTCTCACTATCTCACTGATCCTCTCCTATTCTCACTCTTACCCGTTCCTCTCTGGGGCTGATTTTACACAGTCCCAGTGTCTCACTATCTCACTGACCCTTTCCTATTCTCACCCTTACCCGTTCCTCTCTGGGTCTCATTTTACACAGTCCCAGTGTCTCACTATCTCACTGACCCTTTCATATTCTCACCCTTACCCGTTCCTCTCTGGGGCTGATTTTACACAGTCCCAGTGTCTCATTATCTCACTGACCCTTTCCTATTCGCACTCTTAACCGTTCCTCTCTGGGGCTGATTTTACACAGTACCAATGTCTCACTATCTCACTGACCCTTTCCTATTCTCACTCTTACCCGTTCCTCTCTGGGGCTGATTTTACACAGTCCCAGTGTGTCACTATCTCACTGACCCTTTCCTATTCTCACCCTTAACTGTTCCTCTCTGGGGCTGATTTTACACAGTCCTAGTGTCTCACTATCTCACTGACCCTTTCCTATTCTCACTCTTACCCGTTCCTCTCTGGGACTGATTTTACACAGTCCCAGTGTCTCACTTTCTCACTGAACCTTTCCTATTCTCACTCTTACCCGTTCCTCTCTGAGGCTGATTTTACACAGTCCCAGTGTCTCACTATCTCACGGACCCTTTCCTATTCTCACTCTTACCCGTTCCTCTCTGGGGCTGATTTTTCACAGTCCCAGTGTCTCACTATCTCACTGCGCCTTTCCTATTCTCACCCTTACCCGTTCCTCTCTGGGTCTGATTTTACACAGACCCGGTGTCTCACTATCTCACTGACCCTTTCCTATTCTCACTCTTACCCGTTCCTCTCTGGGGCTGATTTTACACAGTCCCAGTGTCTCACTATCTCACTGACCCTTTCCTATTCTCACCCTTACCCGTTCCTCTCTGGGGCTGATTTTACACAGTCCCAGTGTCTCACTATCTCACTGATCCTCTCCTATTCTCACTCTTACCCGTTCCTCTCTGGGGCTGATTTTACACAGTCCCAGTGTCTCACTATCTCACTGACCCTTTCCTATTCTCACCCTTACCCGTTCCTCTCTGGGTCTCATTTTACACAGTCCCAGTGTCTCACTATCTCACTGACCCTTTCATATTCTCACCCTTACCCGTTCCTCTCTGGGGCTGATTTTACACAGTCCCAGTGTCTCATTATCTCACTGACCCTTTCCTATTCGCACTCTTAACCGTTCCTCTCTGGGGCTGATTTTACACAGTACCAATGTCTCACTATCTCACTGACCCTTTCCTATTCTCACTCTTACCCGTTCCTCTCTGGGGCTGATTTTACACAGTCCCAGTGTGTCACTATCTCACTGACCCTTTCCTATTCTCACCCTTAACTGTTCCTCTCTGGGGCTGATTTTACACAGTCCTAGTGTCTCACTATCTCCCTGACCGATTCCTATTCTCACTCTTACCCGTTCCTCTCTGGGGCTGATTTTACACAGTCCCAGTGTCTCACTATCTCACTGACCCTTTCCTATTCTCACTCTTACCCGTTCCTCTCTGGGGCTGATTTTACACAGTCCCAGTGTCTCACTATCTCACTGACTCTTTCCTTTTCTCACTCTTACCCGTTCCTCTCTGGGGCTGATTTTACACAGTCCCAGTGTCTCACTATCTCACTGACCCTTTCCTATTCTCACCCTTTCCCGTTCCTCTCTGGGGCTGATTTTACACAGTCCCAGTGTCTCACCAACTCACTGACCCTTTCCTATTCTCAGTCTTCCCCGTTCCTCTCTGATGGCTGATTCTGCACAGTCCCAGTGTCTCACTATCTCACTGACCCTTTCCTATTCTCACTCTTACCCGTTCCTCTCTGGGGCTGATTTTACACAGTCCCAGTGTCTCACTATCTCACTGACCCTTTCCTATTCTCACTCTTACCCGTTCCTCTCTGGGTCTGATTTTACACAGTCCCAGTGTCTCACTTTCTCACTGACCCTTTCCTATTCTCACTCTTACCCGTTCCTCTCTGAGGCTGATTTTACACAGTCCCAGTGTCTCACTATCTCACGGACCCTTTCCTATTCTCACTCTTACCCGTTCCTCTCTGGGGCTGATTTTTCACAGTCCCAGTGTCTCACTATCTCACTGCGCCTTTCCTATTCTCACCCTTACCCGTTCCTCTCTGGGTCTGATTTTACACAGTCCCGGTGTCTCACTATCTCACTGACCCTTTCCTATTCTCACTCTTACCCGTTCCTCTCTGGGGCTGATTTTACACAGTCCCAGTGTCTCACTATCTCACTGACCCTTTCCTATTCTCACCCTTACCCGTTCCTCTCTGGGGCTGATTTTACACAGTCCCAGTGTCTCACTATCTCACTGATCCTCTCCTATTCTCACTCTTACCCGTTCCTCTCTGGGGCTGATTTTACACAGTCCCAGTGTCTCACTATCTCACTGACCCTTTCCTATTCTCACCCTTACCCGTTCCTCTCTGGGTCTCATTTTACACAGTCCCAGTGTCTCACTATCTCACTGACCCTTTCCTATTCTCACCCTTACCCGTTCCTCTCTGGGGCTGATTTTACACAGTCTCAGTGTCTCACTATCTCACTGACCCTTTCCTATTCTCACCCTTACCCGTTCCTCTCTGAGGCTGATTTTACACAGTCCCAGTGTCTCACTATCTCACTGTCCCTGTCCTATTCTCACTCTTACCCGTTCCTCTCTGGGGCTGATTTTACACAGTCCCAGTGTCTCACTATCTCACTGACCCTTTCCTATTCTCACCCTTACCCGTTCCTCTCTGGGGCTGATTTTACACAGTCCCAGTGTCTCACTATCTCACTGACCCTTTCCTATTCTCACTCTTGCCCATTCCTCTCTGGGGCTGATTTTACACAGTCCCAGTGTCTCACTATCTCACTGACCCTTTCCTATTCTCACTCTTACCCGTTCCTCTCTGGGTCTGATTTTACACATTCCCAGTGTCTCACTATCTCACTGACCCTTTCCTATTCTCACTCTTACCCGTTCCTCTCTGAGTCTGATTTTACACAGTCCCAGTGTCTCACTATCTCACTGACCCTTTCCAATTCTCACTCTTACCCGTTCCTCTCTGGGTCTGATTTTACACAGTCCCAGTGTCTCACTATCTCACTGACCCTTTCCTATTCTCATTCTTACCCGTTCCTCTCTGGGCTGATTTTACACAGTCCCAGTGTCTCACTATCTCACTGACCCTTTCCTATTCTCACTCTTACCCGTTCCTCTCTGCGGCATATTTTACACAGTCCCAGTGTCTCACTATCTCACTGACCCTTTCCTATTCTCACTCTTACCCGTTCCTCTCTGGGGCTGATTTTACACAGTCCCAGTGTCTCACTATCTCACTGACCCTTTCCTATTCTCACCCTTACCCGTTCCTCTCTGGGGCTGATTTTACACAGTCCCAGTGTCTCACTATCTCACTGACCCTTTCATATTCTCACCCTTACCCGTTCCTCTCTGGGGCTGATTTTACACAGTCCCAGTGTCTCACTATCTCACTGACCCTTTCCTATTCGCACTCTTACCCGTTCCTCTCTGGGGCTGATTTTACACAGTCCCAGTGTCTCACTATCTCACTGACCATTTCCTATTCTCACTCTTACCCGTTCCTCTCTGGGGCTAATTTTACACAGTCCCAGTTTCTCACTATCTCACTGACCCTTTCCTATTCTCACCCTTAACTGTTCCTCTCTGGGGCTGATTTTACACAGTCCTAGTGTCTCACTATCTCCCTGACCGATTCCTATTCTCACTCTTACCCGTTCCTCTCTGGGGCTGATGTTACACAGTCCCAGTGTCTCACTATCTCACTGACACTTTCCTATTCTCACTCTTACCCGTTCCTCTCTGGGGCTGATTTTGCACAGTCCCAGTGTCTCACTATCTCACTGACCCTTTCCTATTCTCACCCTTACCCGTTCCTCTCTGGGGCTGATTTGACACAGTCCCAGTGTCTCACTATCTGACTGACCCTTTCCTTTTCTCACTCTTACCCGTTCCTCTCTGGGGCTGATTTTACACAGTCCCAGTGTCTCACTATCTCACTGACCCTTTCCTATTCTCACCCTTACCCGTTCCTCTCTGGGGCTGATTTTACACAGTCCCAGTGTCTCACTATCTCACTGACCCTTTCCTATTCTCACTCTTCCCCGTTCCTCTCTGATGGCTGATTTTGCACAGTCCCAGTGTCTCACTATCTCACTGACCCTTTCCTATTCTCACTCTTACCCGTTCCTCTCTGGGGCTGATTTTACACAGTCCCAGTGTCTCACTATCTCACTGACCCTTTCCTATTCTCACTCTTACCCGTTCCTCTCTGAGGCTGATTTTACACAGTCCCAGTGTCTCACTATCTCACTGACCCTTTCCTATTCTCACTCTTACCCGTTCCTCTCTGGAGCTGATTTTACACAGTCCCAGTGTCTCACTATCTCACTGACCCTTTCCTATTCTCACCCTTACCCGTTCCTCTCTGGGGCTGATTTTACACAGTCCCAGTGTCTCACTATCTCACTGACCCTTTCCTATTCTCACTCTTACCCGTTCCTCTCTGGGGCTGATTTTACACAGTCCCAGTGTCTCACTATCTCACTGACCCTTTCCTATTCTCACTCTTCCCCGTTCCTCTCTGGGGCTGATTTTACACAGTCCCAGTGTCTCACTATCTCCCTGACCGTTTCCTATTCTCACCCTTACCCGTTCCTCTCTGGGGCTGATTTTACAGAGTCCCCGTGTCTCACTATCTCACTGACCCTTTCCTATTCTCACTCTTACCCGTTCCTCTCTGGGGCTGATTTGACACAGTCCCAGCGTCTCACTATCTCACTGACCCTTTCCTATTCTCACTCTTACCCGTTCCTCTCTGGGTCTGATTTTACACAGTCCCAGTGTCTCACTATCTCACTGACCCTTTCCTATTCTCACTCTTACCCGTTCCTCTCTGGGTCTGATTTTACACAGTCCCAGTGTCTCACTATCTCACTGACCCTTTCCTATTCTCATTCTTACCCGTTCCTCTCTGGGGCTGATTTTACACAGTCCCAGTGTCTCACTATCTCACTGACCCTTTCCTATTCTCACTCTTACCCGTTCCTCTCTGCGGCATATTTTACACAGTCCCAGTGTCTCACTATCTCACTGACCCTTTCCTATTCTCACTCTTACCCGTTCCTCTCTGGGGCTGATTTTACACAGTCCCAGTGTCTCACTATCTCACTGACCCTTTCCTATTCTCACCCTTACCCGTTCCTCTCTGGGGCTGATTTTACACAGTCCCAGTGTCTCACTATCTCACTGACCCTTTCCTATTCTCACCCTTACCCGTTCCTCTCTGGGGCTGATTTTACACAGTCCTAGTGTCTCACTATCTCCCTGACCGATTCCTATTCTCACTCTTACCCGTTCCTCTCTGGGGCTGATTTTACACAGTCCCAGTGTCTCACTATCTCACTGACCCTTTCCTATTCTCACTCTTACCCGTTCCTCTCTGGGGCTGATTTTACACAGTCCCAGTGTCTCACTATCTCACTGACCCTTTCCTTTTCTCACTCTTACCCGTTCCTCTCTGGGGCTGATTTTACACAGTCCCAGTGTCTCACTATCTCACTGACCCTTTCCTATTCTCACTCTTACCCGTTCCTCTCTGGGGCTGATTTTACACAGTCCCAGTGTCTCACTATCTCACTGACCCTTTCCTATTCTCACTCTTACCCGTTCCTCTCTGGGTCTGATTTTACACAGTCCCAGTGTCTCACTATCTCACTGACCCTTTCCTATTCTTACTCTTACCCGTTCCTCTCTGAGGCTGATTTTACACAGTCCCAGTGTCTCACTATCTCACTGACCCTTTCCTATTCTCACCCTTACCCGTTCCTCTCTGGGGCTGATTTTACACAGTCCCAGTGTCTCACTATCTCAATGACCCTTTCCTATTCTCACTCTTACCCGTTCCTCTCTGGGGCTGATTTTACACAGTCCCAGTGTCTCACTATCTCACTGATCCTCTCCTATTCTCACTCTTACCCGTTCCTCTCTGGGGCTGATTTTACACAGTCCCAGTGTCTCACTATCTCACTGACCTTTTCCTATTCTCACCCTTACCCGTTCCTCTCTGGGGCTGATTTTACACAGTCCCAGTGTCTCACTATCTCACTGACCCTTTCCTATTCTCACTCTTACCCGTTCCTCTCTGGGGCTGATTTTACACAGGCCCAGTGTCTCACTATCTCACTGACCCTTTCCTATTCTCACCCTTTCCCGTTCCTCTCTGGGGCTGATTTTACACAGTCCCAGTGTCTCACTATCTCACTGACCCTTTCCTATTCTCACTCTTACCCGTTCCTCTCTGGGGCTGATTTTACACAGTCCCAGTGTCTCACTATCTCACTGACCCTTTCCTATTCTCACCCTTACCCGTTCCTCTCTGGGGCTGATTTTACACAGTCCCAGTGTCTCACTATCTCACTGACCCTGTCCTATTCTCACTCTTACCCGTTCCTCTCTGGGGCTGATTTTACACAGTCCCAGTGTCTCACTATCTCACGGACCCTTTCATATTCTCACCCTTACCCGTTCCTCTCTGGGTCTGATTTTACACAGTCCCAGTGTCTCACTATCTCACTGACCCTTTCCTATTCTCACTCTTACCCGTTCCTCTCTGGGGCTGATTTTACACAGTCCCAGTGTCTCACGATCTCACTGACCCTTTCCTATTCTCACTCTTACCCGTTCCTCTCTGGGGCTGATTTTACACAGTCCTAGTGTCTCACTATCTCCCTGACCGATTCCTGTTCTCACTCTTACCCGTTCCTCTCTGGGGCTGATTTTACACAGTCCCAGTGTCTCACTATCTCACTGACCCTTTCCTATTCTCACTCTTACCCGTTCCTCTCTGGGGCTGATTTTACACAGTCCCAGTGTCTCACTATCTCACTGACCCTTTCCTTTTCTCACTCTTACCCGTTCCTCTCTGGGGCTGATTTTACACAGTCCCAGTGTCTCACTATCTCACTGACCCTTTCCTATTCTCACTCTTACCCGTTCCTCTCTGGGGCTGATTTTACACAGTCCCAGTGTCTCACTATCTCACTGACCCTTTCCTATTCTCACTCTTCCCCGTTCCTCTCTGATGGCTGATTTTGCACAGTCCCAGTGTCTCACTATCTCACTGACCCTTTCCTATTCTCACTCTTACCCCTTCCTCTCTGGGGCTGATTTTACACAGTCCCAGTGTCTCACTATCTCACTGACCCTTTCCTATTCTCACTCTTACCCGTTCCTCTCTGGGTCTGATTTTACACAGTCCCAGTGTCTCACTATCTCACTGACCCTTTCCTATTCTCACTCTTACCCGTTCCTCTCTGAGGCTGATTTTACACAGTCCCAGTGTCTCACTATCTCACTGACCCTTTCCTATTCTCACCCTTACCCGTTCCTCTCTGGGGCTGATTTTACACAGTCCCAGTGTCTCACTATCTCAATGACCCTTTCCTATTCTCACTCTTACCCGTTCCTCTCTGGGGCTGATTTTACACAGTCCCAGTGTCTCACTATCTCACTGATCCTCTCCTATTCTCACTCTTACCCGTTCCTCTCTGGGGCTGATTTTACACAGTCCCAGTGTCTCACTATCTCACTGACCTTTTCCTATTCTCACCCTTACCCGTTCCTCTCTGGGGCTGATTTTACACAGTCCCAGTGTCTCACTATCTCACTGACCCTTTCCTATTCTCACTCTTACCCGTTCCTCTCTGGGGCTGATTTTACACAGTCCCAGTGTCTCACTATCTCACTGACCCTTTCCTATTCTCACTCTTACCCGTTCCTCTCTGGGGCTGATTTTACACAGTCCCAGTGTCTCACTATCTCACTGACCCTTTCCTATTCTCACCCTTACCCGTTCCTCTCTGGGGCTGATTTTACAGAGTCCCAGTGTCTCACTATCTCACTGACCCTGTCCTATTCTCACTCTTACCCGTTCCTCTCTGGGGCTGATTTTACACAGTCCCAGTGTCTCACTATCTCACGGACCCTTTCATATTCTCACCCTTACCCGTTCCTCTCTGGGTCTGATTTTACACAGTCCCAGTGTCTCACTATCTCACTGACCCTTTCCTATTCTCACTCTTACCCGTTCCTCTCTGGGGCTGATTTTACACAGTCCCAGTGTCTCACTATCTCACTGACCTTTTCCTATTCTCACTCTTACCCGTTCCTCTCTGGTGCTGATTTTACACAGTCCCAGTGTCTCACTATCTCACTGACCCTTTCCTATTCTCACTCTTACCCGTTCCTCTCTGGGGCTGATTTTACACAGTCCCAGTGTCTCACTATCTCACGGACCCTTTCATATTCTCACCCTTACCCGTTCCTCTCTGGGTCTGATTTTACACAGTCCCAGTGTCTCACTATCTCACTGACCCTTTCCTATTCTCACTCTTACCCGTTCCTCTCTGGGGCTGATTTTACACAGTCCCAGTGTCTCACTATCTCACTGACCCTTTCCTATTCTCACTCTTACCCGTTCCTCTCTGGGGCTGATTTTACACAGTCCCAGTGTCTCACTATCTCACTGACCCTTTCCTATTCTCACCCTTACCAGTTCCTCTCTGGGTCTGATTTTACACAGTCCCAGTGTCTCACTATCTCACTGACCCTTTCCTATTCTCACTCTTACCCATTCCTCTCTGGGTCTGATTTTACACAGTCCCAGTGTCTCACTATCTCACTGACCCTTTCCTATTCTCACCCTTACCCGTTCCTCTCTGGGGCTGATTTTACACAGTCCCAGTGTCTCACTATCTCACTGACCCTTTCCTATTCTCACCCTTACCCGTTCCTCTCTGGGGCTGATTTTACACAGTCCCAGTGTCTCACTATCTCACTGACCCTTTCCTATTCTCACTCTTACCCGTTCCTCTCTGGGTCTGATTTTACACAGTCCCAGTGTCTCACTATCTCACTGACCCTTTCCTATTCTCACCCTTACCCGTTCCTCTCTGGGTCTGATTTTACACAGTCCCAGTGTCTCACTATCTCCCTGACCCTTTCCTCTTCTCACTCTTACCCGTTCCTCTCTGGGTCTGATTTTACACCGTCCCAGTGTCTCACTATCTCACTGACCCTTTCCTATTCTCACCCTTACCCGTTCCTCTCTGGGTCTGATTTTACACAGTCCCAGTGTCTCACTCTCTCACTGACCCTTTCCTATTCTCACCCTTACCCGTTCCTCTCTGGGTCTGATTTTACACAGTCCCAGTGTCTCACTATCTCACTGACCCTTTCCTATTCTCACTCTTACCCGTTCCTCTCTGGGTCTGATTTTACACAGTCCCAGTGTCTCACTCTCTCACTGACCCTTTCCTATTCTCACCCTTACCCGTTCCTCTCTGGGTCTGATTTTACACAGTCCCAGTGTCTCACTATCTCACTGACCCTTTCCTATTCTCACTCTTACCCGTTCCTCTCTGTGGCTGATTTTACACAGTCCCAGTGTCTCACTATCTCCCTGACCCTTTCCTATTCTCACTCTTACCCGTTCTCTGGGGCTGATTTTACACAGTTTAACAGGAAAGTGATTTTCTTCTTCACTGCACCCAGGGAACACTCAGAGGGTGAAAACCCTGAATCCACCTCACTCGCTTGAGATTTGCCGGGTTTCCCCAGATGGGTGCACTGCATGGGGTTTGCAGTAAGCGCAGGCCCTGTGTAGGTCTTACCGTGAGGCAAGAGGGGGGTTTCCAGCCTCCCGCCTCGCTATTGAACATATGATGAAGGGCAGGAAAAGAGAGTTCCATCGAGTATAGTCCACCCCTCCATCAACCTCACTCGTCAAAATCCACCCATCAAATCTCCCTATTGAACCCAGTGTGAGTGTTTGAGCCAGGACCCTTGGCAGACTGGAAGGTTTGCAGAACTCCTGGGGGTAGCTTTAGGGAGAAAGGTTGAGCAGGTTCAGTTTATTCCCCCTCCCCCATCTCCCCCTCCCTGCAGCAGTCGACCATCAGGAGTGTAGCTCCAGACCTATGGCTGGGAGTCTCTGGGCCAATGGGAAATGATGCTGTGTGTTTGAGCGGACGGCTCTGCCCAATGCTGCTGGTGGTAATGAGGGCACTAACGACACTGATCATGTTCTCTCTGTATTACAGCTATTGCACTGGCCATTGGGAGAGACGGCTCGAGTGGAGGAGTGGTGTACCTTGCAACAATTACAGAGAAAGGAACTGAGCACAAATTCATTCTGGCCAATGAGTTGCCTCAATTCCACGATGAATGAAATCATGTTTTCACTATGGATCGCCTCACTTCTCAATAAATAGTTTCCACACTGTAGCCCAATTAGACCCAGTGTCCTCGTTCAGTGTGTATATTCACCAATGCACAAGGCTGGAAACAGCTTCTCCGAATTATTGCCACAATTACTGGTGGAAAAGCTACGTTATAACTTGAAACCCCTCACTGCCCAGTTATTGTTTGTGTCACAGTTGGTTTTATCTCGCCTCTGAGTCAGAAAGTGGTGGGTTCAAGATGAGAACTGCAATTGGTCTTCGGCCTTCCACCCTCCCCCGATCGAGGGAGAGAAGCTGCCACGGTTCCCCATTATCCGCTGACTTGCATCATGTCCTGATTTAGCTCCTGTTGGGTAAATGTGTGGGTGGAGGTTGTACGGGGACAAGATCAGGCTCCTCTGTGATGCTTCTACAGTTGAATAGCCGGCCAATACTCACCGTCTGGGCTCACACATGATGAATGGTAACTTGGCTGACACAACTTTGGGGCTACTCCGAGCACTTCACATCTTACTGGACTGGTGTTTAGTGGTGTTTGGATGACAGCAGCAGTTACAGAGGGTGGCAGTACAGGACAGCGCACCTGTAATCCTCAGATCCATGTTCCCAATGGGCCAGGTACCTCCCCGTGGGCACCAACTCAGCAAATCTGTCCTTCAGTCCTCCATAATTATACATTTACCATCGTGGGTGTGGGACGTCCAAATAGCTCAGTATTATAATAAACCGCACACCCAGCGATGCTCCTAAGAGAGCCATAGACCAGGAGCAGGTTGGTGTCTGCCATCCCACACTGCTGCCATGGAGGTCTTGGCTATTAGTCAAGAGGGCTGTCTCCAAAGGTCATTCCCAAGTTGCTGACAGGTTGGAGCGAGCTCTTGGCTGTGGCTTTCCCAATCTTTCAAGGACTATTGTAACAACATTCCCTCAGTTCAGAGGCTGTGCCAGGAGCCAGTGATTATGCGGTTTTCGATTGGCAGGGTAGAGTCACTGTCCAGTCCCTGCAGATACAAGCAGAGGGCACACTGTGGCTGCCCCTGATGGAGGTGGAACCTGTGGCTGGTCTGTCCCAGGACTCAGGGAGCTCCCTCAAACTGCACGTAGTGTAACCAGCCCACTGGCCTACTCTAGACACGAGAGCAGGAGGCAAGGCAAGATCTCACTGAGTCAGCAGAGGGGGGGCACTGTGATGGTAAAACAGTAACAGCTCAGGGTGAACATGCAACTTTCATCCAGGTGGGATGGTGAGGCCAGTGAGAGTTACTGGTTGCTCTGGGAGTCACTGACAGTATTGTACTGGTCACAGGGGTGATGAGAATGGTTTAAATATCATCCCTGATCTAGTTGCTTCCAGGGTTCCTGGTAGTCTCTGTGCCAGAGTCTGGGGATGGGTAGAGTGAACACACAGCTGCAGTTTGTGGAGCAAGTGCTTTTATTCTTACACAGGTACACATTTAAACTTTAAGCTGGTAAGTGCAGTGGTACAGAGTGCGATCCCAAGCATTTTACATTCCCCACCCGAGTCTCACACAGCAGCTCAGTGACAGCCTGGCTGGGTTCAGGGAAGTGAAGCTGTTCCTTCCATTTAATAAACCGCAGTCCCGGGACACACAGGGTCCACCTCAGGCACCAACAAAGGCAGGCGGTAAAAACAGAAACTTAAACTGATCAGAGAATTAAAACATTGAAGCTTGCCGAGGGAAGTGGTTAGAGATGTAGTCAGTGATCTGTGACTAGTCACCGGCCTGCTGATCCCCCCCCTGTAGAGGTTAGAGACGTAGTCAGTGATCTGTGACTAGTCACCGGCCTGTTGATCCCTCCCTGTAGGGGTTAGAGACATAATCAGTATCACTGGCCTGCTGATCCCCCCCTGTAGAGGCTGGAGACGTAGTCAGTATCACTGGCCTGCTGATCCCCCCCTGTAGAGGTTAGAGACATGGTCAGTGATCTGTGACTGGTCACCGGCCTGCTGATCCCTCCCTGTAGAGGTTGGAGACATAGTCAGTGATCTGTGACTGGTCACCGGCCTGCTGATCCCCCCCTGTAGAGGTTGGAGATGTAGTCAGTGATCTGTGACTGGTCACCGGCCTGCTGAACCCTCCCTGTAACAGTCTTAATGAACATTTCCCAGCTACAGGAACCCAAGCAACGACTGCATTAAAAACATCTCTAACATTAATCACAAAAAAACCCAACTGGAGATTTCTATCCAATCACCAAGAAGAAAATCAAACTCAAAATCAGCGCAATGATAGAAACAGTAGATTACTATAAACACTGACAGCAGCCAGTGACAATCAATTAAACCAAATGAAGATACAGAATCCTGGGTTGCTTCTGAATGAATCCTCCCAGCGACACAGCAAGTGCAGATTCTAGTTCCAGTGAACTTCACTTCGGAATCAGCCTGAAAAATGGGAGAGAGACAGGGTCACATGGAGGGCTCGCACCCAGTACAGGAGGTGGAACTGAGAAAGATCGCTGTGGAAACTCCGATTCCCAGCCACCAGCTCCATCCCTCTCCCTGGCCACTGTCTGAGGCCAAACCAGACTGATCGCAACCTCAGCGTCCTATTTGGCCCTCAGATGACCTTCCGACCCCCATATCCTCTCCATCAAAGACCACCCACTTCCACCTCCGTAACATTGCCCGTCTCCACCCCCACCTCAGATCTGCTGCTGCTGAAACCCTCCTGTGTCTTTGTTACCTCCAGACTCCTGGCCGGCCTCACATTATATAAACTTGGAGCTCATCCAAAACTCTGCTGCCTGATCCTAACTCACACCAAGTCCCGCTCACCCATCACCCCATATCCTAACTCACACCAAGTCCCGTTCACCCATCACCCCGTATCCTAACTCACACCAAGTCCCGTTCACCCATCACCCCATATCCTAACTCACACCAAGTCCCATTCACCCATCACCCCATATCCTAACTCACACCAAGTCCCGGTCACCCATCACCCTGTATCCTAACTCACACCAAGTCCCGTTCACCAATCACCCCATATCCTAACTCACACCAAGTCCCGTTCACCCATCACCCCATATCCTAACTCACACCAAGTCCCGTTCACCCATCACCCCATATCCTAACTCACACCAAGTCCCGTTCACCCATCACCCCATATCCTAACTCACACTAAGTCCCGCTCACCCATCACCCCATATCCTAACTCACACCAAGTCCCGGTCACCCATCACCCTGTATCCTAACTCACACCAAGTCCCGTTCACCAATCACCCCATATCCTAACTCACACCAAGTCCCGTTCACCCATCACCCCATATCCTAACTCACACTAAGTCCCGTTCACCCATCACCCCATATCCTAACTCACACCAAGTCCCGTTCACCAATCACCCCATATCCTAACTCACACCAAGTCCCGTTCACCCATCACCCCATATCCTAACTCACACCAAGTCCCGTTCACCAATCACCCCATATCCTAACTCACACCAAGTCCCGTTCACCCATCACCCCATATCCTAACTCACACCAAGTCCCGCTCACCCATCACCCCATATCCTAACTCACACCAAGTCCCGTTCACCCATCACCCCATATCCTAACTCACACTAAGTCCCGCTCACCCATCACCCCATATCCTAACTCACACTAAGTCCCGCTCACCCATCACCCCATATCCTAACTCACACCAAGTCCCGTTCACCCATCACCCCATATCCTAACTCACACTAAGTCCCGCTCACCCATCACCCCATATCCTAACTCACACCAAGTCCCGCTCACCCATCACCCCATATCCTAACTCACACCAAGTCCCGTTCACCCATCACCCCATATCCTAACTCACACCAAGTCCCGTTCACCCATCACCCTGTATCCTAACTCACACCAAGTCCCGTTCACCCATCACCCCATATCCTAACTCACACCAAGTCCCGTTCACCCATCACCCCATATCCTAACTCACACCAAGTCCCGTTCACCCATCACCCCATATCCTAACTCACACCAAGTCCCGTTCACCCATCACCCCATATCCCAACTCACACCAAGTCCCGCTCACCCATCACCCCATATCCTAACTCACACCAAGTCCCGTTCACCCATCACCCCATATCCTAACTCACACCAAGTCCCGCTCACACATCACCCCATATCCTAACTCACACCAAGTCCCGTTCACCCATCACCCTGTATCCTAACTCACACCAAGTCCCGTTCACCCATCACCCCATATCCTATCTCACACCAAGTCCCGTTCACCCATCACCCCATATCCTAACTCACACCAAGTCCCGCTCACCCATCACCCCATATCCTAACTCACACCAAGTCCCGTTCACCCATCACCCCATATCCTAACTCACACGAAGTCCCGCTCACCCATCACCCCATATCCTAACTCACACCAAGTCCCGCTCACCCATCACCCCATATCCTAACTCACACCAAGTCCCGCTCACCCATCACCCCATATCCTAACTCACACCAAGTCCCGCTCACCCATCACCCCATATCCTAACTCACACCAAGTCCCGTTCACCCATCACCCCATATCCTAACTCACACCAAGTCCCGTTCACCCATCACCCCATATCCTAACTCACACCAAGTCCCGTTCACCCATCACCCCATATCCTAACTCACACCAAGTCCCGTTCACCCATCACCCCATATCCTAACTCACACCAAGTCCCGTTCACCCATCACCCCATATCCTAACTCACACCAAGTCCCGTTCACCCATCACCCCATATCCTAACTCACACCAAGTCCCGCTCACCCATCACCCCATATCCTAACTCACACCAAGTCCCGCTCACCCATCACCCCATATCCTAACTCACACCAAGTCCCGTTCACCCATCACCCCATATCCTAACTCACACCAAGTCCCGTTCACCCATCACCCCATATCCTAACTCACACCAAGTCCCGTTCACCCATCACCCCATATCCTAACTCACACCAAGTCCCGTTCACCCATCACCCCATATCCTAACTCACACCAAGTCCCGTTCACCCATCACCCCATATCCTAACTCACAACAAGTCCCGTTCGCCAATCACCCCATATCCTAACTCACACCAAGTCCCGTTCACCCATCACCCCATATCCTAACTCACACCAAGTCCCGCTCACACATCACCCCATATCCTAACTCACACCAAGTCCCGCTCACCCATCACCCCATATCCTAACTCACACCAAGTCCCGCTCACCCATCACCCCATATCCTAACTCACACCAAGTCCCGTTCACCCATCACCCCATATCCTAACTCACACCAAGTCCCGCTCACCCATCACCCCATATCCTAACTCACACCAAGTCCCGTTCACCCATCACCCCATATCCTAACTCACACCAAGTCCCGTTCACCCATCACCCCATATCCTAACTCACACCAAGTCCCGTTCACCCATCACCCCATATCCTAACTCACACCAAGTCCCGTTCACCCATCACCCCATATCCTAACTCACACCAAGTCCCGTTCACCCATCACCCCATATCCTAACTCACACCAAGTCCCGTTCACCCATCACCCCATATCCTAACTCACACCAAGTCCCGTTCACCCATCACCCCATATCCTAACTCACACCAAGTCCCGCTCACCCATCACCCCATATCCTAACTCACACCAAGTCCCGTTCACCCATCACCCCATATCCTAACTCACACCAAGTCCCGCTCACCCATCACCCCATATCCTAACTCACACCAAGTCCCGCTCACCCATCACCCCATATCCTAACTCACACCAAGTCCCGCTCACCCATCACCCCATATCCTAACTCACACCAAGTCCCGCTCACACATCACCCCATATCCTAACTCACACCAAGTCCCGTTCACCCATCACCCCATATCCTAACTCACACCAAGTCCCGCTCACCCATCACCCCATATCCTAACTCACACCAAGTCCCGCTCACCCATCACCCATATCCTAACTCACACCAAGTCCCGTTCACCCATCACCCCATATCCTAACTCACACCAAGTCCCGCTCACACATCACCCCATATCCTAACTCACACCAAGTCCCGCTCACACATCACCCCATATCCTAACTCACACCAAGTCCCGTTCACCCATCACCCCATATCCTAACTCACACCAAGTCCCGTTCACCCATCACCCCATATCCTAACTCACACCAAGTCCCGTTCACCCATCACCCCATATCCTAACTCACACCAAGTCCCGTTCACCCATCACCCCATATCCTAACTCACACCAAGTCCCGTTCACCCATCACCCCAAATCCTAACTCACACCAAGTCCCGCTCACCCATCACCCCATATCCTAACTCACACCAAGTCCCGTTCACACATCACCCCATATCCTAACTCACACCAAGTCCCGTTCACCCATCACCCCATATCCTAACTCACACCAAGTCCCGTTCACCCATCACCCCATATCCTAACTCACACCAAGTCCCGTTCACCCATCACCCCATATCCTAACTCACACCAAGTCCTGTTCACCCATCACCCCATATCCTAACTCACACCAAGTCCCGTTCACCCATCACCCCATATCCTAACTCACACCAAGTCCCGTTCACCCATCACCCCATATCCTAACTCACACCAAGTCCCGTTCACCCATCACCCCATATCCTAACTCACACCAAGTCCCGTTCACCCATCACCCCATATCCTAACTCACACCAAGTCCCGTTCACCCATCACCCCATATCCTAACTCACACCAAGTCCTGTTCACCCATCACCCCATATCCTAACTCACACCAAGTCCCGTTCACCCATCACCCCATATCCTAACTCACACCAAGTCCTGCTCACCCATCACCCCATATCCTAACTCACACCAAGTCCCGTTCACCCATCACCCCATATCCTAACTCACACCAAGTCCCGCTCACCCATCACCCCATATCCTAACTCACACCAAGTCCCGTTCACCCATCACCCCATATCCTAACACACACCAAGTCCCGTTCACCCATCACCCCATATCCTAACTCACACCAAGTCCCGTTCACCCATCACCCCATATCCTAACTCACACCAAGTCCTGTTCACCCATCACCCCATATCCTAACTCACACCAAGTCCCGTTCACCCATCACCCCATATCCTAACTCACACCAAGTCCTGCTCACCCATCACCCCATATCCTAACTCACACCAAGTCCCGTTCACCCATCACCCCATATCCTAACTCACACCAAGTCCCGCTCACCCATCACCCCATATCCTAACTCACACCAAGTCCCGTTCACCCATCACCCCATATCCTAACACACACCAAGTCCCGTTCACCCATCACCCCATATCCTAACTCACACCAAGTCCCGTTCACCCATCACCCCATATCCTAACACACACCAAGTCCCGTTCACCCATCACCCCATATCCTAACTCACACCAAGTCCCGCTCACCCATCACCCCATATCCTAACTCACACCAAGTCCCGTTCACCCATCACCCCATATCCTAACTCACACCAAGTCCCATTCACCCATCACCCCATATCCTAACTCACACCAAGTCCCGTTCACCCATCACCCCATATCCTAACTCACACCAAGTCCCGTTCACCCATCACCCCATATCCTAACTCACACCAAGTCCCGTTCACCCATCACCCCATATCCTAACTCACACCAAGTCCCGTTCACCCATCACCCCATATCCTAACTCACACCAAGTCCCGTTCGCCCATCACCCCATATCCTAACTCACACCAAGTCCCGTTCACACATCACCCCATATCCTAACTCACACCAAGTCCCGTTCACCCATCACCCCATATCCTAACTCACACCAAGTCCCGCTCACCCATCACCCCATATCCTAACTCACACCAAGTCCCGTTCGCCAATCACCCCATATCCTAACTCACACCAAGTCCCGCTCACCCATCACCCCATATCCTAACTCACACCAAGTCCCGTTCACCCATCACCCCATATCCACCTCACACCAAGTCCCGTTCACCCATCACCCCATATCCGAACTCACACCAAGTCCCGCTCACCCATCACCCCATATCCTAACTCACACCAAGTCCGGTTCACCCATCACCCCATATCCTAACTCACACCAAGTCCCGTTCACCCATCACCCCATATCCTAACTCACACCAAGTCCCGCTCACCCATCACCCCATATCCTAACTCACACCAAGTCCCGTTCACCCATCACCCCATATCCTAACTCACACCAAGTCCCGTTCACCCATCACCCCATATCCTAACTCAAACCAAGTCCCGTTCACACATCACCCCATATCCTAACTCACACCAAGTCCCGTTCACCCATCACCCCATACCCTAACTCAAACCAAGTCCCGTTCGCCCATCACCCCATATCCTAACTCACACTAAGTCCCGTTCACCCATCACCCCATATCCTAACTCACACCAAGTCCCGTTCACACATCACCCCATATCCTAACTCACACCAAGTCCCGTTCACCCATCACCCCATATCCTAACTCACACCAAGTCCCGCTCACACATCACCCCATATCCTAACTCACACCAAGTCCCGTTCACCCATCACCCCATATCCTAACTCACACCAAGTCCCGTTCACCCATCACCCCATATCCTAACTCACACCAAGTCCTGTTCACCCATCACCCCATATCCTAACTCACACCAAGTCCCGCTCACCCATCACCCCATATCCTAACTCACACCAAGTCCCGTTCACCCATCACCCCATATCCTAACTCACACCAAGTCCCGTTCACCCATCACCCCATATCCTAACTCACACCAAGTCCCGTTCACCCATCACCCCATATCCTAACTCACACCAAGTCCCGCTCACCCATCACCCCATATCCTAACTCACACCAAGTCCCGTTCACCCATCACCCCATATCCTAACTCACACCAAGTCCCGTTCACCCATCACCCCATATCCTAACTCACACCAAGTCCCGTTCACCCATCACCCCATATCCTAACTCACACCAAGTCCCGTTCACCCATCACCCCATATCCTAACTCACACCAAGTCCCGTTCACCCATCACCCCATATCCTAACTCACACCAAGTCCCGTTCACCCATCACCCCATATCCTAACTCACACCAAGTCCCGCTCGCCCATCACCCCATATCCTAACTCACACCAAGTCCCGTTCACCCATCACCCCATATCCTAACTCACACCAAGTCCCGTTCACCCATCACCCCATATCCTAACTCACACCAAGTCCCGTTCACCCATCACCCCATATCCTAACTCACACCAAGTCCCGCTCGCCCATCACCCCATATCCTAACTCACACCAAGTCCCGTTCACCCATCACCCCATATCCTAACTCACACCAAGTCCCATTCACCCATCACCCCATATCCTAACTCACACCAAGTCCCGCTCACCCATCACCCCATATCCTAACTCACACCAAGTCCCGTTCACCCATCACCCCACATCCTAACTCACACCAAGTCCCGTTCACCCACACCCCATATCCTAACTCACACCAAGTCCCGTTCACCCATCACCCCATATCCTAACTCACACCAAGTCCCGTTCACCCATCACCCCATATCCTAACTCACACCAAGTCCTGTTCACCCATCACCCCATATCCTAACTCACACCAAGTCCCGTTCACCCATCACCCCATATCCTAACTCACACCAAGTCCCGTTCACCCATCACCCCATATCCTAACTCACACCAAGTCCCATTCACCCATCACCCCATATCCTAACTCACACCAAGTCCCGTTCACCCATCACCCCATATCCTAACTCACACCAAGTCCCGTTCGCCCATCACCCCATATCCTAACTCACACCAAGTCCCGTTCACCCATCACCCCATATCCTAACTCACACCAAGTCCCGTTCGCCCATCACCCCATATCCTAACTCACACCAAGTCCCGCTCACCCATCACCCCATATCCTAACTCACACCAAGTCCTGTTCACCCATCACCCCATATCCTAACTCACACCAAGTCCCGCTCATCCATCACCCCATATCCTAACTCACACCAAGTCCCGTTCACCCATCACCCCATATCCTAACTCACACCAAGTCCCGCTCACCCATCACCCCATATCCTAACTCACACCAAGTCCCGTTCACCCATCACCCCATATCGTAACTCACACCAAGTCCCGCTCACCCATCACCCCATATCCTAACTCACACCAAGTCCCGTTCGCCCATCACCCCATATCCTAACTCACACCAAGTCCCATTCACCCATCACCCCATATCCTAACTCACACCAAGTCCCGCTCACCCATCACCCCATATCCTAACTCACACCAAGTCCCGCTCACCCATCACCCCATATCCTAACTCACACCAAGTCCCGTTCACCCATCACCCCATATCCTAACTCACACCAAGTCCCGCTCACACATCACCCCATATCGTAACTCACACCAAGTCCCGTTCGCCCATCACCCCATATCCTAACTCACACCAAGTCCCGTTCACCCATCACCCCATATCCTAACTCACACCAAGTCCCATTCACCCATCACCCCATATCCTAACTCACACCAAGTCCCGTTCACCAATCACCCCATATCCTAACTCACACCAAGTCCCGCTCACCCATCACCCCATATCCTAACTCACACCAAGTCCCGCTCGCCCATCACCCCATATCCTAACTCACACCAAGTCCCGCTCACACATCACCCCATATC
This sequence comes from Somniosus microcephalus, assembly GCF_052327205.1. NCBI lineage: Eukaryota > Metazoa > Chordata > Chondrichthyes > Squaliformes > Somniosidae > Somniosus > Somniosus microcephalus. Next base: position 84,617,883 of record NW_028225179.1, on the reverse strand, counting down.
GTAACTCACACCAAGTCCCGTTCGCCCATCACCCCATATCCTAACTCACACCAAGTCCCGCTCACCCATCACCCCATATCCTAACTCACACCAAGTCCCGTTCACCCATCACCCCATATCCTAACTCACACCAAGTCCCGTTCACCCGTCACCCCATACCCTAACTCACACCAAGTCCCGCTCACCCATCACCCCATATCCTAACTCACACCAAGTCCCGCTCACCCATCACCCCATATCCTAACTCACACCAAGTCCCGCTCACCCATCACCCCATATCCTAACTCACACCAAGTCCCGTTCGCCCATCACCCCATATCCTAACTCACACCAAGTCCCGCTCACCCATCACCCCATATCCTAACTCACACCAAGTCCCATTCACCCATCACCCCATATCCTAACTCACACCAAGTCCCGCTCACCCATCACCCCATATCCTAACTCACACCAAGTCCCGTTCACCCATCACCCCATATCCTAACTCACACCAAGTCCCGCTCACCCATCACCCCATATCCTAACTCACACCAAGTCCCGTTCGCCCATCACCCCATATCCTAACTCACACCAAGTCCCGTTCACCCATCACCCCATATCCTAACTCACACCAAGTCCCGTTCGCCCATCACCCCATATCCTAACTCACACCAAGTCCCGTTCACCCATCACCCCATATCCTAACTCACACCAAGTCCCGTTCACCCATCACCCCATATCCTAACTCACACCAAGTCCCGTTCGCCCATCACCCCATATCCTAACTCACACCAAGTCCCGTTCACCCATCACCCCATATCCTAACTCACACCAAGTCCCGTTCACCCATCACCCCATATCCTAACTCACACCAAGTCCCGTTCACCCATCACCCCATATCCTAACTCACACCAAGTCCCGCTCACACATCACCCCATATCGTAACTCACACCAAGTCCCGTTCGCCCATCACCCCATATCCTAACTCACACCAAGTCCCGTTCACCCATCACCCCATATCCTAACTCACACCAAGTCCCATTCACCCATCACCCCATATCCTAACTCACACCAAGTCCCGTTCACCAATCACCCCATATCCTAACTCACACCAAGTCCCGCTCACCCATCACCCCATATCCTAACTCACACCAAGTCCCGCTCGCCCATCACCCCATATCCTAACTCACACCAAGTCCCGCTCACACATCACCCCATATCGTAACTCACACCAAGTCCCGTTCGCCCATCACCCCATATCCTAACTCACACCAAGTCCCGCTCACCCATCACCCCATATCCTAACTCACACCAAGTCCCGTTCACCCATCACCCCATATCCTAACTCACACCAAGTCCCGTTCACCCGTCACCCCATACCCTAACTCACACCAAGTCCCGCTCACCCATCACCCCATATCCTAACTCACACCAAGTCCCGCTCACCCATCACCCCATATCCTAACTCACACCAAGTCCCGCTCACCCATCACCCCATATCCTAACTCACACCAAGTCCCGTTCGCCCATCACCCCATATCCTAACTCACACCAAGTCCCGCTCACCCATCACCCCATATCCTAACTCACACCAAGTCCCATTCACCCATCACCCCATATCCTAACTCACACCAAGTCCCGCTCACCCATCACCCCATATCCTAACTCACACCAAGTCCCGTTCACCCATCACCCCATATCCTAACTCACACCAAGTCCCGCTCACCCATCACCCCATATCCTAACTCACACCAAGTCCCGTTCGCCCATCACCCCATATCCTAACTCACACCAAGTCCCGTTCACCCATCACCCCATATCCTAACTCACACCAAGTCCCGTTCGCCCATCACCCCATATCCTAACTCACACCAAGTCCCGTTCACCCATCACCCCATATCCTAACTCACACCAAGTCCCGTTCACCCATCACCCCATATCCTAACTCACACCAAGTCCCGTTCGCCCATCACCCCATATCCTAACTCACACCAAGTCCCGTTCACCCATCACCCCATATCCTAACTCACACCAAGTCCCGCTCACACATCACCCCATATCCTAACTCACACCAAGTCCCGCTCACAGATCACCATTGTACCCACTGACCTACATTGGCTCCCGGTCCAGCAACGCCTAGATTTTAAAATTCTCATCTTGTTTTCAAATCCCTCCATGGCCTCGCTCCTCCCTAGCTATGTAACCTCCTCCAGCCATACAACCCTCCGAGATCTCTGCACTCCTCCAAGTCTGGCCTCTTGTCCACCCCCACTCACTTCATCCCACCATTGGTGGATGTGCCAGGTGTCACGGGACAGGCCCCCTACAGACACAAGTAAAGGGTGCAGCGATGTGACTGAGCCCAGCCCAGCCTGGCCCACAGTCCTTCCCATGAAACCACTCCTGGAGCACCATACCTCAGAGAAGACCGAGTGTCCCAGCACAGTATCACAAGGCCCACTGCACAATGTATCAGTCTAAGGTTCAGGCTCCGAGGTGAAGTCCAATCCCTGTCCTCACATCCTCAGCACAACTAGCTGCCCCTCTCCAGGTGACAGATCCCATTCTCCAGTATGTTAAACAGCTGCAGTGTCTCACTGAGCAGCTGACAGGATCTTGGAGTTTGATGTTCACCAGACCTGGTTTAGAATCCTCCAGTTCTCCCTGTTTAAATTCATTCCACCGCTGCCGGGAATATTAAACTCCACAACCCAGCCACACATCAGGAATCACCTGCTCCCTCCCCCAACGTACTGACTTAAAGTCTTGGCCTTCTGACGGCTCAGAACTATTGTAGGTTCAATTCATTAGCTCAAGGGAACTGGATGCTGCAGCAGGTCAAACACCTTTAATAGAACAAGAGGTCCCCCGGAGATTCATGTCTCACCATCACTGCAGGGTCAGAGCTACAAAGTGACAAGACAAGTTCAGAACAAGTGATAGATACCTGGAGTGGTCGCTGGGCAGGGGGAGCGGGCGCACCGGCAGGGGGAGCGGGCGCACCGGCAGGGGGCACATCAGTCTCTTGCGACAGTTAGACACGGGGGAGTTGAGAAATCATAGCTCTCTGAGCAAGGAGGAGCCAGAGAGGCTGAATGGCCTCCCTGTGGGTTTTAATATACAAGTATATCTTTTTGATGTGCGAGAGAAGCGATGAATGGTGAGCAGCAGGAGAGTGAAAGGAGGTGACTCGTGATCAAATCGAGAAGGAGGGAAGCTTCACTCTCGACCTGACCTGAGCGCGCTTGACACTGATGCTGGGTTAAAACTGTTCCTTACCACAAAACCAGCTTCTATTGACAGATTTGTGTATTAAACCATAGTTGATCAATGCTAGACCATGACTGGAAGAGTTATTCCCCCTCGTCACTGGAGGTTGTGTCTTTTACAGACTCTCTCATGGAGCTCAGCTTTCATTGAGTGAGAAATCTACACAAACTTCAAGTGAAAAAGCAGCGAGCCAGTGACGAAACTCAGTACAGCCCCTCCCGATACCCTGAGCCCACAGTTCCTGCTGTTTACACAGGATATACAGCACAGAAACAGGCCATTCGGCCCAACCGGTCTATGCTGGCGTTAATGCTCCACTCGAGCCTCCTCCAGTCTTTCCTCGATTTAGCTCTATCAGCATATCCCTCTATTCCCTTCTCCCTCATATGCTTATCTAACCGCCCCTTAAATGCATCTAAACCATTTGCCTCAACCACTCCCTGTGGTAGCGAGTTCCACATTCTCACCACTCTCTGGGTAAAGAAGCTTCTTCTGAATTCCCTATTGGATTTCTTGGTGACTATCTTGTATTGATGGGCTCTAGTTTTACTCTTCCCCACAGTGAAAACACTCTGTCTAAAATTATGAAAGGTTTTGATAGAGTAAAGACCTCTAGTAGGTCACTCCTCAGCCTTCTCTTTAAGAGAAGAGAGCCGGCCTGTTCATCCTTTCCTGATATTATAACCTCGCAGTTCTGGGGTCTTCTCTGCAGCATCTCCAGTGCCTCTATATCCTTTTCACAATATGGCGACCAGAATCTCCACGTGTGGTCTAAGCAAGGTTTGATACAAGTTTAGCATAACTTCTCTACTTTTCAATTCTATCCCTCTAGAATTAAACAACAGCAACAACTTGCATTTATATAGCGCCTTTAACGTAGCAAATCGTCCCAAGGCACTTAACAAGAGCGATATCAATAAAAACATTTAACACAGAGCCACATAAGGAGATATTAGGGCAGATGACCAAAAGCTTGGTCAAAGAGGAAGGTTTTAAGGAGCACCTTAAAGGAGGAGAGAGATGTAGAGAGGCAGAGAGGTTTAGGGAGGGAATTCCAGAATTTAGGACAGAGACAGCTGAAAGCACGGCTGCCAATGGTGGAGTGATTAAAAATCGAGGGATGTTGAAGAAAGAGGCCAGAATTGGAGGAGCGCAGAGATCTCAGAGGGTTATAGGGTTGGAGGAGGTTACAGATAGTGAGGGACGAGGCCATGGAGGGATTTGAAAACAAGGATGAGAATTTTCAAATTGAGACATTGCTGGACTGGAAGCCAATTTGTAGGTCAGCGAGCGCAGGGGTGAGGGGTCAGCGAGCACAGGGGTGAGGGGTGAACCTGGTTTGGTGCGAGTTCAGCTGCTGTTAAACTCCAGTGAGTGACTTCGTACCTCAAGCCTGGGCTGATGAGTTCGAGGATGATTCTCCTCTTTCAGCAGCTGTGGAAAGAAAATATTTCTGTCAAAGAGCTATTTTAGAACATGGCGAGAGAGGGAGGCAGAGACAGACAGGGAGGGAGGCAGAGACAGACAGGGAGGGAGGCAGAGACAGACAGGGAGGGGGGCAGAGACAGACAGGGAGGGAGGCAGAGAGAGACAGGGAGGGAGGCAGAGACAGACAGGGAGGGAGGCAGAGACAGACAGGGAGGGAGGCAGAGACAGACAGGGAGGGAGGCAGAGACAGACAGAGAGGGAGGCAGAGACAGAGAGGGAGACAGAGACGGAGACAGAGACAGAGAGGGAGACAGAGACAGAGAGGGAGACAGAGACAGAGAGGGAGGCAGAGAGACAGGGAGGGAGGCAGAGACAGAGAGGGAGGCAGAGACAGAGAGAGGGAGGCAGAGACAGAGAGAGGGAGGCAGAGACAGAGAGAGGGAGGCAGAGAGACAGAGGGGGAGGCAGAGAGACAGAGGGGGAGGCAGAGAGACAGAGAGGGGGAGGCAGAGAGACAGAGGGGGAGGCAGAGAGACAGAGAGGGGGAGGCAGAGAGACAGAGGGGGAGGCAGAGAGACAGAGGGGGAGGCAGAGAGACAGAGGGGGAGGCAGGGAGACAGAGGGGGAGGCAGAGAGACAGAGAGGGGGAGGCAGAGAGACAGAGGGGGAGGCAGAGAGACAGAGAGGGAGGCAGAGAGACAGAGGGGGAGGCAGAGAGACAGAGGGGGAGGCAGAGAGACAGAGGGGGAGGCAGAGAGACAGAGGGGGAGGCAGAGAGACAGAGGGGGAGGCAGAGAGACAGAGGGGGAGGCAGAGAGACAGAGGGGGAGGCAGAGAGACAGAGGGGGAGGCAGAGAGACAGAGGGGGAGGCAGAGAGACAGAGGGGGAGGCAGAGAGACAGAGGGGGAGGCAGAGAGACAGAGAGGGGGAGGCAGAGAGACAGAGGGGGAGGCAGAGAGACAGAGGGGGAGGCAGAAAGACAGACAGAGAGGCAGAGAGAGAGGCAGAGAGACAGAGAGAGAGGCAGAGACAGAGAGGCAGAGACAGAGAGAGAGGCAGAGACAGAGAGAGAGGCAGAGACAGAGAGAGAGCCAGAGACAGAGAGGGAGACAGAGACAGAGAGGGAGACAGAGACAGAGAGGGAGACGGAGACAGAGAGAGGGAGGCAGAGACAGAGAGGGAGACAGAGACAGAGAGGGAGGCAGAGACAGAGAGAGGGAGGCAGAGACAGAGAGAGGGAGGCAGAGACAGAGAGAGGGAGGCAGAGACAGAGAGGGGGAGGCAGAGACAGAGAGAGGGAGGCAGAGACAGAGAGAGGGAGGCAGAGACAGAGAGAGGGAGGCAGAGACAGAGAGGCAGGCAGAGACAGAGAGGGAGGCAGAGACAGAGAGGGAGGCAGAGACAGAGAGGGAGGCAGAGACAGAGAGGGAGGCAGAGAGACAGAGAGACACAGACACACAGAGAGACAGAGGGCAACACAGACGGAGCGGCAGACACAGAGAGAGGGAGGCAGACACAGAGAGAGGGAGGCAGACGGAGACACAGACACACATCCTTGTACAATGTGCACACTTACGGTTTGCTGGGCTGTAACCAGATTTCTTCTCTCCTCCTACAAGAGACAGAAACAGACAGAGCTTCAGTCATGAACAGCTCCCCCACCACAACCACCCCCACCACAGCCCCCCCCCCCACCATGCTCCCTGGCCCCCCGCCCTGGCACAGCCCCCTACCCTCGCTTCCCGTACATCACTGGGCTCCGTGCTGTAATATTTAGCTGCTCATGCCCGAGAGTGACAGACTCTGCCCTCATTTCCTACCTCTCCTCTTCCACACAACGGCACCGAAAACGAGAGCAATCAGGGCGACGGCCCCAATCACAATTCCAACAATCAAAGCGAGATTTGTTCCCTCTGGAGACCTTGGAGTCACTCGGAATGTCCCATCTGTGGGGGAATGAGGAGGTCAATGAATAACCACAGTCACTGATCATTAGCAAGCAACTGCACCAAAGCCGTGCCCGAGATTGAATCAGGTTAGAGGCTGCGAGGTGATGGGCAGTCTGACCAGAGCATCTTGTAGGTTAGAAAGGTTCTTTTCATATTCCTGTTTGCAGCTCTTACTATCTTCTATGTCTTCCTTTGCTGTTCTTTATCTCTCTCCCGGTCTGCTGAATCCACACTATTCTTTGCACTTTTGTACGCTCTTTCCTTGTTATCTCCCCTCTTTTATTCACCATGGCGGTTTTATTTGGTAAGTAGAGCTCTTGCCCATTAGGGGTATATACTGGTCCTGTGTCAAGATAAATTCTTTCTTGAACATCTGTAGTTTTACCCAATGACAGTTTTGACCAGTTTGCTGTGGTCAGTCTCGGTCTCATCCTGTTAAAGTGAGCCGTACCAAAATCTAGAATCTTAGCAACTGTTACGTTTCTCCTTTTCAGACCGAACATTGAATTTGATCGTATTATGGTCACTGTTAGATAAATGTTCCCTTACTGTTAGGTTAACGACGTCTGACTCATTACTAAATCTAGGAGGGCCCGCCCTCTTGTTGGGTCGAGAACATATTGCTCCAAAAAACTCTCGAATGCACTCAAGAAATTCACGATCTTTCTGCTCTTCCTCTTCCCAATCTATGAAAATGAAAGTCTCCCATTAAATAACTCTGCTGTTGCTGCAAGCCTCTCTAATCTCTGAATCCATACATTCTGCTGTTATCAGGAGGCCCGTAGACAACTCCCATTACAGTTTAATGTCCTCTCTTATTCCTCAATTCTAACCGCAGTCTCTGCCGATTGCTTTCCCTTACCTATATCCTCTCTTGCTAATGTTGTAATAATCCAGGACAAAATTAATCGTCACTTGGAAAAACATGGGTTAATAAATTGACAGCCAGCACGGATTTGTTAAAGGCAAATCGTGTCGGACAAACGTGACTGAGTTCTTTGATGAAGTGGCGGAGAGGGTTGTTGAGGGTAGTGCAGTTGATGTTGTGTATATGGACTTTCAAAAGGCATTTGATAAAGTGCCACATAATAGACTTGCTAGTAAATTTAAAGCCCATGGGATTAAAGGGCAGTGGCTGCGTGGATACGAAATTGGCTAAGAGACAGAAAGCAGAGAGTAATGGTGAACGGTTGTTTATCAGACTGGAAGTAGAATAGAGTGGTGTCCCCCAGGGGTCGGTACTGGGACCACTGCTCTTCTTGATATAGATTAATGAACTGGACTTGGGTATAGAAGGCATAATTTCAAAGTGCAGATGACACGAAACTCGGAAATGCAGTAAACAGTGAGGAGGATAAGAACAGACATCAGGAGGGCAGACAGACTGGAGGACGGACAGACAGACTGGAGGATGGACAGACAGACTGGAGGATGGACAGGCAGGCTGGAGGATGGACAGACAGACTGGAGGATGGACAGACAGACTGGAGGATGGACAGGCAGACTGGAGGATGGACAGACAGACTGGAGGATGGACAGACAGACTGGAGGATGGACAGACAGACTGGAGGATGGACAGAGAGACTGGAGGATGGACAGGCAGACTGGAGGATGGGCAGACACATGGCAGATGAAGTTTAATGCAGAGAAGTGTGAAGTGATTGATTTTGGAAGACAGAATGAGGAGAGGTGATTAGACCCACTGACAGACACTGCCCCTGCAGTTGCTGTTCCTCTTACCCCAGTGTCGGATCTTCGCTCCTGCTTTGTCGCCCTGATCATACTGACAGGAGTAGGTGGCTCCATCATCGACGGCGATCGGAGCCCATCTCATGAGCTGGTAGGTGCCATCGTGGTTGGGCAGGATGTCAGTGGACTCCGTGTCCGTGATCGGCACGCCATTTCTCAGGAGGGTGACTTCGATATCGCGAGGGTAAAAGCCCGTGACGAGGCAGGAGAGTTCGGTCGGTCTAACAGTAGAGGCCTTGTTCACAGAAGGAAACACTCGAGGAGCAACTGAGGGAGAAGAAAACAGATCAGAGCTAAGTCAGAGAGAGACGGGAACGGTAGATCCCCCTTTAAACTGGGGATTAGACCCCGACCCCAGGAACTGGTACATACCCCTTTAAACTGGGGATTACTAAGCCAACACTCGGCCCCCCCCCTCACTCACCGACTCTCAGTCCCCCTCACTCACCGACTCTCAGTCCCCCCTCACTCACCCACTCTCAGTCCCCCCTCACTCACCGACTCTCAGTACCCCCTCACTCACCGACTCTCAGTCCCCCTCACTCACCGACTCTCAGTCCCCCCTCACTCACCGACTCTCAGTCCCCCTCACTCACCGACTCTCAGTCCCCCCTCACTCACCCACTCTCAGTCCCCCCTCACTCACCGACTCTCAGTCCCCCCTCACTCACTGACTCAGTCCCCCCTCACTCACCGACTCTCAGTCCCCCCTCACTCATCGACTCTCAGTCCCCCCTCACTCACCGACTCTCAGTCCCCACTCACTCACCGACTCTCAGTCCCCCCTCACTCACCCACTCTCAGTCCCCCCTCACTCACCGACTCTCAGTCCCCCCTCACACACCGACTCGCAGTCCCCCCTCACTCACCCACTCTCAGTCCCCCTCACTCACCGACTCTCAGTCCCCCTCACTCACCGGCTCTCAGTCCCCCCTCACTCACCGACTCTCAGTCCCCCCTCACTCACCGACTCTCAATCCCCCCTCACTCACCCACTCTCAGTCCCCCTCACTCACCCACTCTCAGTCCCCCTCACTCACCCACTCTCAGTCCCGCCTCACTCACCGACTCTCAGTCCCCCCTCACTCACCGACTCAGTCCCCCCTCACTCACCCACTCTCAGTCCCCCCTCACTCACCGACTCTCAGTCCCCCCTCACTCACCGACTCTCAGTCCCCCCTCACTCACTGACTCTCAGTCCCCCCTCACTCACCCACTCTCAGTCCCCCCTCGCTCACCGACTCTCAGTCCCCCCTCACTCACCCACTCTCAGTCCCCCTCACTCACCGACTCTCAGTCCCCCCTCACTCACCGACTCTCAGTCCCCCCTCACTCACCGACTCTCAGTCCCCCCTCACTCACCGACTCTCAGTCCCCCCTCACTCACCGACTCTCAGTCCCCCCTCACTCACCGTCTCTCAGTCCCCCTCACTCACCGACACTCAGACCCCCCTCACTCACCGACTCTCAGTCCCCCCTCACTCACCGACTCTCAGTCCCCCCTCACTCACCGTCTCTCAGTCCCCCTCACTCACCGACTCTCAGTCCCCCTCACTCACCGACTCTCAGACCCCCCTCACTCACCCACTCTCAGTCCCCCCTCACTCACCCACTCTCAGTCCCCCGTCACTCACTGACTCTCAGCCCCCCCTCACTCACCGACTCTCAGTCCCCCCTCACTCACCGTCTCTCAGTCCTCCCTCACTCACCCACTATCAGTCCCCCTCACTCACCGACTCTCCGTCCCCTCACTCACCGACTCTCCGTTCCCCCTCACTCACCCCCTCAGTCCCCCCTCACTCACCGACTCTCAGTCCCCCTCACTCACCGACTCTCAGTCCCCCCTCACTCACCGACTCTCAGTCCCCCGTCACTCACCGACTCTCAGTCCCCCCTCACTCACCGACTCTCAGTCCCCCCTCACTCACCGACTCTCAGGCCCCCTCACTCACCGACTCTCAGTCCCCCCTCACTCACCGAATCTCAGTCCCCCCTCACTCACCGACTCTCAGTCCCCCCTCACTCACCGACTCTGTCCCCCCTCACTCACCGACTCTCAGTCCCCCCTCACTCACCGACTCACAGTCCCCCCTCACTCACCGACTCTCAGTCCCCCTCACTCACCGACTCTCAGTCCCCCCTCACTCACCGACTCTCAGTCCCCCCTCACTCACCCACTCTCAGTACCCCCTCACTCACTGACTCTCAGTCCCCCCTCACTCACCGACTCTCAGTCCCCCCTCACTCACAGACTCTCAGTCCCCCCTCACTCACCGACGCTCAGTCCCCCCTCACTCACCGACTCTCAGTCCCCCCTCACTCACCGACTCAGTTCCCCCTCACTCACCGACACTCATTCCCCCTCACTCACCCACTCTCAGTCCCCCCTCACTCACCCACTCTCAGTCCCCCCTCACTCACCGACTCTCAGTCCCCCCTCACTCACCCACTCTCAGTCCCCCCTCACTCACCGACTCTCAGTCCCCCCACACTCACCGACTCTCAGTCCCCCTCACTCACCCACTCTCAGACCCCTCACTCACCGACTCTCAGTCCCCCCTCACTCACCGACTCTCAGTCCCCCCTCACTCACCGACGCTCAGTCCCCCCTCACTCACCGACTCTCAGTCCCCCCTCACTCACCGACTCTCAGTCCCCCCTCACTCACCGACTCTCAGGCCCCCTCACTCACCGACTCTCAGTCCCCCCTCACTCACCGAATCTCAGTCCCCCCTCACTCACCGACTCTCAGTCCCCCCTCACTCACCGACTCTGTCCCCCCTCACTCACCGACACTCAGACCCCCCTCACTCACCGACTCTCAGTCCCCCCTCACTCACCGACTCTCAGTCCCCCCTCACTCACCGACTCTCAGTCCCCCCTCACTCACCGACTCTCAATCCCCCCTCACTCACCGACTCTCAGTCCCTCCACACTCACCGACTCTCAGTCCCCCCTCACTCACCGACTCTCAGTCCCCCCTCACTCACCGACTCTCAATCCCCCCTCACTCACCGACTCTCAGTCCCCCCTCACTCACCGACTCTCAGTCCCCCTCACTCACCGACTCTCAGTCCCCCCTCACTCACCGACTCTCAGTCCCCCCTCACTCACCGACTCTCAGTCCCCCCTCACTCACTGACTCTCAGTCCCCCCTCACTCACTGACTCTCAGTCCCTACTCACTCACCGACTCTCTGTCCCCCTCACTCACCGACTCTCAGTCACCCTCACTCACTCACTCTCAGTCCCCCTCACTCACCCACTCTCAGTCCCCCCTCACTCATCGACTCTCCGTCCCCCTCACTCACTCACTCTCAGTCCCCCCCTCACTCACCGACTCTCAGTCCCCCCTCACTCACCGACTCTCAGTCCCCCTCACTCACCGACTCTCAGTCCCCCCTCACTCACCGACTCTCAGTCCCCCCTCACTCACCGACTCTCAGTCCCCCCTCACTCACCGACTCTCAGTCCCCCCCTCACTTAGCGACTCTCGGTCCCCCCTCACTCACCGACTCTGTCCCCACTCACTCACCGAAACTCAATCCCCCCTCACTCATCGACTCTCAGTCCCCCTTCACTCACCGACTCTCAGTCCCCCCTCACTCACCGAATCTCAGTCCCCCCTCACTCACCGACTCTCAGTCCCCCCTCACTCACCGACTCTCAGTCCCCCCTCACTCACCGGCTCTCTGTCCCCCCTCACTCACCGACTCTGTCCCACCTCACTCACCGACTCTCAGTCCCCCCTCACTCACCGACTTTCAGTCCCCCCTCACTCACCAACTCTCAGTCCCCCCTCACTCACCGACTCTCAGTCCCCCCTCACTCACCGACTCTCAATCCCCCCTCACTCACCGACTCTCAGTCCCCCCTCACTCACCGACTCTCAGTCCCACCTCACTCACCGACTCTGTCCCCCCTCACTCACCGACACTCAGACCCCCCTCACTCACCGACTCTCAGTCCCCCCTCACTCACCGACTCTCAGTCCCCCCTCACTCACCGACTCTCAGTCCCCCCTCACTCACCGACTCTCAATCCCCCCTCACTCACCGACTCTCAGTCCCTCCACACTCACCGACTCTCAGTCCCCCCTCACTCACCGACTCTCAGTCCCCCCTCACTCACCGACTCTCAATCCCCCCTCACTCACCGACTCTCAGTCCCCCCTCACTCACCGACTCTCAGTCCCCCCTCACTCACCCACTCTCAGTCCCCCCTCACTCACTGACTCTCAGTCCCACCTCACTCACCGACTCTCAGTCCCCCCTCACTCACCGACTCTCAGTCCCCCTTCACTCACAGACTCTCAGTCCCCCCTCACTCACCGACTCTCAGTCCCCCCTCACTCACCGACTCTCAATCCCCCCTCACTCACCGACTCTCAGTCCCTCCACACTCACCGACTCTCAGTCCCCCCTCACTCACCGACTCTCAGTCCCCCCTCACTCACCGACTCTCAGTCCCCCTTCACTCACCGACTCTCAGTCCCTCCTCACTCACCGACTCTCAGTCCCCCCTCACTCACTCACTCTCAGTCCCCCCCTCACTCACTCACTCTCAGTCCCCCCTCACTCACCGACTCTCAGTCCCCCCTCACTCACTCACTCAGTCCCCCCTCACTCACCGACTCTCAGTACCCCCTCACTCACTCACTCTCAGTCCCCCCTCACTAACCGACTCTCAGTCCCCCCTCACTCACTCACTCTCAGTCCCCCCTCACTCAGCCACTCTCAGTCCCACCTCAGTCACCGACTCTCAGTCCCCCCTCACTCACCGACTCTCAGTCCCCCCTCACTCACCGACTCTCAGTCCCCCCTCACTCACCGACTCTCAGTCCCCCTCACTCACCCACTCTCAGTCCCCCCTCACTCACCCACTCTCAGTACCCCCTCACTCACCGACTCTCAGTCCCCCCTCACTCACCGACTCTCAGTCCCCCCTCACTCACCGACTCTCAGTCCCCCCTCGCTTACCGACTCTCAGTCCCCCTCACTCACCGACTCTCAGTCCCCTCACACACCGACTGTCAGTCCCCCCTCACTCACCGATTCTCAGTCCCCCCTCACTCACCGACTCTCAGTCCCTCCTCACTCACCGACTCTCAGTCCCCCTCACTCACCGACTCTCAGTCCCCTCACTCACCGACTCTCAGTCCCCCCTCACTCACCGACTCTCAGTCCCCCCTCACTCACCGACTGTCAGTCCCACCTCACTCACCGACTCTCAGTCCCCCCTCACTCACTGACTCTCAGTCCCCTCACTCACCGACTCTCAGTCCCCCCTCACTCACTCACTCTCAGTCCCCCCTCACTCACCGACTCTCAGTCCCCCCTCACTCACTCACTTTCAGTCCCACCTCACTCATCCACCCTCAGTCACCCTCACTCACCGACTCTCAGTCCCCCCTCACTCATTCACTCTCAGTCCCCCCTCACTCACCGACTCTCAGTCCCTCCTCACTCGCCCACTCTCAGTCCCCCCTCACTCACCGACGCTCAGTCCCCCCTCACTCACCGACTCTCAGTTCCCCTCACTCACCGACTCTCAGTAGCCCCTCAGTCACCCACTCTCAGTCCCCCCTCACTCACCGACTCTCTGTCCCCTCACTCACCGACTCTCAGTCCCCCTCACTCACCGACTCTCAGTCCCCCCTCACTCACCGACTCTCAGTCCCCCCTCACTCACCGACTCTCAGTCCCCCCTCACTCACTCACTCTCAGGCCCCCCTCACTCACTCACTCTCAGTCCCCCCTCACTCACCGACTCTCAGTTCCCCCTCACTCACCCACTCTCAGTCCCCCCTCACTCACCGACTCTCAGTCCCCCTTCACTCACCGACTCTCAGTCCCCCCTCACTCACCGACTCTCAGTCCCCCCTCACTCACCGACTCTCAGTCCCCCCTCACTCACCGACTCTCAGTCCCCCCTCACTCACCGACTCTCAGACCCCCTCACTCACCGACTCTCAGTCCCCCTCACTCACCGACTCTCAGTCCCCCCTCACTCACCCACTCTCAGTCCCCCCCTCACTCACCGACTCTCAGTCCCTCCTCACTCACCGACTCTCAGTCCCCCCTCACTCACTCTCTCTCAGTCCCCCCCTCAATCACCGACGCTCAGTCCCCCCTCACTCACCGACTCTCAGTCCCCCCTCACTCACCGACGCTGAGTCCCCCCTCACTCACCGACTCTCTGTCCCCCCTCACTCACTCACTCTCAGTCCCCCCTCACTCACCGACTCTCAGTCCCCCCTCACTCACCGACTCTCAGTCCCCCCTCACTCACCGACTCAGTCCCCCCTCACTCACTCACTCTCAGTCCCCCCTCACTCACCCACTCTCAGTCCCCCCTCACTCACCGACTCTCAGTCCCCCCTCACTCACATACTCTCAGTCCCCCCTCACTCACCGACTCTCAGTCCCCCCTCACTCATTGGCTCTCAGTCCCCCCTCACTCACCGACTCTCTGTCCCCCCTCACTCACTGACTCTCAGTCCCCCCTCACTCACCGACTCTCAGTCCCCCCTCACTCACCGAGTCTCTGTCCCCCCTCACTCACCGACGCTCAGTCCCCCCTCACTCACCGACTCTCTGTCCCCCCTCACTCACCGACTCTCAGTCCCCCCTCACTCAGCGACTCTCTGTCCCCCCTCACTCACCGACTCTCAGTCCCCCCTCACTCACTGACTCTCAGTCCCCCCTCACTCACCGACTCTCTGTCCCCCCTCACTCGCCGACTCTCAGTCCCCCCTCACTCACCGAGTCTCAGTCCCCCCTCACTCACCGACTCTCAGTCCCCCTCACTCACCGACTCTCAGGCCCCCCTCACTCACCGACTCTCAGTCCCCCCTCACTCAACGACTCTCAGTCCCCCTCACTCACTCACTCTCCGTCCCCCTCACTCACCGACTCTCAGTCCCCCCTCACTCACCGACTCTCAGTACCCCCTCACTCAACGACTCTCAGTCCCCCTCACTCACTCACTCTCAGTCCCCCTCACTCACTCACTCTCAGTCCCCCTCACTCACCGACTCTCAGTCCCCCCTCACTCACAGACACTCAGGCCCCCCTCACTCACCGACTCTCAGTCCCCCCTCACTCACCGACTCTCAGTCCCCCCTCACTCACCGACTCTCAGTCCCCCTCACTCACCGACTCTCAGTCCCCCCTCACTCACCGACTCTCAGTCCCCCCTCACTCACCGACTCTCAGTCCCCCCTCACTCACCGACTCTCAGTCCCCCCTCGCTTACCGACTCTCAGTACCCTCTCACTCACCGACTCTCAGTCCGCCCTCGCTTACCGACTCTCAGTCCCCCCTCACTCACCGACTCTAAGTCCCCCTCACTCACCGACTCTCAGTCCCCCCTCACTCACCGACTCTCAGTCCCCCCTCACTCACCGAATCTCAGTCACCCCTCACTCACCGACTCTCAGTCCCCACTCACTCACCGACTCTCAGTCCCCCCTCACTAACCCACTCTCAGTCCCCCTCTCTCTCCGACTCTCAGTCCCCCCTCACTCACCGATTCTCAGTCCCCCCTCACTCACTGACTCTCAGTCCCCCCTCACTAACCGACTCTCAGTCCCCCCTCACTCACTCACTCTCAGTCCCCCCTCACTCAGCCACTCTCAGTCCCACCTCAGTCACCGACTCTCAGTCCCTCCTCACTCACCGACTCTCAGTCCCCCCTCACTCACCGACTCTCAGTCCCCCCTCACTCACCGACTCTCAGTCCCCCTCACTCACCCACTCTCAGTCCCCCCTCACTCACCCACTCTCAGTCCCCCCTCACTCACCGACTCTCAGTCCCCCCTCACTCACCGACTCTCAGTCCCCCCTCACTCATCGACTCTCAGTCCCCCCTCGCTTACCGACTCTCAGTCCCCCTCACTCACCGACTCTCAGTCCCCTCACACACCGACTGTCAGTCCCCCCTCACTCACCGACTCTCAGTCCCCCCTCACTCACCGACTCTCAGTCCCTCCTCACTCACCGACTCTCAGTCCCCCTCACTCACCGACTCTCAGTCCCCTCACTCACCGACTCTCAGTCCCCCCTCACTCACCGACTCTCAGCCCCCCTCACTCACCGACTCTCAGTCCCACCTCACTCACCGACTCTCAGTCCCCCCTCACTCACCGACTCTCAGTCCCCTCACTCACCGACTCTCAGTCCCCCCTCACTCACCGACTCTCAGTCCCCACTCACTCACCGACTCTCAGTCCCCCCTCACTCACTGACTCTCAGTCCCCCCTCACTCACCGACTCTCAGTCCCCCCTCACTCAACTGACTGTCAGTCCCCCCTCACTCACCGACTCAGTCCCCCCTCACTCACCGATTCTGTCCCCCCTCACTCACCGACTCTCAGTCCCCCCTCACTCACTCACTCTCAGTCCCCCCTCACTCACCGACTCTCAGTCCCCCCTCACTCACTCACTCTCAGTCCCCCCTCACTCACCGACTCTCAGTCCCCCCTCACTCACTCACTTTCAGTCCCACCTCACTCATCCACCCTCAGTCCCCCTCACTCACCGACTCTCAGTCCCCCCTCACTCACTCACTCCCCCCTCACTCACCGACTCTCAGTCCCTCCTCACTCACCCACTCTCAGTCCCCCCTCACTCACCGACGCTCAGGCCCCCCTCACTCACCGACTCTCAGTTCCCCTCACTCACCGACTCTCAGTGCCCCCTCACTCACCCACTCTCAGTCCCCCCTCACTCACCGACTCTCTGTCCCCTCACTCACCGACTCTCAGTCCACCTCACTCACCGACTCTCAGTCCCCCCTCACTCACCGACTCTCAGTCCCCCCTCACTCACCGACTCTCAGTCCCCCCTCACTCACTCACTCTCAGTCCCCCCTCACTCACTCACTCTCAGTCCCCCCTCACTCACCGACTCTCAGTCCCCCCTCACTCACCCACTCTCAGTCCCCCCTCACTCACCGACTCTCAGTCCCCCTTCACTCACCGACTCTCAGTCCCCCCTCACTCACCGACTCTCAGTCCCCCCTCACTCACCGACTCTCAGTCCCCCCTCACTCACCGACTCTCAGTCCCCCTCACTCACCGACTCTCAGACTCCCTCACTCACCGACTCTCAGTCCCCCTCACTCACCGACTCTCAGTCCCCCCTCACTCACCAACTCTCAGTCCCCCCTCACTCACCGACTCTCAGTCCCTCCTCACTCACCGACTCTCAGTCCCCCCTCACTCACTCTCTCTCAGTCCCCCCCTCACTCACCGACGCTCAGTCCCCCCTCACTCACCGACTCTCAGTCCCCCCTCACTCACCGACGCTGAGTCCCCCCTCACTCACCGACTCTCTGTCCCCCCTCACTCACTCACTCTCAGTCCCCCCTCACTCACCGACTCTCAGTCCCCCCTCACTCACCGACTCTCAGTCCCCCCTCACTCACCGACTCTCAGTCCCCCCTCACTCACTCACTCTCAGTCCCCCCTCACTCACCCACTCTCAGTCCCCCCTCACTCACCGACTCTCAGTCCCCCCTCACTCACATACTCTCAGTCCCCCCTCACTCACCGACTCTCAGTCCCCCCTCACTCATTGGCTCTCAGTCCCCCCTCACTCACCGACTCTCTGTCCCCCCTCACTCACTGACTCTCAGTCCCCCCTCACTCACCGACTCTCTGTCCCCCCTCACTCACCGACGCTCAGTCCCCCCTCACTCAGCGACTCTCTGTCCCCCCTCACTCACCGACTCTCAGTCCCCCCTCACTCACTGACTCTCAGTCCCCCCTCACTCACCGACTCTCTGTCCCCCCTCACTCACCGACTCTCAGTCCCCCCTCACTCACCGAGTCTCAGTCCCCCCTCACTCACCGACTCTCAGTCCCCCTCACTCACCGACTCTCAGTCCCCCCTCACTCACCGACTCTCAGTCACCCCTCACTCAACGACTCTCAGTCCCCCTCACTCACTCACTCTCCGTCCCCCTCACTCACCGACTCTCAGTCCCCCCTCACTCACCGACTCTCAGTCCCCCCTCACTCACCGACTCTCAGTCCCCCTCACTCACTCACTCTCAGTCCCCCTCACTCACCGACTCTCAGTCCCCCCTCACTCACAGACACTCAGTCCCCCCTCACTCACCGACTCTCAGTCCCCCCTCACTCACCGACTCTCTGTCACCCCTCACTCACCGACTCTCAGTCCCCCCTCAGTCACCGACTCTCAGTCCCCTCACTCACCGGCTCTCAGTCCCGCCTCAATCACCGACACTCAGTCCCCTTTCACTCACTGACTCGCAGTCCCCCCTCTCTCACCGACTCACAATACCCCCTCACTCACCGACTCTCAGTCCCCCCTCACTCACCGACTCTCAGTCCCCCCTCACTCACCGACTCTCAGTCCCCCCTCACTCACCGACTCTCAGTCCCCCCTCACTCACCGACTCTCAGTCCCTCCTCACTCACCGACTCTCAGTCCCCCCTCACTCACCGACTCTCAGTCCCCCCTCACTCACCGACTCTCAGTCCCCCCTCACTCACCGACTCTCAGTCCCCCCTCACTCACCGACTCTCAGTCCCCCCTCACTCACCGACTCTCAGTCCCCCCTCACTCACCGACTCTCAGTCCCCCCTCACTCACCGACTCTCAGTCCTCCCTCACTCACCGACTCTCAGTCCCCCCTCACTCACCGACTCTCAGTCCCCCCTCACTCACCGATTCTCAGTCCCCCCTCACTCACCGACTCTCAGTCCCCCCTCACTCACCGACTCTCAGTCCTCCCTCACTCACCGACTCTCAGTCCCCCTCACTCACTCACTCTCAGTCCCCCTCACTCACCGACTCTCAGTCCCCCCTCACTCACAGACACTCAGTCCCCCCTCACTCACCGACTCTCAGTCCCCCCTCACTCACCGACTCTCTGTCATCCCCTCACTCACCGACTCTCAGTCCCCCCTCAGTCACCGACTCTCAGTCCCCTCACTCACCGGCTCTCAGTCCCGCCTCAATCACCGACTCTCAGTCCCCTTTCACTCACTGACTCGCAGTCCCCCCTCTCTCACCGACTCACAATACCCCCTCACTCACCGACTCTCAGTCCCCCCTCACTCACCGACTCTCAGTCCCCCCTCACTCACCGACTCTCAGTCCCCCCTCACTCACCGACTCTCAGTCCCCCCTCACTCACCGACTCTCAGTCCCTCCTCACTCACCGACTCCCAGTCCCCCCTCACTCACCGACTCTCAGTCCCCCCTCACTCACCGACTCTCAGTCCCCCCTCACTCACCGACTCTCAGTCCCCCCTCACTCACCGACTCTCAGTCCCCCCTCACTCACCGACTCTCAGTCCCCCCTCACTCACCGACTCTCAGTCCCCCCTCACTCACCGACTCTCAGTCCTCCCTCACTCACCGACTCTCAGTCCCCCCTCACTCACCGACTCTCAGTCCCCCCTCACTCACCGACGCTCAGTCCCCCCTCACTCACCGACGCTCAGTCCCCCCTCACTCACCGACTCTCAGTCCCCCCTCACTCACCGACGCTCAGTCCCCCCTCACTCACCGACTCTCTGTCCCCCCTCACTCACTCACTCTCAGTCCCCCCTCACTCACCGACTCTCAGTCCCCCCTCACTCACCGACTCTCAGTCCCCCCTGACTCACCGACTCTCAGTCCCCCCTCACTCACCCACTCTCAGTCCCCCCTCACTCACCGACTCTCAGTCCCCCCTCACTCACCCACTCTCAGTCCCCCTCACTCACTGACTCTCAGTACCCCCTCACTCACCGACTCTCAGTCCCCCCTCACTCACCGACTCTCAGTCCCCCCTCACTCACCGACTCTCAGTCCCCCCTCACTCACCGACTCTCAGTCCCCCCTCGCTTACCGACTCTCAGTCCCCCCTCACTCACCGACTCTCAGTCCCCCCTCACACACCGACTCTCAGTCCCCCCTCACTCACCGACTCTCAGTCCCCCTTCGCTTACCGACTCTCAGTCCCCCCTCACTCACCGACTCTCAGTCCCCCCTCACTTACCGACTCTCAGTCCCCCCTCACTCACCGACTCTCAGTCCCCCTCACTCACCGACTCTCAGTCCCCCCTCACTCACTGACTCTCAGGCTCCCCTCACTCACCGACTCTCAGTCCCCCCTCACTCACCGACTCTCAGTCCCCCCTCACTCACCGACTCTCAGTCCCCCCTCACTCACCGACTCTCAGTCCCCCCTCACTAACCCACTCTCAGTCCCCCTCTCTCTCCGACTCTCAGTCCCCCCTCACTCACCGATTCTCAGTCCCCCCTCACTCACTGACTCTCAGTCCCCCCTCACTAACCGACTCTCAGTCCCCCCTCACTCACTCACTCTCAGTCCCCCCTCACTCAGCCACTCTCAGTCCCACCTCAGTCACCGACTCTCAGTCCCTCCTCACTCACCGACTCTCAGTCCCCCCTCACTCACCGACTCTCAGTCCCCCCTCACTCACCGACTCTCAGTCCCCCTCACTCACCCACTCTCAGTCCCCCCTCACTCACCCACTCTCAGTCCCCCCTCACTCACCGACTCTCAGTCCCCCCTCACTCACCGACTCTCAGTCCCCCCTCACTCATCGACTCTCAGTCCCCCCTCGCTTACCGACTCTCAGTCCCCCTCACTCACCGACTCTCAGTCCCCTCACACACCGACTGTCAGTCCCCCCTCACTCACCGACTCTCAGTCCCCCCTCACTCACCGACTCTCAGTCCCTCCTCACTCACCGACTCTCAGTCCCTCTCACTCACCGACTCTCAGTCCCCTCACTCACCGACTCTCAGTCCCCCCTCACTCACCGACTCTCAGCCCCCCTCACTCACCGACTCTCAGTCCCACCTCACTCACCGACTCTCAGTCCCCCCTCACTCACCGACTCTCAGTCCCCTCACTCACCGACTCTCAGTCCCCCCTCACTCACCGACTCTCAGTCCCCACTCACTCACCGACTCTCAGTCCCCCCTCACTCACTGACTCTCAGTCCCCCCTCACTCACCGACTCTCAGTCCCCCCTCACTCACTGACTCTCAGTCCCCCCTCACTCACTGACTGTCAGTCCCCCCTCACTCACCGACTCAGTCCCCCCTCACTCACCGATTCTGTCCCCCCTCACTCACCGACTCTCAGTCCCCCCTCACTCACTCACTCTCAGTCCCCCCTCACTCACCGACTCTCAGTCCCCCCTCACTCACTCACTCTCAGTCCCCCCCTCACTCACCGACTCTCAGTCCCCCCTCACTCACTCACTTTCAGTCCCACCTCACTCATCCACCCTCAGTCCCCCTCACTCACCGACTCTCAGTCCCCCCTCACTCACTCACTCCCCCCTCACTCACCGACTCTCAGTCCCTCCTCACTCACCCACTCTCAGTCCCCCCTCACTCACCGACGCTCAGGCCCCCCTCACTCACCGACTCTCAGTTCCCCTCACTCACCGACTCTCAGTGCCCCCTCACTCACCCACTCTCAGTCCCCCCTCACTCACCGACTCTCTGTCCCCTCACTCACCGACTCTCAGTCCACCTCACTCACCGACTCTCAGTCCCCCCTCACTCACCGACTCTCAGTCCCCCCCTCACTCACCGACTCTCAGTCCCCCCTCACTCACTCACTCTCAGTCCCCCCTCACTCACTCACTCTCAGTCCCCCCTCACTCACCGACTCTCAGTCCCCCCTCACTCACCCACTCTCAGTCCCCCTCACTCACCGACTCTCAGTCCCCTTCACTCACCGACTCTCAGTCCCCCCTCACTCACCGACTCTCAGTCCCCCCTCACTCACCGACTCTCAGTCCCCCTCACTCACCGACTCTCAGTCCCCCTCACTCACCGACTCTCAGACTCCCTCACTCACCGACTCTCAGTCCCCCTCACTCACCGACTCTCAGTCCCCCCTCACTCACCAACTCTCAGTCCCCCCTCACTCACCGACTCTCAGTCCCCTCCTCACTCACCGACTCTCAGTCCCCCCTCACTCACTCTCTCTCAGTCCCCCCCTCACTCACCGCGCTCAGTCCCCCCTCACTCACCGACTCTCAGTCCCCCCTCACTCACCGACGCTGAGTCCCCCCTCACTCACCGACTCTCTGTCCCCCCTCACTCACTCACTCTCAGTCCCCCCTCACTCACCGACTCTCAGTCCCCCCTCACTCACCGACTCTCAGTCCCCCCTCACTCACCGACTCTCAGTCCCCCCTCACTCACTCACTCTCAGTCCCCCCTCACTCACCCACTCTCAGTCCCCCCTCACTCACCGACTCTCAGTCCCCCCTCACTCACATACTCTCAGTCCCCCCTCACTCACCGACTCTCAGTCCCCCCTCACTCATTGGCTCTCAGTCCCCCCTCACTCACCGACTCTCTGTCCCCCCTCACTCACTGACTCTCAGTCCCCCCTCACTCACCGACTCTCTGTCCCCCCTCACTCACCGACGCTCAGTCCCCCCTCACTCAGCGACTCTCTGTCCCCCCTCACTCACCGACTCTCAGTCCCCCCTCACTCACTGACTCTCAGTCCCCCCTCACTCACCGACTCTCTGTCCCCCCTCACTCACCGACTCTCAGTCCCCCCTCACTCACCGAGTCTCAGTCCCCCCTCACTCACCGACTCTCAGTCCCCCTCACTCACCGACTCTCAGTCCCCCCTCACTCACCGACTCTCAGTCACCCCTCACTCAACGACTCTCAGTCCCCCTCACTCACTCACTCTCCGTCCCCCTCACTCACCGACTCTCAGTCCCCCCTCACTCACCGACTCTCAGTCCCCCCTCACTCACCGACTCTCAGTCCCCCTCACTCACTCACTCTCAGTCCCCCTCACTCACCGACTCTCAGTCCCCCCTCACTCACAGACACTCAGTCCCCCCTCACTCACCGACTCTCAGTCCCCCCTCACTCACCGACTCTCTGTCACCCCTCACTCACCGACTCTCAGTCCCCCCTCAGTCACCGACTCTCAGTCCCCTCACTCACCGGCTCTCAGTCCCGCCTCAATCACCGACACTCAGTCCCCTTTCACTCACTGACTCGCAGTCCCCCCTCTCTCACCGACTCACAATACCCCCTCACTCACCGACTCTCAGTCCCCCCTCACTCACCGACTCTCAGTCCCCCCTCACTCACCGACTCTCAGTCCCCCCCTCACTCACCGACTCTCAGTCCCCCCTCACTCACCGACTCTCAGTCCCTCCTCACTCACCGACTCTCAGTCCCCCCTCACTCACCGACTCTCAGTCCCCCCTCACTCACCGACTCTCAGTCCCCCCTCACTCACCGACTCTCAGTCCCCCCTCACTCACCGACTCTCAGTCCCCCCTCACTCACCGACTCTCAGTCCCCCCTCACTCACCGACTCTCAGTCCCCCCTCACTCACCGACTCTCAGTCCTCCCTCACTCACCGACTCTCAGTCCCCCCTCACTCACCGACTCTCAGTCCCCCCTCACTCACCGATTCTCAGTCCCCCCTCACTCACCGACTCTCAGTCCCCCCTCACTCACCGACTCTCAGTCCTCCCTCACTCACCGACTCTCAGTCCCCCTCACTCACTCACTCTCAGTCCCCCTCACTCACCGACTCTCAGTCCCCCCTCACTCACAGACACTCAGTCCCCCCTCACTCACCGACTCTCAGTCCCCCCTCACTCACCGACTCTCTGTCATCCCCTCACTCACCGACTCTCAGTCCCCCCTCAGTCACCGACTCTCAGTCCCCTCACTCACCGGCTCTCAGTCCCGCCTCAATCACCGACTCTCAGTCCCCTTTCACTCACTGACTCGCAGTCCCCCCTCTCTCACCGACTCACAATACCCCCTCACTCACCGACTCTCAGTCCCCCCTCACTCACCGACTCTCAGTCCCCCCTCACTCACCGACTCTCAGTCCCCCCTCACTCACCGACTCTCAGTCCCCCCTCACTCACCGACTCTCAGTCCCTCCTCACTCACCGACTCCCAGTCCCCCCTCACTCACCGACTCTCAGTCCCCCCTCACTCACCGACTCTCAGTCCCCCCTCACTCACCGACTCTCAGTCCCCCCTCACTCACCGACTCTCAGTCCCCCCTCACTCACCGACTCTCAGTCCCCCCTCACTCACCGACTCTCAGTCCCCCCTCACTCACCGACTCTCAGTCCTCCCTCACTCACCGACTCTCAGTCCCCCCTCACTCACCGACTCTCAGTCCCCCCTCACTCACCGACGCTCAGTCCCCCCTCACTCACCGACGCTCAGTCCCCCCTCACTCACCGACTCTCAGTCCCCCCTCACTCACCGACGCTCAGTCCCCCCTCACTCACCGACTCTCTGTCCCCCCTCACTCACTCACTCTCAGTCCCCCCTCACTCACCGACTCTCAGTCCCCCCTCACTCACCGACTCTCAGTCCCCCCTGACTCACCGACTCTCAGTCCCCCCTCACTCACCCACTCTCAGTCCCCCCTCACTCACCGACTCTCAGTCCCCCCTCACTCACCCACTCTCAGTCCCCCTCACTCACTGACTCTCAGTACCCCCTCACTCACCGACTCTCAGTCCCCCCTCACTCACCGACTCTCAGTCCCCCCTCACTCACCGACTCTCAGTCCCCCCTCACTCACCGACTCTCAGTCCCCCCTCGCTTACCGACTCTCAGTCCCCCCTCACTCACCGACTCTCAGTCCCCCCTCACACACCGACTCTCAGTCCCCCCTCACTCACCGACTCTCAGTCCCCCTTCGCTTACCGACTCTCAGTCCCCCCTCACTCACCGACTCTCAGTCCCCCCTCACTTACCGACTCTCAGTCCCCCCTCACTCACCGACTCTCAGTCCCCCTCACTCACCGACTCTCAGTCCCCCCTCACTCACTGACTCTCAGGCTCCCCTCACTCACCGACTCTCAGTCCCCCCTCACTCACCGACTCTCAGTCCCCCCTCACTCACCGACTCTCAGTCCCCCCTCACTCACCGACTCTCAGTCCCCCCTCACTCACCGACTCTGTCCCCCATCACTCACCGACTCTCAGTCCCCCCTCACTCACCGACTCTCAGTCCCCCCTCACTCACTGACTCTCAGTCCCCCCTCACTCACCGACTCTCAGTCCCCCGTCACTCACCGACTCTCAGTACCCCCTCACTCACCGACTCTCAGTCCCCCCTCACTCACCGACTCTCAGTCCCCCCTCACTCACCGACTCTCAGTCCCCCCTCACTCACCGACTCTCAGTCCCCCCTCACTCACCGACTTTCAGTCCCCCCTCACTCACCAACTCTCAGTCCCCCCTCACTCACCGACTCTCAGTCCCCCCTCACTCACCGACTCTCAATCCCCCCTCACTCACCGACTCTCAGTCCCCCCTCACTCACCGACTCTCAGTCCCACCTCACTCACCGACTCTGTCCCCCCTCACTCACCGACACTCAGACCCCCCTCACTCACCGACTCTCAGTCCCCCCTCACTCACCGACTCTCAGTCCCCCCTCACTCACCGACTCTCAGTCCCCCCTCACTCACCGACTCTCAATCCCCCCTCACTCACCGACTCTCAGTCCCTCCACACTCACCGACTCTCAGTCCCCCCTCACTCACCGACTCTCAGTCCCCCCTCACTCACCGACTCTCAATCCCCCCTCACTCACCGACTCTCAGTCCCCCCTCACTCACCGACTCTCAGTCCCCCCTCACTCACCCACTCTCAGTCCCCCCTCACTCACTGACTCTCAGTCCCACCTCACTCACCGACTCTCAGTCCCCCCTCACTCACCGACTCTCAGTCCCCCTTCACTCACAGACTCTCAGTCCCCCCTCACTCACCGACTCTCAGTCCCCCCTCACTCACCGACTCTCAATCCCCCCTCACTCACCGACTCTCAGTCCCTCCACACTCACCGACTCTCAGTCCCCCCTCACTCACCGACTCTCAGTCCCCCCTCACTCACCGACTCTCAGTCCCCCTTCACTCACCGACTCTCAGTCCCTCCTCACTCACCGACTCTCAGTCCCCCCTCACTCACTCACTCTCAGTCCCCCCCTCACTCACTCACTCTCAGTCCCCCCTCACTCACCGACTCTCAGTCCCCCCTCACTCACTCACTCAGTCCCCCCTCACTCACCGACTCTCAGTCCCCCCTCACTCACTCACTCTCAGTCCCCCCTCACTAACCGACTCTCAGTCCCCCCTCACTCACTCACTCTCAGTCCCCCCTCACTCAGCCACTCTCAGTCCCACCTCAGTCACCGACTCTCAGTCCCCCCTCACTCACCGACTCTCAGTCCCCCCTCACTCACCGACTCTCAGACCCCCCTCACTCACCGACTCTCAGTCCCCCTCACTCACCCACTCTCAGTCCCCCCTCACTCACCCACTCTCAGTACCCCCTCACTCACCGACTCTCAGTCCCCCCTCACTCACCGACTCTCAGTCCCCCCTCACTCACCGACTCTCAGTCCACCCTCGCTTACCGACTCTCAGTCCCCCTCACTCACCGACTCTCAGTCCCCTCACACACCGACTGTCAGTCCCCCCTCACTCACCGATTCTCAGTCCCCCCTCACTCACCGACTCTCAGTCCCTCCTCACTCACCGACTCTCAGTCCCCCTCACTCACCGACTCTCAGTCCCCTCACTCACCGACTCTCAGTCCCCCCTCACTCACCGACTCTCAGTCCCCCCTCACTCACCGACTCTCAGTCCCACCTCACTCACCGACTCTCAGTCCCCCCTCACTCACCGACTCTCAGTCCCCTCACTCACCGACTCTCAGTCCCCCCTCACTCACTCACTCTCAGTCCCCCCTCACTCACCGACTCTCAGTCCCCCCTCACTCACTCACTTTCAGTCCCACCTCACTCATCCACCCTCAGTCACCCTCACTCACCGACTCTCAGTCCCCCCTCACTCATTCACTCTCAGTCCCCCCTCACTCACCGACTCTCAGTCCCTCCTCACTCGCCCACTCTCAGTCCCCCCTCACTCACCGACGCTCAGTCCCCCCTCACTCACCGACTCTCAGTTCCCCTCACTCACCGACTCTCAGTAGCCCCTCACTCACCCACTCTCAGTCCCCCCTCACTCACCGACTCTCTGTCCCCTCACTCACCGACTCTCAGTCCCCCTCACTCACCGACTCTCAGTCCCCCCTCACTCACCGACTCTCAGTCCCCCCTCACTCACCGACTCTCAGTCCCCCCTCACTCACTCACTCTCAGGCCCCCCTCACTCACTCACTCTCAGTCCCCCCTCACTCACCGACTCTCAGTTCCCCCTCACTCACCCACTCTCAGTCCCCCCTCACTCACCGACTCTCAGTCCCCCTTCACTCACCGACTCTCAGTCCCCCCTCACTCACCGACTCTCAGTCCCCCCTCACTCACCGACTCTCAGTCCCCCCTCACTCACCGACTCTCAGTCCCCCTCACTCACCGACTCTCAGACCCCCTCAC
The DNA here is from genome assembly GCF_052327205.1 of Somniosus microcephalus. Classification (NCBI taxonomy): domain Eukaryota; kingdom Metazoa; phylum Chordata; class Chondrichthyes; order Squaliformes; family Somniosidae; genus Somniosus; species Somniosus microcephalus. The sequence continues at coordinate 84,590,081 of NW_028225179.1, read as the reverse complement.
TCACCGACTCTCAGTCCCCCTCACTCACCGACTCTCAGTCCCCCCTCACTCACCCACTCTCAGTCCCCCCTCACTCACCGACTCTCAGTCCCTCCTCACTCACCGACTCTCAGTCCCCCCTCACTCACTCTCTCTCAGTCCCCCCCTCAATCACCGACGCTCAGTCCCCCCTCACTCACCGACTCTCAGTCCCCCCTCACTCACCGACGCTGAGTCCCCCCTCACTCACTCACTCTCAGTCCCCCCTCACTCACCCACTCTCAGTCCCCCCTCACTCACCGACTCTCAGTCCCCCCTCACTCACATACTCTCAGTCCCCCCTCACTCACCGACTCTCAGTCCCCCCTCACTCATTGGCTCTCAGTCCCCCCTCACTCACCGACTCTCTGTCCCCCCTCACTCACTGACTCTCAGTCCCCCCTCACTCACCGACTCTCAGTCCCCCCTCACTCACCGAGTCTCTGTCCCCCCTCACTCACCGACGCTCAGTCCCCCCTCACTCACCGACTCTCTGTCCCCCCTCACTCACCGACTCTCAGTCCCCCCTCACTCAGCGACTCTCTGTCCCCCCTCACTCACCGACTCTCAGTCCCCCCTCACTCACTGACTCTCAGTCCCCCCTCACTCACCGACTCTCTGTCCCCCCTCACTCACCGACTCTCAGTCCCCCCTCACTCACCGAGTCTCAGTCCCCCCTCACTCACCGACTCTCAGTCCCCCTCACTCACCGACTCTCAGGCCCCCCTCACTCACCGACTCTCAGTCCCCCCTCACTCAACGACTCTCAGTCCCCCTCACTCACTCACTCTCCGTCCCCCTCACTCACTGACTCTCAGTCCCCCCTCACTCACCGACTCTCAGTACCCCCCTCACTCAACGACTCTCAGTCCCCCTCACTCACTCACTCTCAGTCCCCCTCACTCACCGACTCTCAGTCCCCCCTCACTCACAGACACTCAGGCCCCCCTCACTCACCGACTCTCAGTCCCCCCTCACTCACCGACTCTCAGTCCCCCCTCACTCACCGACTCTCAGTCCCCCTCACTCACCGACTCTCAGTCCCCCCTCACTCACCGACTCTCAGTCCCCCCTCACTCACCGACTCTCAGTCCCCCCTCACTCACCGACTCTCAGTCCCCCCTCGCTTACCGACTCTCAGTACCCTCTCACTCACCGACTCTCAGTCCGCCCTCGCTTACCGACTCTCAGTCCCCCCTCACTCACCGACTCTAAGTCCCCCTCACTCACCGACTCTCAGTCCCCCCTCACTCACCGACTCTCAGTCCCCCCTCACTCACCGAATCTCAGTCACCCCTCACTCACCGACTCTCAGTCCCCACTCACTCCCCGACTCTCAGTCCCCCCTCACTAACCCACTCTCAGTCCCCCTCTCTCTCCGACTCTCAGTCCCCCCTCACTCACCGACTCTCAGTCCCCCCTCACTCACTGACTCTCAGTCCCCCCTCACTAACCGACTCTCAGTCCCCCCTCACTCACTCACTCTCAGTCCCCCCTCACTCAGCCACTCTCAGTCCCACCTCAGTCACCGACTCTCAGTCCCTCCTCACTCACCGACTCTCAGTCCCCCCTCACTCACCGACTCTCAGTCCCCCCTCACTCACCGACTCTCAGTCCCCCTCACTCACCCACTCTCAGTCCCCCCTCACTCACCCACTCTCAGTCCCCCCTCACTCACCGACTCTCAGTCCCCCCTCACTCACCGACTCTCAGTCCCCCCTCACTCACCGACTCTCAGTCCCCCCTCGCTTACCGACTCTCAGTCCCCCTCACTCACCGACTCTCAGTCCCCTCACACACCGACTGTCAGTCCCCCCTCACTCACCGACTCTCAGTCCCCCCTCACTCACCGACTCTCAGTCCCTCCTCACTCACCGACTCTCAGTCCCCCTCACTCACCGACTCTCAGTCCCCTCACTCACCGACTCTCAGTCCCCCCTCACTCACCGACTCTCAGCCCCCCTCACTCACCGACTCTCAGTCCCACCTCACTCACCGACTCTCAGTCCCCCCTCACTCACCGACTCTCAGTCCCCTCACTCACCGACTCTCAGTCCCCCCTCACTCACCGACTCTCAGTCCCCACTCACTCACCGACTCTCAGTCCCCCCTCACTCACTGACTCTCAGTCCCCCCTCACTCACCGACTGTCAGTCCCCCCTCACTCACTGACTCTCAGTCCCCCCTCACTCACTGACTGTCAGTCCCCCCTCACTCACCGACTCAGTCCCCCCTCACTCACCGATTCTGTCCCCCCTCACTCACCGACTCTCAGTCCCCCCTCACTCACTCACTCTCAGTCCCCCCTCACTCACCGACTCTCAGTCCCCCCTCACTCACTCACTCTCAGTCCCCCCTCACTCACCGACTCTCAGTCCCCCCTCACTCACTCACTTTCAGTCCCACCTCATTCATCCACCCTCAGTCCCCCTCACTCACCGACTCTCAGTCCCCCCTCACTCACTCACTCCCCCCTCACTCACCGACTCTCAGTCCCTCCTCACTCACCCACTCTCAGTCCCCCCTCACTCACCGACGCTCAGTCCCCCCTCACTCACCGACTCTCAGTTCCCCTCACTCACCGACTCTCAGTGCCCCCTCACTCACCCACTCTCAGTCCCCCCTCACTCACCGACTCTCTGTCCCCTCACTCACCGACTCTCAGTCCACCTCACTCACCGACTCTCAGTCCCCCCTCACTCACCGACTCTCAGTCCCCCCTCACTCACCGACTCTCAGTCCCCCCTCACTCACTCACTCTCAGTCCCCCCTCACTCACTCACTCTCAGTCCCCCCTCACTCACCGACTCTCAGTCCCCCCTCACTCACCCACTCTCAGTCCCCCCTCACTCACCGACTCTCAGTCCCCCTTCACTCACCGACTCTCAGTCCCCCCTCACTCACCGACTCTCAGTCCCCCCTCACTCACCGACTCTCAGTCCCCCCTCACTCACCGACTCTCAGTCCCCCTCACTCACCGACTCTCAGACCCCCTCACTCACCGACTCTCAGTCCCCCTCACTCACCGACTCTCAGTCCCCCCTCACTCACCAACTCTCAGTCCCCCCTCACTCACCGACTCTCAGTCCCTCCTCACTCACCGACTCTCAGTCCCCCCTCACTCACTCTCTCTCAGTCCCCCCCTCACTCACCGACGCTCAGTCCCCCCTCACTCACCGACTCTCAGTCCCCCCTCACTCACCGACGCTGAGTCCCCCCTCACTCACCGACTCTCTGTTCCCCCTCACTCACTCACTCTTAGTCCCCCCTCACTCACCGACTCTCAGTCCCCCCTCACTCACCGACTCTCAGTCCCCCCTCACTCACCGACTCTCAGTCCCCCCTCACTCACTCACTCTCAGTCCCCCCTCACTCACCCACTCTCAGTCCCCCCTCACTCACCGACTCTCAGTCCCCCCTCACTCACATACTCTCAGTCCCCCCTCACTCACCGACTCTCAGTCCCCCCTCACTCATTGGCTCTCAGTCCCCCCTCACTCACCGACTCTCTGTCCCCCCTCACTCACTGACTCTCAGTCCCCCCTCACTCACCGACTCTCTGTCCCCCCTCACTCACCGACGCTCAGTCCCCCCTCACTCACCGACTCTCTGTCCCCCCTCACTCACCGACTCTCAGTCCCCCCTCACTCAGCGACTCTCTGTCCCCCCTCACTCACCGACTCTCAGTCCCCCCTCACTCACTGACTCTCAGTCCCCCCTCACTCACCGACTCTCTGTCCCCCCTCACTCACCGACTCTCAGTCCCCCCTCACTCACCGAGTCTCAGTCCCCCCTCACTCACCGACTCAGTCCCCCTCACTCACCGACTCTCAGTCCCCCCTCACTCACCGACTCTCAGTCACCCCTCACTCAACGACTCTCAGTCCCCCTCACTCACTCACTCTCCGTCCCCCTCACTCACCGACTCTCAGTCCCCCCTCACTCACCGACTCTCAGTCCCCCCTCACTCAACGACTCTCAGTCCCCCTCACTCACTCACTCTCAGTCCCCCTCACTCACCGACTCTCAGTCCCCCCTCACTCACAGACACTCAGTCCCCCCTCACTCACCGACTCTCAGTCCCCCCTCACTCACCGACTCTCTGTCACCCCTCACTCACCGACTCTCAGTCCCCCCTCAGTCACCGACTCTCAGTCCCCTCACTCACCGGCTCTCAGTCCCGCCTCAATCACCGACTCTCAGTCCCCTTTCACTCACTGACTCGCAGTCCCCCCTCTCTCACCGACTCACAATACCCCCTCACTCACCGACTCTCAGTCCCCCCTCACTCACCGACTCTCAGTCCCCCCTCACTCACCGACTCTCAGTCCCCCCTCACTCACCGACTCTCAGTCCCCCCTCACTCACCGACTCTCAGTCCCTCCTCACTCACCGACTCTCAGTCCCCCCTCACTCACCGACTCTCAGTCCCCCCTCACTCACCGACTCTCAGTCCCCCCTCACTCACCGACTCTCAGTCCCCCCTCACTCACCGACTCTCAGTCCCCCCTCACTCACCGACTCTCAGTCCCCCCTCACTCACCGACTCTCAGTCCCCCCTCACTCACCGACTCTCAGTCCTCCCTCACTCACCGACTCTCAGTCCCCCCTCACTCACCGACTCTCAGTCCCCCCTCACTCACCGACGCTCAGTCCCCCCTCACTCACCGACGCTCAGTCCCCCCTCACTCACCGACTCTCAGTCCCCCCTCACTCACCGACGCTCAGTCCCCCCTCACTCACCGACTCTCTGTCCCCCCTCACTCACTCACTCTCAGTCCCCCCTCACTCACCGACTCTCAGTCCCCCCTCACTCACCGACTCTCAGTCCCCCCTGACTCACCGACTCTCAGTCCCCCCTCACTCACCCACTCTCAGTCCCCCCTCACTCACCGACTCTCAGTCCCCCCTCACTCACCCACTCTCAGTCCCCCTCACTCACTGACTCTCAGTACCCCCTCACTCACCGACTCTCAGTCCCCCCTCACTCACCGACTCTCAGTCCCCCCTCACTCACCGACTCTCAGTCCCCCCTCACTCACCGACTCTCAGTCCCCCCTCGCTTACCGACTCTCAGTCCCCCCTCACTCACCGACTCTCAGTCCCCCCTCACACACCGACTCTCAGTCCCCCCTCACTCACCGACTCTCAGTCCCCCTTCGCTTACCGACTCTCAGTCCCCCCTCACTCACCGACTCTCAGTCCCCCTCACTCACCGACTCTCAGTCCCCCCTCACTCACTGACTCTCAGGCTCCCCTCACTCACCGACTCTCAGTCCCCCCTCACTCACCGACTCTCAGTCCCCCCTCACTCACCGACTCTCAGTCCCCCCTCACTCACCGACTCTCAGTCCCCCCTCACTCACCGACTCTGTCCCCCATCACTCACCGACTCTCAGTCCCCCCTCACTCACCGACTCTCAGTCCCCCCTCACTCACTGACTCTCAGTCCCCCCTCACTCACCGACTCTCAGTCCCCCGTCACTCACCGACTCTCAGTACCCCCTCACTCACCGACTCTCAGTCCCCCCTCACTCACCGACTCTCAGTCCCCCCTCACTCACCGACTCTCAGTCCCCCCTCACTCACAGACTCTCAGTCCCCCCTCACTCAGCGACTCTCAGTCCCCCCTCACTCACCGACTCTCAGTCCCCCCTCACTCACCGACTCTCAGTCCCCTCACTCACCGATCCTCAGTCCCCCCTCACTCACCGACTCTCAGTCCCCACTCACTCACTGACTCTCAGTCCCCCCTCACTCACTGACTGTCAGTCCCCCCTCACTCACCGACTCTCAGTCCCCCCTCACTCACCGACTCTCAGTCCCCCCTCACTCACCGACTCTCAGGCTCCCCTCACTCACCGACTCTCAGTCCCCCCTCACTCACCGACTCTCAGTCCCCCCTCACTCACCGACTCTCAGTCCCCCCTCACTCACCGACTCTGTCCCCCATCACTCACCGACTCTCAGTCCCCCCTCACTCACCGACTCTCAGTCCCCCCTCACTCACTGACTCTCAGTCCCCCCTCACTCACCGACTCTCAGTCCCCCCTCACTCACCGACTCTCAGTCCCCCCTCACTCACCGACTCTCAGTCCCCCCTCACTCACAGACTCTCAGTCCCCCCTCACTCACCGACTCTCAGTCCCCCCTCACTCACCGACTCTCAGTCCCCCCTCACTCACAGACTCTCAGTCCCCCCTCACTCACCGACTCTCAGTCCTCCCTCACTCACCGACTCTCAGTCCCCCCTCACTCACCGACTCTCAGTCCCCCCTCACTCACCGACTCTCAGTCCCCCCTCACTCACCGACTCTCAGTCCCCCCTCACTCACCGACTCTCAGTCCCCCCTCACTCACCGACCATCAGTCCCCCCTCACTCACCGACTCTCAGTCACCACTCACTCACTGACTCTCCGTCCCCCACCACTCACTGACTGTCAGTACCCCCTCACTCACCGACTCTCAGTCCCCCCTCACTCACCGACTCTCAGTCCCCACTCACTCACCGACTCTCAGTCCCCCCTCACTCACCGACTCAGTCCCCCCTCACTCACCGATTCTGTCCCCCCTCACTCACCGACTCTCAGTCCCCCCTCACTCACTCACTCTCAGTCCCCCCTCACTCACCGACTCTCAGTCCCCCCTCACTCACTCACTCTCAGTCCCACCTCACTCACCCACTCTCAGTCCCCCTCACTCACCGACTCTCAGTCCCCCCTCACTCACTCACTCTCAGTCCCCCCTCACTCACCGACTCTCAGTACCCCCTCACTCACCGACTCTCAGTCCCCCCTCACTCACCGACGCTCAGTCCCCCCTCACTCACCGACTCTCAGTCCCTCTCACTCACCGACTCTCAGTCCCCCCTCACTCACCCACTCTCAGTCCCCCCTCACTCACCGACTCTCTGTCCCCTCACTCACCGACTCTCAGTCCCCCCTCACTCACCGACTCTCAGTCCCCCCTCACTCACCGACTCTCAGTCCCCCTCACTCACCGACTCTCAGTCCCCCCTCACTCACTCACTCTCAGTCCCCCCCTCACTCACTCACTCTCAGTCCCACCTCACTCACCGACTCTCAGTCCCCCCTCACTCACCGACTCTCAGTCCCCCCCTCACTCACTCACTCTCAGTCCCCCCCTCACTCACTCACTCTCAGTCCCCCCTCACTCACTGACTCTCAGTCCCCCCTCACTCACCGACTCTCAGTCCCCCCTCACTCACCGACTCTCAGTCCCCCCTCACTCACCGACTCTCAGTCCCCCCTCACTCACAGACTCTCAGTCCCCCTCACTCACCGACTCTCAGCCCCCCTCACTCACCGACTCTCAGTCCCCCTCACTCGCCGACTCTCAGTCCCCCCTCATTCATCCGCTCTCAGTCCCCCCTCACTCACCGACTCTCAGTCCCCCCTCACTCACCGACTCTCAGTCCCCCCTCACTCACCCACTCTCAGTCCCCCCCTCACTCACCGACGCTCAGTCCCCCCTCACTCACCGACTCTCAGTCCCCCCTCACTCACCGACGCTCAGTCCCCCCTCACTCACCGACTCTCTGTCCCCCCTCACTCACTCACTCTCAGTCCCCCCTCACTCACCGACTCTCAGTCCCCCCTCACTCACCGACTCTCAGTGCCCCCTCACTCACCGACTCTCAGTCCCCCCTCACTCACCCACTCTCAGTCCCCCCTCACTCACCGACTCTCAGTCCCCCCTCACTCACCGACTCTCAGTCCCCCCTCACTCACCGACTCTCAGTCCCCCCTCACTCACCGACTCTCAGTCTCCCTCACTCACCGACTCTCAGTCCCCCCTCACTCACCCACTCTCAGTCCCCCCTCACTCACTGACTCTCAGTCCCCCCTCACTCACCGACTCTCAGTCCCCCCTCACTCACCGACTCTCAGTCCCCCCTCACTCACTGACTCTCAGTCCCCCCTCACTCACTCACTCTCAGTCCCCCTCACTCACTGACTCTCAGTCCCCCCTCACTCACTGACTCTCAGTCCCCACTCACTCACCGACTCTCTGTCCCCCTCACTCACCAACTCTCAGTCACCCTCACTCACTCACTCTCAGTCCCCCTCACTCACCCCACTTCTCAGTCCCCCCTCACTCATCGACTCTCCGTTCCCCTCACTCACTCACTCTCAGTCCCCCCCTCACTCACCGACTCTCAGTCCCCCCTCACTCACCGACTCTCAGTCCCCCTCACTCACCGAATCTCAGACCCCCCTCACTCACCGACTCTCAGTCCCCCCTCACTCACCGACTCTCAGTCCCCCCTCACTCACCGACTCTCAGTCCCCCCCTCACTGAGCGACTCTCGGTCCCCCCTCACTCACCGACTCTGTCCCCACTCACTCACCGAAACTCAATCCCCCCTCACTCATCGACTCTCAGTCCCCCTTCACTCACCGACTCTCAGTCCCCCCCTCACTCACCGAATCTCAGTCCCCCCTCACTCACCGACTCTCAGTCCCCCCTCACTCACCGACTCTCAGTCCCCCCTCACTCACCGGCTCTCTGTCCCCCCTCACTCACCGACTCTGTCCCCCCTCACTCACCGACTCTCAGTCCCCCCTCACTCACCGACTTTCAGTCCCCCTTCACTCACCAACTCTCAGTCCCCCCTCACTCACCGACTCTCAGTCCCCCCTCACTCACCGACTCTCAATCCCCCCTCACTCACCGACTCTCAGTCCCCCCTCACTCACCGACTCTAAGTCCCACCTCACTCACCGACTCTCAGTCCCCCCTCACTCACCGACTCTCAGTCCCCCCTCACTCACCGACTCTCAGTCCCCCTTCACTCACCGACTCTCAGTCCCCCCTCACTCACCGACTCTCAGTCCCCCCTCACTCACCGACGCTCAGTCCCCCCTCACTCACCGACTCTCCATCCCCCCTCACTCACCGACTCCCAATCCCCCCTCACTCACCGACTCTCAGTCCCTCCACACTCACCGACTCTCAGTCCCCCCTCACTCACCGACTCTCAGTCACCCCTCACTCACCCACGCTCAGTCCCCCCTCACTCACCGACTCAGTCCCCCCTCACTCACCGACTCTCAGTTCCCCCTCACTCACCGACTCAGACCCCTCTCACTCACGGACTCTCAGTCCCCCCTCACTCACCGACTCTCAGTCCCCCCTCACTCACCGACTCTCAATCCCCCCTCACTCACCGACTCTCAGTCCCCCCTCACTCACCGACTCTCAGTCCCCCCTCACTCACCGACTCTCAGGCTCCCCTCACTCACCGACTCTCAGTCCCCCCTCACTCACCGACTCTGTCCCCCATCACTCACCGACTCTCAGTCCCCCCTCACTCACCGACTCTCAGTCCCCCCTCACTCACTGACTCTCAGTCCCCCCTCACTCACCGACTCTCAGTCCCCCCTCACTCACCGACTCTCAGTCCCCCCTCACTCACCGACTCTCAGTCCCCCCTCACTCACAGACTCTCAGTCCCACCTCACTCACCGACTCTCAGTCCCCCCTCACTCACCGACTCTCAGTCCCCCTTCACTCACAGACTCTCAGTCCCCCCTCACTCACCGACTCTCAGTCCCCCCTCACTCACCGACTCTCAATCCCCCCTCACTCACCGACTCTCAGTCCCTCCACACTCACCGACTCTCAGTCCCCCCTCACTCACCGACTCTCAGTCCCCCCTCACTCACCGACTCTCAGTCCCCCTTCACTCACCGACTCTCAGTCCCCCCCTCACTCACCGACTCTCAGTCCCCCCTCACTCACCGACGCTCAGTCCCCCCTCACTCACCGACTCTCCATCCCCCCTCACTCACCGACTCTCAATCCCCCCTCACTCACCGACTCTCAGTCCCTCCACACTCACCGACTCTCAGTCCCCCCTCACTCACCGACTCTCAGTCCCCCCTCACTCACCCACGCTCAGTCCCCCCTCACTCACCGACTCTCAGTCCCCCCTCACTCACCGACTCTCAGACCCCCCTCACTCACCGACTCTCCGTCCCCCCTCACTCACCGACTCTCAATCCCCCCTCACTCACCGACTCTCAGTCCCTCCACACTCACCGACTCTCAGTCCCCCCCTCACTCACCGACTCTCAGTCCCCCCTCACTCACCCACGCTCAGTCCCCCCTCACTCACCGACTCTCAGTCCCCCCTCACTCACCGACTCTCAGACCCCCCTCACTCACCGACTCTCAGTTCCCCCTCACTCACCGACTCAGACCCCTCTCACTCACGGACTCTCAGTCCCCCCTCACTCACCGACTCTCAGTCCCCCCTCACTCACCGACTCTCAATCCCCCCTCACTCACCGACTCTCAGTCCCCCCTCACTCACCGACTCTCAGTCCCCCCTCACTCACCGACTCTCAGGCTCCCCTCACTCACCGACTCTCAGTCCCCCCTCACTCACCGACTCTCAGTCCCCCCCCACTCACCGACTCTCAGTCCCCCCTCACTCACCGACTCTGTCCCCCATCACTCACCGACTCTCAGTCCCCCCTCACTCACCGACTCTCAGTCCCCCCTCACTCACTGACTCTCAGTCCCCCCTCACTCACCGACTCTCAGTCCCCCCTCACTCACTGACTCTCAGTCCCCCCTCACTCACCGACTCTCAGTCCCCCCTCACTCACAGACTCTCAGTCCCACCTCACTCACCGACTCTCAGTCCCCCCTCACTCACCGACTCTCAGTCCCCCTTCACTCACAGACTCTCAGTCCCCCCTCACTCACCGACTCTCAGTCCTCCCTCACTCACCGACTCTCAGTCCCCCCTCACTCACCGACTCTCAGTCCCCCCTCACTCACCGACTCTCAGTCCCCCCTCACTCACCGACTCTCAGTCCCCCCTCACTCACCGACTCTCAGTCCCCCCTCACTCACCGACCCTCAGTCCCCCCTCACTCACCGACTCTCAGTCCCCACTCACTCACTGACTCTCAGTCCCCCCTCACTCACTGACTGTCAGTACCCCCTCACTCACCGACTCTCAGTCCCCCCTCACTCACCGACTCTCAGTCCCCACTCACTCACCGACTCTCAGTCCCCCCTCACTCACCGACTCTCAGTCCCCCCTCACTCAGCGATTCTGTCCCCCCTCACTCACCGACTCTCAGTCCCCCCTCACTCACTCACTCTCAGTCCCCTCCCCCCTCACTCACCGACTCTCAGTCCCCCCTCACTGACTCACTCTCAGTCCCCCCTCACTCACCGACTCTCAGTCCCCCCTCACTCACCGACGCTCAGTCCCCCCCTCACTCTCCGACTCCCTGTCCCCCCTCACTCACTCACTCTCAGTCCCCCCTCACTCACCGACTCTCAGTCCCCCCTCACTCACCGACTCTCAGTGCCCCCTCACTCACCGACTCTCAGTCCCCCCTCACTCACCCACTCTCAGTCCCCCCTCACTCACTGACTCTCAGTCCCCCCTCACTCACCGACTCTCAGTCCCCCCTCACTCACCGACTCTCAGTCCCCCCCTCACTCACCGACTCTCAGTCCCCCTCACTCACCGACTCTCAGTCCCCCCTCACTCACCCACTCTCAGTCCCCCCTCACTCACTGACTCTCAGTCCCCCCTCACTCACCGACTCTCAGTCCCCCCTCACTCACCGACTCTCAGTCCCCCCTCACTCACTGACTCTCAGTCCCCCCTCACTCACTCACTCTCAGTCCCCCTCACTCACTGACTCTCAGTCCCCCCTCACTCACTGACTCTCAGTCCCCACTCACTCACCGACTCTCTGTCCCCCTCACTCACCGGCTCTCAGTCACCCTCACTCACTCACTCTCAGTCCCCCTCACTCACCCACTCTCAGTCCCCCCTCACTCATCGACTCTCCGTCCCCCTCACTCACTCACTCTCAGTCCCCCCCTCACTCACCGACTCTCAGTCCCCCCTCACTCACCGACTCTCAGTCCCCCTCACTCACCGACTCTCAGTCCCCCCTCACTCACTGACTCTCAGTCCCCCCTCACTCACCGACTCTCAGTCCCCCCTCACTCACCGACTCTCAGTCCCCCCCTCACTTAGCGACTCTCGGTCCCCCCTCACTCACCGACTCTGTCCCCACTCACTCACCGAAACTCAATCCCCCCTCACTCATCGACTCTCAGTCCCCCCTTCACTCACCGACTCTCAGTCCCCCCTCACTCACCGAATCTCAGTCCCCCCTCACTCACCGACTCTCAGTCCCCCCTCACTCACCGACTCTCAGTCCCCCCTCACTCACCGGCTCTCTGTCCCCCCTCACTCACCGACTCTGTCCCCCCTCACTCACCGACTCTCAGTCCCCCCTCACTCACCGACTTTCAGTCCCCCCTCACTCACCAACTCTCAGTCCCCCCTCACTCACCGACTCTCAGTCCCCCCTCACTCACCGACTCTCAATCCCCCCTCACTCACCGACTCTCAGTCCCCCCTCACTCACCGACTCTCAGTCCCACCTCACTCACCGACTCTGTCCCCCCTCACTCACCGACACTCAGACCCCCCTCACTCACCGACTCTCAGTCCCCCCTCACTCACCGACTCTCAGTCCCCCCTCACTCACCGACTCTCAGTCCCCCCTCACTCACCGACTCTCAATCCCCCCTCACTCACCGACTCTCAGTCCCTCCACACTCACCGACTCTCAGTCCCCCCTCACTCACCGACTCTCAGTCCCCCCTCACTCACCGACTCTCAGTCCCCCTTCACTCACCGACTCTCAGTCCCCCCTCACTCACCGACTCTCAGTCCCCCCTCACTCACCGACGCTCAGTCCCCCCTCACTCACCGACTCTCCATCCCCCCTCACTCACCGACTCTCAATCCCCCCTCACTCACCGACTCTCAGTCCCTCCACACTCACCGACTCTCAGTCCCCCCTCACTCACCGACTCTCAGACCCCCCTCACTCACCGACTCTCCGTCCCCCCTCACTCACCGACTCTCAATCCCCCCTCACTCACCGACTCTCAGTCCCTCCACACTCACCGACTCTCAGTCCCCCCTCACTCACCGACTCTCAGTCCCCCCTCACTCACCCACGCTCAGTCCCCCCTCACTCACCGACTCTCAGTCCCCCCCTCACTCACCGACTCTCAGACCCCCCTCACTCACCGACTCTCAGTTCCCCCTCACTCACCGACTCAGACCCCTCTCACTCACGGACTCTCAGTCCCCCCTCACTCACCGACTCTCAGTCCCCCCTCACTCACCGACTCTCAATCCCCCCTCACTCACCGACTCTCAGTCCCCCCCTCACTCACCGACTCTCAGTCCCCCCTCACTCACCGACTCTCAGGCTCCCCTCACTCACCGACTCTCAGTCCCCCCTCACTCACCGACTCTCAGTCCCCCCCCACTCACCGACTCTCAGTCCCCCCTCACTCACCGACTCTGTCCCCCATCACTCACCGACTCTCAGTCCCCCCTCACTCACCGACTCTCAGTCCCCCCTCACTCACCGACTCTCAGTCCCCCCCTCACTTAGCGACTCTCGGTCCCCCCTCACTCACCGACTCTGTCCCCACTCACTCACCGAAACTCAATCCCCCCTCACTCATCGACTCTCAGTCCCCCTTCACTCACCGACTCTCAGTCCCCCCTCACTCACCGAATCTCAGTCCCCCCTCACTCACCGACTCTCAGTCCCCCCCTCACTCACCGACTCTCAGTCCCCCCTCACTCACCGGCTCTCTGTCCCCCCTCACTCACCGACTCTGTCCCCCCTCACTCACCGACTCTCAGTCCCCCCTCACTCACCGACTTTCAGTCCCCCCTCACTCACCAACTCTCAGTCCCCCCTCACTCACCGACTCTCAGTCCCCCCTCACTCACCGACTCTCAATCCCCCCTCACTCACCGACTCTCAGTCCCCCCTCACTCACCGACTCTAAGTCCCACCTCACTCACCGACTCTCAGTCCCCCCTCACTCACCGACTCTCAGTCCCCCCTCACTCACCGACTCTCAGTCCCCCTTCACTCACCGACTCTCAGTCCCCCCTCACTCACCGACTCTCAGTCCCCCCTCACTCACCGACGCTCAGTCCCCCCTCACTCACCGACTCTCCATCCCCCCTCACTCACCGACTCTCAATCCCCCCTCACTCACCGACTCTCAGTCCCTCCACACTCACCGACTCTCAGTCCCCCCTCACTCACCGACTCTCAGTC